>NC_139966.1:17683509-17741509 GCF_963993115.1 Abramis brama
TCCGACCCCAGCCCCAGTCCGACCCCGACCCCAGTCCGACAGTGCAGTAACCTGACCCGTCCCGAGCCCGAAAGGCATAAAGATATTTATGTCCGAGCCCGACCCGAGACCGACAGTTAAAATCCCATTTTTTTTCTCATACTAATGACACATATACGTTTGTTTGTGTGGAAAGCCCGCTTTTATTAAGCAACTGTAGGAAGGCATTCGGAAATGTCAAGATGAGTGCATCATCGCGCACGGAGCAACAAGCACACTTAACACAGGCGCGCATTTCGTTGTCACGGCTACATAAACAAATTTCCGCACACAGGAAGACAGATGTTATGGTAATATTTTACATATTTTAATCACAAAAATGAACGTTTGCATCAAGTGAAAGCATCAGGCACATTGGCTACCTACATAATAACAGGGTCCCCGCGGATTCTTAAAAAGTCTTAAAAGGTCGTAAATTAGATTTTTTAAATTTAAGGCTATAAAAAGTCTTAAAAATAAGAAAAAAATGTAAAAATGTCTTATTTTTACTTATGAAAGGTCTTAAATTTTAGATGACACTTTGACTTATCTAAATGCTTTCGAAATTAAAACTATCTAATTAACGTAGGCCTACGTATTATTTTTTAATTCTATCTTGGTGGATTTGCTTGTTCACGTGACAATTCGCGTCACTTACGGCAGTATATTAGCCTACGTCTGTCTCCTGCACGCGAGAGGAGAGAAGAAAACGAGTAAATGTCAGTTCAGTTGTAAGTTCATTCTTTATGTGCTTAGGAGTGTGCGATATTGTCTATGAACTATGATATTGTAGTCATTGTTTTAACTATGTACGAGGCACTGCGAGTGCGAGCTGACATCGCGTTTGTCTCTCATGCTTGCTTTCACTGCGTGATGTGTCAGTGCAGTTATAGATGTCCCCAAATGAGTTTTTGTCTTATATCTATATCATATTATGTTGTTATATTAGAATATCACATGAGCAAGAGTGCCGTTTTCCTTTGCACAATTGCAAATGTGCTATTTATTTTATACAACAGTTAAATTAACAATAAAGTTAACATTGTGAGTTGCTTTTTGGACACAATATTGTAAATTTTCACTTCATATCGCCGACAAGAATTTCATAATGAAGCCGTGGTCCAACAGACAGCGATGATTTTTTTTATTTATTTTTTTTATTGAAATCCGCGTTTTGAAAGAATCATTTTAACGATTCAATGAACAATCACTTGTTTTATGAATGAATCAGCCGTTTGAACAAATCGGTTGAATAAATGACTCCAATAACTCGCTTATTAAGACAGTGACTTGCCACCACCTACTGGTGGTTTTAGTTTCATATTTAAAGTATCCTTTAATTAAAACGTTAAAATTATAAATAATTTAATATTTAAATATTGAATAGCTTTATTTATGCAATTGTAAATGAAGTGTAAATATAGTAGGCTAATGCCAGTTTTGATGCCGCTTCTGTCACCTCTGCACTGCAAGGATGGATTTTAATTTAATGATTTATTTTGACATTGGTACTTTGTTATTCTAATATAATTTAATTTGAATGTTAGAATTTGACATAAAAGGTGATGCATATCTCTAAATACGTTTAGAAACAATGTCCATATATAGGTGAAAATGCCCCTGGAAATCAATTTAAGGTGGCAAATATTGCAAATATTTAATTTTGGTCACTACTGTGAACTGACCACTGCATAGAATATAAAAAAATATGAATATCTTTGTGGGTCTGCTGTCAACAACAGGCCTAAACCAGCCAGGATACCAGTACAAAAACACAATCAGTAAAATATCATCTAATTATTATCAACAAAATTAATTTAGTTTTACAGCAAACAATACACAATTTGGTGTGAATTCTAAAAATGTCCTGTGGTCTATGTCTATTAAGTTTCATTATTTTGGGTGTTGCGTTTTTTAAAGATAGATCAATTTTGTGAAAAATTAGCATTGCCATTCCTGACAAATTTTGGTTTACTGTGAATTATGGTCACTGATGCCAATACACTTTTATGGTGGAAAAAGAAGAAATGAGTACAAACACAATTAGGTTCCAGTACCTCTGGTGTTTAAACCCCTGATAATAAGAAGTGTTGTGTACATATGGGGCGCCGTTTGTAAAGCGGCTCACGCTGAAAATAACAGCAACATTTTGTCACATTTAGCTTCAAACTATGTTTAAAAAACTGGTATGAGTTTTTGACGGTCACTTTTTAGCACATTTAAAAACAATATTTGTCAACTTAGGAATATTTTAAATAGTTAAATCTAAATGCTAAATCTAAATGTTAAATCTAAATCTAAATGTTAAATCTAAATGTTAAATCTAAATGTTAAATCTAAATCTAAATGTTAAATCTAAATGTTAAATCTAAATCTAAATGTTAAATCTAAATGTTAAATCTAAATGTTAAATCTAAATCTAAATGTTAAATCTAAATGTTAAATGTAAATCTAAATGTTAAATCTAAATGTTAAATCTAAATGTTGAATCTAAATGTTAAATCTAAATCTAAATGTTAAATCTAAATGTTTAATCTAAATCTAAATGTTGAATCTAAATGTTAAATATAAATCTAAATGTTAAATCTAAATGTTAAATCTAAATCTAAATGTTAAATCTAAATGTTAAATCTAAATCTAAATGTTGAATCTAAATGTTAAAGCTAAATCTAAATCTAAATGTTGAATCTAAATGTTTCGGGGGAAACTAAATATTTAACTAATATGCAAATTAAAAATGCCGGTAACCGGAAGTGCCAAAATAAAAGCTCGAGGAGGTCAGTGTGTGTTTATAGCATGGTTTATAGTGTCAAATAACGAATAAAAACCATCTCATCCGAGGAAGTGGACTCTTGGACATGGATTATCATGATAATAACTACCTAAAATAATAAACACGTTTGGATTTGAAGAGTAGGCTAGTGTCACTTCTATGAAAAGTGCGGGACTTATGACTTGTAGCCATAATAGCCAGCCACGAGGGGGCTCACTTTGACTGAATGTCAACTCATCACTCTCTGTCAACTCATCACTCTCTGTCATGTTCGCCCCGGACCAGGTACGTCGTTCAAAATGTCCAACGAAACGGCGTTAGCCGAGAGCATCGGCAGAGCCGTCCTGGCGGCTATTCAAAATGTTTCTAACGTTACAACGACAGCAACCGCCTCAGGGCCTCCACAGGCCACCTCGGTAAGTATGTTTTCCAAATCACGTATAGCATTCGGTTCTTGTCACGGCTAACTTAACTAAACTAGCAAACGGTAGCCAGTAGAGATTTGCTACTAGCACCAAATGCGCTTTATGTGTAACGTTAGCACATTTGTTTTCTATAAAGCGTAAAACTCACACCGGTTAAGTGACGCAGTGGGATGAACTCATGAGTAAATGTGAGTTTACGATTATGTGAAGATGTTCTGAGCAGCAAAGCATAAATTATATAATTTAACGTTAGCGTTTCAGCTAACGGAGGCTGTTTGTCACCCCTCAGGCCCACAAATGATACTGTAAAGTCAGACATCTCACCTTGGCTTAAGTTACCTGCTGGCCTTTACTCACAAGATAAAACTGTTCTCTGCTTTGCTAGAGAGAGAGAGAAATGCTGGTGGAGGACAGAGGCAGTCACAATGATAAAGACATTTAATTTAATGTTAATTTAATGTGAATAAGGCACCACAGTTAAGAGTGCATACTGTAAAAAAGCATAAAATGTATCTCTTTGTTTCCTTTGCCAATCTCAACCCTGGTTTTTGACTGCTGGACATATAAACACTAAAAACACATGAAATATAATGTTGCTAATATTTTGCTAATGTCTTTTCAGACTCCCACCACCTACAATTACACACCGCCTGGGCCAGCCACACCCACCACCTCCACTGGGACATCATACCGCTCGGTATACTTTCATACTCATGTAACCTAGCTAGCTGTTTGTTGGTTTTTTTAATTTGTGTGGTGTAATGTTTCGGCATTAGTTCCAATCATGGTGGCATATTTTACACAACACCAGTGTTTTGATTTAATAAATTACTTATTGACAAAAAAAGGTTAATGAACCACCTGGTAATCGATCAATCGTATAGAGACCCCATGGTGGGTTGATGATACTATCAGTTAGTTGGTTTGCATCTACATTCTACAGTTTGCATTCATAATGAACTAAAAACGTATTGCTCTCTTGTAATGCACAGGTGTCTGTGTTTTCATTGATTTCAGGTTCCCTTTCCATCAGTTCATCAAAGGACTGCTACACACTCACGTTTTGTCAGAAAAAACAAAGCCTGCAAACACTATACAAGAGATGTTGTGTGCTTGCCTTTTTCGTCAGCATCAACATTCCGCATTCCAAGGGGAGACTCCAGAGCAAATTTTGCACGAGATGGCCTTATTGGGAAGATCTCTTTTACATCTGACTGGTCTGAAGCACAACTTAGAGAAGAAATGACTGCCATTTTCAGAAGAACGTTTGCATTGTCTATGGGCCAGTCATTCCCATTTGAGTATTTGAGTACAGTCAAGGGATGCAAAAGACTAATGAAACCAAACGTCTCAAGCAGTTTTCTGTGGGGTGGAAAAGAAGTTGCCTCGATTAGTTCAGCCACTTGTCTCTATATAATGGCATTAATATGCAAACCTGTACAGGTACACAGTTTATATGTGACATGTTTATGTGTTTATATATGACAGTACAGAGTTTCAGTTATTGGCAACATTCAATGTATTAGAAGTAAAAATATGTATGTTGCTTATTCTGCTTCTTTACATAAATAACATCCCTTTTTTAGGTTAACTTAGTGTTAAATACTTAACTACCACTGGCTTGATGTATTATATATCACACATGACATACTTTTTTCTCCAGGAGGAACCTGAGGATCTCTCCGATAGTGACTTTGAAAGACCTGTGGGCCGGAGAAGGAGAGGTGGGTGTGAGAATTTGAAATGTTGTTTCGCAACAGGTTGTAGGCACAGTCAACAGTTATTTTCTCACAGCAATGGGTTTATCATTCATTTATAAAAAAAAAAATTTGTTCTAATTCTGCTCATCCCAAAATTCAGATATGGGTAATTAATTAAAAATGTTAAGTGCTTTGTTTCCCATTACTGATATATATTTTCCCTTCTTTTGTCCATAACATGTCATTTAGTTCATACAGTGTCACCTTCCTCAAGTGAAAGTGAGCTCATCAGTCAAGGGAGTGAAAATGACAGACTTGAAGAAAGTCCATCACGTCAAAGAAGTAGGTTAAAGCACTTGTTTATATTATATTTTCTATGGGCTGTATGGTAACTGTATTCAAACCCTGGTCCAGCCCTGGTCCTTTCTGTGTGGAGTTTGCATGTTCTCCCATGTTTGTGTGGGTTTCCTGCACCATCAAAAACGGACACATTTAGATTATCCGGTCAGTGCCCTTGACCAAGGCACTGGCTCAGAATGTGGAGTTGGTTCACCACCGCTCAGTCATGAAGTGTGCAGACCACAACACTGCTGAGTACAAGACAGGCGTGTAGTGTGAACAGTACAGTGATCTTAAGACTTTGAAAGTCCTGTAGTGTGACCAAAGCTTAACAAAAGCAAACCTGACAGAATGTAAGCACCAGTTCTTGTATTTAAAAGTCAGCCTCAAATGGATCACTGTAAGCAACCTGTAAACTGTATTTGAATTGGATGTCTTGATTCATCTACCTACAAGTCATTATAAGAAGTGTAGACTGACGGAGAGGCGACTCTCAAACCTAGCTCATCTTATTCAGTTTTGCTTCACCCTAAATCATTAAAGGCTGCCTTTTAAATTTATTTTAAAGGAAAACACGTAAAGATGGAATTAGTGTTAAGTTGCACTTAGATAAAATGAGATTAACATCATTACAAAAATATTTCCCTTTGACCCTCCTTTTCTTTATGCAGGGCTGAGTACAGTGCCTTCATCACAGAGGGAAAGTGAGGCCAGATGTCAGGAGACAGAGAGCAGCACTCAAGAAAGTGAAAGTCAGGGCCAGGCAGAGGACCTGAGACAAGTGTTTCCTTATAATGTGGCAGAATTTGTGTAAGATACTGTTTGGGCTTCACAGAAATACAGCAGTGTAGATGTTGGTCCGTTTACATTATGAACCTCTGATAAAAGTCTCTCTCTCTCTCTCTCTCTCTCTCTCTCTCTCTCTCTCTCTCTCTCTCTCTCTCTCTCTCTCTCTCTCTCTCTCTCTCTCTCTCTCTCTCTCTCTCTCTCTCTCTCTCTCTCTCTCTCTCTCTCTCTCTCTCTCTCTCTCTCTCTCTCTCTCTCTCTCTCTGGTTTCTGCTGAATTTTCTGCTGTCCCTGTTTATCTCCGTTTGCTCAGCCCTGTTTATCTGGAGGAAGATGAGGCTCTTGAAGAGGCAATTCAGCGTAGTCTACTAGAAGAGTGTGATGGACCTGCTGTTAATACTTTAAAGTAAGAGTTTGAAGGATTAAAATTTAAGAATATGTTTTTAGATGTGCTGATCCTATTTCCCTACATAACATCACATAAAAAACTAAGGTGAACTATACTGTATTGGGCATTCAAGGTGAACATGAGGGCATCCATTTACTGATTAGATTTAACAGTTTCCTTTGAAGGGGTTTTGTTAGTCTTTGATCTTTCTACTAAGAGTTGAACTATGTGTGAATGTTACAATAGTCTTAGTTCTCGTGACCATGTGTTGTTTATACAATTTGGGGGTACCATTATCTCAGTTGGGGGTAATTGCCTCTATTGTCTTTAGATGATTAGATTCAGCAGTCATCCCTAAAGGCTGTGTGTAAGTTCAGCACCTTTAAGGACAGCCCACTGAATGGCCTATAAGATACCATGTAAAGTTCCCTCAGTCAGATCATGTTGGAAGTCCTACAGCCGCGTACAGAGGAGTTCTCAATAAAGAATAACTTCTGATGAACGCGATCCCAACTGTCTCACTGGTCTCTGCTTTGAAGAAAGAAAAACTTTACAAGTTACAAATCATTTTTTATTACGGTAAATATCTTGTTTACACCAGTGTAAACATCGCAAACTCAACATCGAACAGTTATATCATTGTGCACTGAAGGTGATAGTGGAGTAAATGCACAGATAGTCAAAGGTCTGTTTATCTTTGTCATTGTTTTTTTTAATATAGGTCATCTGAAATGCTGAGCAAAGAAGAAATTGCAGGTCTTCTACAAGCTCACAGTGAGAGAGTTATTACATCGGGAACAAGACAGATCTATATCAGTCGAGCCAATGTTTGGACCACAGCCTTACGTGTGTTTAAGAGACCCAGTTTTGCAGAAAGCTGTGATAAGCTCTATGTCATATTTACAAGCGATGAACATGATGCTGTGGAAGATGCTGCTGACCTTGGGGGTCCAAGACGAGAGTTTTTCCGTTTACTAGTGAAGGCTATCTTCCAGGACAGTGGAGCTTTTGAAGGTTTTTTATATAATATATTTTGTGGCTACCTGACCACAAATATTGGTTTGTAAATGCCAGAGAAAATAATACAGAATGTGCTGCTTAATTTATTTAATCTTTCAGGCACACCAAATGGATGCATACCAAGACTGAACATGCTCCACTTGCAAAATGGAGTGTATCGAACCATTGGCAGGATGATGTCTACAATAATAGTGCAAGGGGGTGAACCACCTGCATTCCTGTCCCCGAGTGTAGTGGACTACATTGTGTCTGGGGACATTCTACAAGTTCATGTGTCACCTGATGATATAGGTGACCCTGATTTAAGGGAGGACCTCAATAAGGTAATGCACAATGTTCTGATCTGAAGACTATTGTAGTAAGCCTTCGCTTTTTTTGAGTATTCCACAGCAGTACAGTTACTTTTATTTTGGTGGAATGCATTATCAAAATAAATTTGTTTTCATATTACCAAATAAGTAAATAAAAATTCAAACTTTTCTTGTCATAGGTAAGTAACTATTAAAGGGTTAGTTCACCCAACAATGAAAATTATGTCATTAATGACTCACCCTCATGTCGTTCCAAGCCCGCAAGACCTTCGTTCATCTTTGCAACACAGTTTAAGATATTTCAGATTTAGTCCGAGAGCTTTCAGTCACTCCATTGAAAATGAATGTACGGTATACTGTCTATGTCCAGAAAGCTAATAAAGACATCATCAAAGTAGTCCAAGTGACTACAGTGGCTCAATCTTAAGTTTATCAAGCGAGAAATACTTTTTGTGCGCAAAAAAACAACAAAAATAATGACTTTATTCCACTATTCATTTCCTTCTCTCTGGGCCTAGAGTGAGTTCTAGTAGTGTAATAGTGTAGCGCGTCTGTGTTGTACGTCAATACTTTGATGTCTTTATTGCCTTTATGGACATGGACCTTTACATACATTTTCAATGGAGGAACAGAAAGCTCTCGGACTAAATCTGAAATATCTTAAACTGTGTTGCGAAGATGAACGGAGGTCTTACGGGCTTGGAACGACATGAGGGTGAGTCATTAATGACATAATTTTCATTGTTGGGTGAACTAACCCTTTAAGTGAAATGCACTACATTGTACTTCTGTCTACATAGTACTTCTGTAAATGTTGGTTAAATGCAGTAATTTGAGAAAATAACATTTGATCTGTAATATTTAGGTTCAACATGCAACCTTGCAGGATGATTTGGAGAAAGCAGTCAGCTGCTGTGACTCATGGCGATATCAAGTAGAGGGGCTTCCACTCATTGTCACCATGGCCGACAGAGATGTGTTTGTGAAAAATGCAGTGCTATACCACACTGTTGTGCAACGGCAGAGCTGCCTTGATCAACTAATTGATGGCTTGTCCCACTATGGAGTAAGATTTACCTCACAGTTCTGTATCATCTTTGTTTATCTTTATGGCCTTTCATTTATGGCATTGAATTTTCAGGTTTTATCACTCCTGAGAGAGAACCCCAGCTTGCGTGTGCTGCTTGACATACCAGGAGAGGACAAAGGTCAAGAAGCTGATTTTGTAGCTGGTATTCTCAAACCAAGCTACTCCGTACTGGGGAGCAACAGAAGAGCTAAGGAGGAGTTGATGGTGGTCAAATTTAGGGAGTTTCTCCAATGTGTTGAAAGTAAATATGTATTTGTAGTTCAGTATATTATACAATAAGGCAATCCAGGAAATTTACAGATTAATTTTATTCTTTACAACTCAAGAAGCTGTGCCTATCTAATGTTTATGTACCACAAACAAGAATACAGTTGTTATCTGATTGCTTTTCAGAATAAAATGGCTTTTTCACCAAAATACCTATACAGTAATCCATTAGTCACTCAATTATTCATTGATTCAGGCTTTCTTAAACCTAAGTATTTTCAAGTCTCCAAGTCAACACTGGTTTCCCTTTGCTTTTAGATAAAGAGCTGAGAGACACATATGGGGACAGGACTCTAACCAACGATGAGGAGGCATTCTTGAAGACTTTGAGCCCTGGTCACATCCTGGCGTTTGCTACAGGTAGCAGCAAAGTCCCAGCCATTGGCTTTCATCCATCTCCTAAATTAATGTTTATTCATGATGAAAAAAAACATCTTCCCATTGCGCACACTTGTGCAAATGAGCTTCACCTTTTTGTAAATGCAAAAACAATGGCTGATGATGATGAATTTAACTATTGCTTCCTAGTAGCACTAATGAATGGATCTTTATTCAGCACCATTTAAACGAGATGTTTAACAGCTACCATTAAAAGTACAAGGCTTATTTTTTGCAAGCATAACTGAAGCATAAGTGTACTGTCCTAGTTTTGATTTATACTGTAAATCTACTATAAATTTACTGAAATCAGTTAATCAAATTTTCTGTTAAGAGCTCATTTGCAATAAAAATGCATCATTGTGATGTATTTCTGTAAATCAACAGCCAGCCATATGCAATCAGTATAGCCTAGTGAAAAAAAAAACAATTCAGTAGCTGTACTTGAACAAGAGTGTACAACCTTAGCCCCTTTGAGTTCATTATAGTTTAAGGACTTAAAGGGATAGTTCACTTTAAAATTAAAATTCTGTCATCATTTACTCACCCTCAAGTTGTTTCAAACCTCTATGGATTTCTTTCTTCTGCTGAACTCAAAGGAAGATATTTAGAATAATGTCAGTAACCAAACAGTTAACTGATCCCATTGACTTCCATAGTAGGGAAAAAAATACTATGTAAGTCAATGGTTCCAGTTAACTGTTTGGTTACTGACATTATTCTAAATATCTTCCTTTATGTGCAGCAGAAGAAAGAAAGTCATACAGGGTTGAAACAACATGAGGGTGAGTAAAGGATGACAGAATTTGTATTTTAAACTGAACTATCCCTTTAAAGTTTGGCTGTACATATTAGTATAAAAGGATTGATAGAGCTATCAGCTGTGGTTTCTGATTGTTAAAAACTCTGTTCCTGTTTTTGGATGTTCATTAACAATTACAAAAAGTGTTTACCTCTGTGAGGACTGTATCTGACCCTTCTTTATACTTTAAGATGTTGTACTGTATGATGGGAAGGCTATGGAATCTGTCATCAGAGTAATAAATCACTAATATGGGTTTTGATTGTTAAAAACTCTATTCCTGTTTTTGGATGTTCATTACAAAAAGTGTTTACCTCTGTGAGGACTGTATCTGACCCTTCTTTATACTTTAAGATGTTGTACTGTATGATGGGAAGGATATGAAATCAGTCATCAGAGTAATAAATCACTAATGTAGTTACTTTAACCTTGTGATGTGTGTGTTTTTTAAAAATGAGTTTTTTATACTGAAACAGTAGTGAAGGAATAAACTATGTACATTTACTCAAGCAAGGTACTTCCGTAGAAATTTGAAATACTTTTTAGATTACAATTTTTAATTCCCCTCCTCACCATTAAAAGCCATGTATATTCAGATTTATTGATGTTGAATGTTTTGTGATAAACTGAAGATTGTATTTGTCGATGTGTTGAAAAAAAATCCTTCTATTCCTACTCCTCAAGCACTTTACAAAACCTTTTGGATTAGCTGCAAAATGCACAAATGTTTTTTTCTTACCTTATGAACAGCCATCTTCTCAGAGATACATAATAAAGATACAATAGTTATGTATGTATATTATAAGATCTTATAAAACACTGACAGGTATCGTTTTACTTCACGGAGTACTTTTACTTTACATATTTAGGTACTTTAAAAATTAGAAACAATGTAGTGTAAGACAGTTATGTATCAATACATCTGTAGAGCCCTGAAAAGTATTGCACTGTTCTTTCACATGAGTCATCTTGTATTTATCCACAGTACCATTGCTTTTGACTTGACAGAAAACTAACAGATGCAAAAGTGCGTCTGTAGCCTTTTTAACACTGACATCAACTATGTGCCATCATGTCATTTTCAAACATCTATATCAGGGATGGGCAACTTCGGTCCTGGAGGGCCACTGTCCTAAAGAGTTTAGCTTCAACCCTAATCAAACACCTGAACAAGCTAATCAAGGTCCTCAGGATTACTAGAAAATTACAGGCAGGTGATTTTTTTCAGGGTTGGAGCTAAACTCTGTAGGACAGTGGCCCTCCAGGACCGAAGTTGCCCATCCCTGATCTATATGCTGGCAAGAGGCTTTAAATCTTGTAGTTTAAGAAGCACAACAAAACATCAATATTTGTTTCACAGTGTACTTTTGAAAGTGCAATAAGGCTAATGTTACCCAGTTGTCCATGTTATGCTGAGATCACACATTTACAAGTTTATCAAAAATAAACTGTTGTGTTCTCTGAAACAATGTTTTGCCATTGTTGTTGTCATTTTGAAGAGGGTTAATGGCATTATTCAGTTCTTGCAAATCCCTGTCATTCAATGGGGAAAATCCTCTTTGAGAGTTTGGTGAGGAACAGAAAACTACCCCTGCTGTTGAGAGTTCTGGGTTGTGAAAATGAGGCAAATCATTGTCCAGAGTAAAAAGCTGAACTGGTGTTCTATTTCCTTCAGATGATATAGAGTGATTGTTAAATCCAGCTTTAAATTCCTCCAAAGTGCGGTTGATTCTGGGTAGAAAGACATAATGGAGACAAAATAGGTCTGTTGCATTGTCTATGTCTAGGATACCCAGGGATTCCAGTTCATAAAAAATGGGTGCATAAATATGGCTGCAGTTTTTGTTCAAGTCTCGGTTAAAACGCTCGATTCTCTGATTATGTACAGAACTTCCTGTTAAGACAGAGCCTTCCCCCCTGCTCGCATGCATGTCCTCCCAAATCTGAACGTTCTCTCCTCCGTGATCAGTCCTGATGTGCAGTGGTCTGCCAAACTGTCCAACAGCTGAAGTAAAGAGGTCTCTTACAGTTTCAGCACGATTATTGTTGGAGCAGTGAAGAAACATCAACATCCTACTGTAACCGTCTATGGCACCATGAACAACCAATTTCCACCTAATCAACTTATGATTTCCGTCTACATGCCATATAAAATTTGGATGTGGGACAGAGTATACTCGCCGAGCTATTGCTGTTCTTCTCCTGGCTAGGACACCAATTGGGTCCATCCTTCGCAGTGAATCTCTTACACGCTGTCTTTGAACCACAATGTTTTTGGAGCGGAGATGCCCCATAAGCATCACTTCTCCAACATTTGGGTGTTCAGTTTTTATTTGTGACACTTCAAGATCCAACTGTTGATCACTGATGCTCTTATATTTCGACGTTGGGATATTATAGTCTTGCAGTAACTTGTAGAAAGTTGGCCTTGAGATTGAAAGAATAGATGCTGCTTCTGTAAAGGTGGTTTTCAGTGAAAGAACATGTTCAAGCTCCTCTTTGGAAATCTGGTGTCTTCCTTGGTAGTCATTCTAGAACACACCAAAGAATATGACATTTGGCATGTTTCTATAACAAACAAGGGTTATTCAAGAGAGAATTATAGACATTATAACAGATGAGCATTCACATCCACTCAATATCTTTCTGCCTGAAGAAAATTATAGATTGTACTGTACATTTATTTAAGGAATGTGTAAACAAAATGGACAATCAAAATATGAGAGGTTACTGAAAAGTAAATGAGAAATAAATCAAACAAATATGAACATGAATATTAATACTTACTGACAGACAGGTCACTGGAGCAAAGTCTGTTGCTGGCGAAGGTATGGAAGCGCTGGTGCTGGAGCCCTGAGAAGTTTTAAAATATAAACAAAATACCAAAGACGTTATCTTGTCACATGTTAGTGTTGTGTAAAATATGCCACCATGATTGGAACTAATGCCGAAACATTACACCACACAAATTAAAAAAACCAACAAACAGCTAGCTAGGTTACATGAGTATGAAAGTATACCGAGCGGTATGATGTCCCAGTGGAGGTGGTGGGTGTGGCTGGCCCAGGCGGTGTGTAATTGTAGGTGGTGGGAGTCTGAAAAGACATTAGCAAAATATTAGCAACATTATATTTCATGTGTTTTTAGTGTTTATATGTCCAGCAGTCAAAAACCAGGGTTGAGATTGGCAAAGGAAACAAAGAGATACATTTTATGCTTTTTTACAGTATGCACTCTTAACTGTGGTGCCTTATTCACATTAAATTAACATTAAATTAAATGTCTTTATCATTGTGACTGCCTCTGTCCTCCACCAGCATTTCTCTCTCTCTCTAGCAAAGCAGAGAACAGTTTTATCTTGTGAGTAAAGGCCAGCAGGTAACTTAAGCCAAGGTGAGATGTCTGACTTTACAGTATCATTTGTGGGCCTGAGGGGTGACAAACAGCCTCCGTTAGCTGAAACGCTAACGTTAAATTATATAATTTATGCTTTGCTGCTCAGAACATCTTCACATAATCGTAAACTCACATTTACTCATGAGTTCATCCCACTGCGTCACTTAACCGGTGTGAGTTTTACGCTTTATAGAAAACAAATGTGCTAACGTTACACATAAAGCGCATTTGGTGCTAGTAGCAAATCTCTACTGGCTACCGTTTGCTAGTTTAGTTAAGTTAGCCGTGACAAGAACCGAATGCTATACGTGATTTGGAAAACATACTTACCGAGGTGGCCTGTGGAGGCCCTGAGGCGGTTGCTGTCGTTGTAACGTTAGAAACATTTTGAATAGCCGCCAGGACGGCTCTGCCGATGCTCTCGGCTAACGCCGTTTCGTTGGACATTTTGAACGACGTACCTGGTCCGGGGCGAACATGACAGAGAGTGATGAGTTGACAGAGAGTGATGAGTTGACATTCAGTCAAAGTGAGCCCCCTCGTGGCTGGCTATTATGGCTACAAGTCATAAGTCCCGCACTTTTCATAGAAGTGACACTAGCCTACTCTTCAAATCCAAACGTGTTTATTATTTTAGGTAGTTATTATCATGATAATCCATGTCCAAGAGTCCACTTCCTCGGATGAGATGGTTTTTATTCGTTATTTGACACTATAAACCATGCTATAAACACACACTGACCTCCTCGAGCTTTTATTTTGGCACTTCCGGTTACCGGCATTTTTAATTTGCATATTAGTTAAATATTTAGTTTCCCCCGAAACATTTAGATTCAACATTTAGATTTAGATTTAGCTTTAACATTTAGATTCAACATTTAGATTTAGATTTAACATTTAGATTTAACATTTAGATTTAGATTTAACATTTAGATTTAACATTTAGATTTATATTTAACATTTAGATTCAACATTTAGATTTAGATTCAACATTTAGATTTAACATTTAGATTTAGATTTAACATTTAGATTCAACATTTAGATTTAACATTTAGATTTAACATTTAGATTTACATTTAACATTTAGATTTAACATTTAGATTTAGATTTAACATTTAGATTTAACATTTAGATTTAACATTTAGATTTAGATTTAACATTTAGATTTAACATTTAGATTTAGATTTAACATTTAGATTTAACATTTAGATTTAACATTTAGATTTAGATTTAACATTTAGATTTAGCATTTAGATTTAACTATTTAAAATATTCCTAAGTTGACAAATATTGTTTTTAAATGTGCTAAAAAGTGACCGTCAAAAACTCATACCAGTTTTTTAAACATAGTTTGAAGCTAAATGTGACAAAATGTTGCTGTTATTTTCAGCGTGAGCCGCTTTACAAACGGCGCCCCATAGTGTACATACCAAACACAAACTGGAGGGTGAATTCAGTTTGTTTTCTGCAGCAATGCAGAGTGAGCCTGCGGAAATGTACTGAGAGCAGAGAGGAAGACAAAAGTCAAGGCTTCTGCTGGAATACGCAACTTGTTAAATGTGTGAATAGTATTCGCTGAGTTTTGTTTCAGTTTATAGACGTGCTCAAGAAAAAAAAGTTCACCGCGACGGAGAGGCAGAACGCACACCCTGTTTATTTTCTTTATTTTACAAAAGCACAATGTTTTGATTTGATTGTAAGTGGACACATACAAAAGTAAAAATATCACAGATTTTTTTTTTATATTTCTTTTTTCTGTATGACCATAAATGACGGAGTAATTTAAGTTTATAGTGCTACAATGTGAAGAAAACGCCGGCGCGTTTGCCGACCTCAGAGGGTTAATTGTAGAAACCAATAGTTATGAGTACTCTGAAATTATATCAGTTGAGTTCACTAAAAGAAGATATACACTGCAGTCAAGAAATTAAGTGATTAATTAATTGATGATTGAGCATTAGTGGCAGAATCACTGAAGGGAAGATGAAGAAGAAGAACAGAAAAAAGAGAAACACAAGAACTACAACTGACTTCCAGCCACAGCCTTAGATGAAATCAACTGAAGATAAAACATTAAATCTCTGAAGATCTCAGCAGAGGAGGATTAAACAACTCCACAAATAGCATTACCAGCTTCACTTATTACTAACCGGATTGACTTTATTTCCTTTTTAGATGACTACAGAAGTTCTTATTGAGAATAAACAGGGGTTTAGATGTAAATGATTTATTGAGTTTCATTTGATGTTACCATGATGGTGATCAGTGTTTGCTTTAGTTGGGGTCTTGACCTTGACTTTATGTGAAGTGTCAACCAGTCTCTCCGTTTACTGAAGTGAGGTAGACCCCGGCCGTATCCAGATCAGATGGTGGATCTGCACCTGGACCCAACCATGACGCATCCCTGAAGTGCCAGCCTCATCAGCCCTGTGAAGGCCTCATCGACACGACCAATCTGACTTCTGACCTGTAATGCTGCCTGGATCATAATCATACACTGTTCGCTCGTTGGCCAGAGCAGAACTGGCCCCCTACTGAGCCTGGGTTCTCCCAAGGTTTTTTTCTCCATTCTGTCACCTGATGGAGTTTTGGTTCCTTGCCACTAATATTCAACAATATTATTGATCTGCCTTATTTAGGGTGGACGATGATGCAATTTTCTTCTATAAACAACTTTGTTGTATTATTTTCATGTTATCAATGTGAAGCTGCTTTGATACAATCTGTACTGTAAAAAGCACTTTATAAATAAAGGTGACTTGACTTGACAAGTTGAAGTAACCTGTATTATTTATTCATGCCGCATTGCAGCATGAATCGTTTTTTAATGGTCACCATTGTTGAGATTCATATGCTGACTCTTGATATCTGTGTCAGTCTAAGTAGGTCCTAATGCTTTAGATTTTTTTTTTTTGTAAAATCCTTCAAATTATCTGACTGTCGCAACACTGTTGGCTCTTCTGCTGTAGAATCAGTTTTTAATAAAACTAATAATATGTCACTTGTTTAAACAGAGATTAGACTCTGAATGAAATCAGTTAATCAGGTCACTAAATTATGATTGTTATCATCAATACTTAACCACCAGATCATATTTTTTCTTCACTTTTGTGCCATAACAAATGTGTTTTTTTGAACACTCTGTTACACCAGCCAGTGAAAAACTTATGTGCAAAAGTCAAGAGCCCAACTAAAGCAAACACCGATCACCACCATGGTGACTTCAAATGAAGCTCAATAAAACATTAACTTCTAAACCTCTGTTAATTCTCAATAAGAACATCTGTAGACTTTCTATAACTCATTCAGTTTGAGTTCTGTTTCAGTCATTGCTTTCGGTAAAATTTGAGTCCAATTAACTCATTTTTGTTTAGTACATTTAACTGTTAGGTTTTACATTGAGCAGAAGACACTAGCCGGGTTGAAATCCCAGTTGCACAGGTGGGGCATGTTGTAACACTGCGTTACAATGTGCCCCTATTAGAACTATGCTATTCTATTCTATACTTTGATGAATTCTATTGAGAAGGTGAAGACTGAGTTCAGAAATGATTAATTTGGGGTTCAAGCACAAAGTGCTGAAACCCTATTGTAATTGTCCAGATTTTTATTAGGGGTTCAAGCACTAAGTGCTGAAACCCTATTGTAATTGTCCTGGTTTTTATTATTATTATTCTGCCGTAAAACGCATCGTGCAGCCCAAACCGTAAGTGCTGGAGACTTGAAACTTTGCCAGATGGTTGTACAAAAATCGAGGAGAGGTTGACAAAGTATGACCCCGATTGGCCCATAGGTGGCGCTACAGCGACCAAAAGTACAAAATCGCTCTCATAACTCTTAGAATCGCTCATAACTCCATTTGTCCTAGACTCAAGTGTCTTACACCACTGTGATCCCTGGCTCAAGGCGGACAAAATGGGTATCTCCATTTAGGCAGGATGAATTTTCTGCTATGTCGAATCATCCCGGTCAGATGAGGTCATCGTCGTCAGGTGAAAGGTCATCATGTGGGTCATTTTATTTAAGGCTAAATTTTTATTCATAAATTTTACTTATATTTTATATATTTAGATTGGGTATGGGCAGGCATTCACAAAAGGGCATGTTATTACAAAAAAATTTAGAGGAAATTTTTCTTTGACAAAAGGGCTCAAGCACCCAGGCAAACCCGGCAAAGGCCTTATCTTTTTCCATTTCCATGTGGATATGTACATTGTAAAAGACTTGGGTCATGGCCTTGTGCTTCTGTGTGGCTTCTTTTGATGTTGCTGTTGGTCTGCAGATGTTGGTGCCACATCGTGCTCTCCATCGCTGTCTGTCAGACTCACAGGCGAGAGATGATCCGCAGATGTTGGTGCCACGTCGCACTCTCCATCACTGTCTTTATGGTCCCCAGGTGAGAGATGGTCGGCAGACTTTCCATCACTGTCTTTATCATCACAGTTTTTTGTTTTTATGACATGTGTTCTGACTCCTCTTCTATTTTCATTCCACACAACATAAAGTCATTAATGGTATTGTGAAGTATTAATTCCAAACACAGCTGTAGACAGTTCTGGCCATACCTCTGAACTCCAATGCGTTTTCTTCTTTGTTATATTGACACCATGGAACTTGTATATTAGTTGTGCAAGTGTTACCAGCCTTACCAGTGGGGTGACAGGGTCAAGAGGTGTGGGATATCAGAATGGATCCCCAATCACACCTGAACACACACACACACAGTGGTAAAAACTCAAAATAAGCTAACAGATAAACCCATAGAAAAGTAACCAAAAAATAGGCAATCATACAGATTTAAAGAAATAAATAGAAGTCTTTATCAAAACTTTAACAAAAGAATATTAATAAAAAAAATGACTTAATCATAATTTGACAAATAAACCCATAGACATAGACCCCAATCTCCACACACACAATTTAATAAGCACGGGCAAGGCAAAGAGAGGCAAAGCTATCGTCCGTGTCACAATAAGTCACATACAGCTCTGTCAGACACCCAGTTGGGCAACAAATCCTGGCGCTGAAAGGCGCATGGAAGCGTTCAAAGCCTGGGGTGAGCTCATATACAACGCGATAAATAGTCTATGGTGAAAATAGACATCAATTGAACTTGAGACAAAACAGCAGCGTGGCAGCAAGAGGAGGGCTAGTGCAGATACCAGCGCGAGCTAAGCAGTTTACTGCCCTGATGTACACAAACAAAATTCAGTAACAGTTTATGATTCAAAAAATACACACGCGATGCAAACTGATATAGCCTACATACATACCCCTCAGGAAGCCTCACACCAATGCACCAAAAGTGCTGATAGTACAGCTACACGGAGCCTACAATAAAATGACCGATTAAATAAACAGTCAGGAAAATATCCAAAGAGGAGAAAAGATTAACAACCTACCAGCAGCAAAACTCAACATGGTTCCGTTACAGGAAGGATCGGGTTTGTGACGGAGACACTGCAAAGGAGACACTACACACTGTAATGCCCATCCGAACACAAACGAGGCCTATAGATAACACAAATTAACCACACTGCATTACCTGTCGTTTAACTGTGACTGACAATCCAGACAAGACAATCCAGAGCGAAAATGCGCGTTTGGCAACAAGGAGTCAGTCGCTAAAGAGGGCAAACCCCCCTAGAAACCCCCCTTTCATAGCAGCTGCCTATAAAGCATGTAGTTTCGTCCTGATTGGTCCAGAGGGAATGAGTATGATTGAACCTATTGCAACCAATCAACCTGCTACACAAGTCATCCACATCTACTCCATAAATCATGTTTCCTAATTTTTTTACCTCTCTTCACTCTACCCATGTCGACATGAAACACATTCTAAAGCAATATCTTGGTAATAAAGCTGCAATCACCTACTGTTCACAACAATCTGCATCAAAGCTTGAATGACAGTTGCAATTTTTCCGTATGGCACGCGCAGAATGAGTGACCGTGTGGTGTAATGATGTAACAGAACGTTTTAAGACAAAGTAGAAGCCTCCGATGTAATATAAATAATTTTTGAACGACTTCATGCTGCATAAAACTATTAATTTTTAAATGTGTAGGCTACATAACTGTATATTGATCGTATTTATTTAAATATATAAATATAAAAAAAAAAATATGTAAGATCTGTTAGGCGCAACTCCAAATAAGGCCAGTTGTTGTCACCAACACAATTATTAGTGTGCATGTGTGTGTGTGTTTGATACTGGTGTTCCCTAAGTTATGGGGTCCAAATATCCACACAAGTATAGTAATACCAGTCAATTTTGACCTTTGATTTTTTTTTTGTCCCTATCAGGAAACAAGCTTCTTAATCATACAGATTTATGTTGTCTGAAAATGTAAAAATGCCGAAATTGTTGTATGATACGTAGGTTTAGTACGGTGGCCGAGAGGTGCAAAACAAATCACAATTACAAAAACAAAATAACAATTCAGAAAACACAACGACAATTCAGAAAACACAACAACAATTCAGAAAACACAACGACAATTCAGAAAACACAACGACAATTCAGAAAACAAAATAACAATTCAGAAAACAAAATAACAATTCAGAAAACACAACGACAATTCAGAAAACACAACGACAATTCAGAAAACACAACAACAATTCAGAAAACACAACAACAATTCAGAAAACACAACGACAATTCAGAAAACAAAATAACAATTCAGAAAACAAAATAACAATTCAGAAAACACAACGACAATTCAGAAAACACAACGACAATTCAGAAAACAAAATAACAATTCAGAAAACACAACGACAATTCAGAAAACACAACGACAATTCAGAAAACACAACGACAATTCAGAAAACACAACGACAATTCAGACAAAACGGAAAAGGTAGGTATATTTTGAGAATTACATACTTATCGCTGATTGGACGAGACACCTGTCAATCAAGCCAGAACCGGAATCACGCGATACTGGAAGCATAGACTGGAAGTAAGCACGAGGGTAGAAAAGCTAACTTTATTCGTTTTTTTTTTAAATGTGTGAACATGTATTGTCCTTACTGTGGATTCAAATATGGCGTTCTTCCAAATTTTTGTAATTCATGTGGCAAAAATCTCGAGATTTTAAAAGAGACACGACAGAAAACGCCCATGGCAAAGAACGTGACAGGTATGGCTAACTAGATAGCATTGCTAGAACGTGTCTTGACTTGGACCTCATACCAAGAAAAATATTGAATATTAAGCAGTTAGGGTGTGAGCAGCGTTGATGTTTACCCCCAATTTCCACCGGCTGCGTTACGGCTCCGGCACGTCGGCGGAGTCAATAGGTTTCCATTAAAGTCAATGAGTGTATTTCCACTGAATGCGGTACAGCTGCGTTCCGACTCCGGCGATCCGCAGCCCTCCGGAGCAGATACGCAGAGCTTCTATTTTTGCCGGATGCCGGAGAGCTCCGCAGCAATTCAGCACTTATATCGCGCGATCATACGTGAATTTGCGAGATCTCGTGGGTCCTTGTGACTTCAGCTGTCAGTCATGACCGCAGCCGTTCCGCAACAAATACGGACCTGGTGGGTATTGACAGACGACGGAACACGGAGCTGTCACGCAGCGGAGCCGTTCCGCAGCCGTTCCGCATCTGGTGGAAATTGGAGGTTAGTCTCTTGCATAGGTACAGGTGTAGACTCAACACCTGCGTCCAATTTGCAACAGTTTTTGGAATACCGAAACCTGAAGTCGAAGGAAAGAACGAACTTTTCCTTGGGAAAGAAAGGAGGAAGCAAACACGAGCAGAAGAAAGTACAGGTAACGTTACAGTATAATTTTCAAATGGTTGTTAAGCGATGGTTTGTGAATGGCACTCTTGCTAAAGTGATACACTTTTTTTCTTGCAGATTAATGTCGGTATAATGTGTCTGCAGAGTGGTTACTTAAAACCACAACGTGGGAAAACACTCCCCTTATTCACGGACCCACAAATAACTGCGAAGAATCTCCTCATGATGGCTGAAATAAAAACGAAAGACTTCAATAAAGACATGGAGGAAGGACCCTACATCCTTCTGTACCCAGATGGCTCCGAAGTCATTAATATTCCAGGGACACAAAGGCCCTTTACACTGAAAGATTACAAAACAGAAATCGGAAAGAATTATGCAAGGATAAACTTGTTTATTTGCAGAAAGAAAGACTTTATAGGTTAGTTAGCTAAAATTCATGCTTTGTTTGTTTAAGCATAGTTACTTACCATGGTTTGTTCTGTGTCTTGCAGAACAGGTTCTCAGTTCAGAATCTGACTCAGAAGTTGTCATAAAATCCCGGAAAACTGATGAATCAAGCATGGCCGACACACTGGTAAGATTAATGGGTCTAATTAATATTCAATTGTGAAAAAAAAAAAAAAAAAACTATATATATATATATGTATGTGTGTGTTTTTAGCTTTTTCAACTACATTGTTGTAATTATTATCATTCTTTCAGCCAATAATACCTCAGCATACAAGCACGCCACAAGACAGCATGAACAGTAAAATGTAAGATGTTTTCAATCTTTTCATGGCTCATGTTCACTATAAAATCAGAAGAAATTGGATATTGTCTATCTAATCTAAATCTAAAGGGCTGTAAAACATCTTATTACATCTGTTCACAGTTTATATCTTAATCCTCGTTGTTTGTGTGCCGTTTAGTGATTATACTGTGGAACCGTCTCAAGGAAGTGTAGAGTTTTGTGGACAAGGAGGTGTAGATGAGGTTAGTAGTAACCGTGGTTTGAACCCATTAGTCTGACTAGCATGACCCGTGCATGGTTTTTGGATCTTATAGTTGTCTATTGTTGTGCTTTTAATAAGGCACTACACAAAAAAATTATAGAAACTGCCAGCCACAATCCAATTATTATCTGTTGTGTGATGCATTGTATAAAATGACTCTAAGATACAGTTTTATAAAACGGTTAGTTCCAATCCTTGATTCTGATTGGTCAATAGCTGTGCTTTATTCACGATAAAACACGGCTATGACCGCTTCACCCAACGGTTCTATTTATCACTGCGCCCTCATAAAAAGAATGAGACAAAGTTTGAGAACGATTTGTTGTTTTTATTTGAGCTTTCATGCATATTACACATTGGAACGTTGTTGTTCACGGTCAGGGACTATTTTTTTCTAGCGGAAGGAATGCTTTTATTGATTTAACTTCATGAAAGGTGCACTAATAAATTTTTTTTACTTTAATATTGTGTGGTAACCGTTTTATAAAAGCAATAAGGTACCTTATTGCTTACATATATAACATGATAGCTGTTGATGAAGCCTGATTTCTGTTTTAAGATAATGCTCTCAGACTCGGAGGATGACCGCCCAGGTACTTCCGCCCATGTTGCGACGCAGAACTGGTGTTACAGGTTTGTTTGGTTTATTAAATCTTGTGTCATGGAATTTGTAAATTTTAACATTTGTGCATAATGATGATCTCTTATTTGTAGAAAATACATGGAAGTGTATGCGCCTGTGACTACTGAAGACAACGATGAGCTTTTAATCACACCACACGGTCTTGACCTCCCATTACCAATAGAGTAAGCTAAAAAGTATGTTGATTGGAGAATGTAAGTCTACAAATGCTGATTACATTGATTAAAAAAAACATACTTTTTACTCTCTTTAGGGAACAAAGCAGTGTAACAGCTCCTGATATTATATCAAATCTGGACCTTGTTATTGATCGGAAAAGTGTCAGCAGATTCAACATAACGAGATCCAGTGTGTGGGATGGGGCAGTCAGAGGATTTAAACGCGTCTCATACTCGGAATTCAATGACATGTTTGTGAAGTTCTCTGATGATGCTGGCTTGTTGGAAGAGGGTCTTGATACAGGGGGACCAAGAAGGGAACTTCTCACTTTGCTAATGAGCTGCCTGCAGAATCGGCCCATTTTTGATGGACCTCCCAACAGACGCTACCTGGTATACAATTCAGTTGGTGAGTATTTAATTTAAGTTGTTTGTTTTGTGAAGTTCCTGTTAATAAAAAAAGAAAAGAAAAGTGTGTTACAGACATTTGTCACGACCGTCTTATTTATGAGTGTGTGATTTCGCTTTATTTTCTATGACAGCTGTTAGGGAGGATGAGTATTTCTTGGCAGGGAAAATGATTGCAGTGTCAATAGTGCATGGAGGACCAGGGCCCCATTTTCTTTCTAAAGACCTGGTAAATCACATTGTAGGTCAGCCCTCTTTCAGCGCCTCTTTAGAAGATGTCACAGATGAGGGTGTAGTGAAAGTGCTGCAAGAGGTATGGTAATAGACATATTTTAGGTGATTAGTAAGGTTAGGCTACTTTAAATATGTATGATGACCTTAGAAATAATCAGTTGCAAGTGTAAAACAATTCTGCTTTTACGTATTTATTAAGTGTTGAATTATTTCACTTTCAATTCCGATAAGAAAAAAAAAATCTTGCACATGAAAACCAACTTACTGTTGTTGATTTTGTTTTAAGATACAGATTGCAACTACTTTGGAGTCACTACAAGAACTCATTTTGAGAAACAGCACCCTGCTCCAAACTGCTGGGTGTTTTCGACGGGTGAAGAACATTGAGGAGAAACACTTAATTGTGGAAGAATACGTCAGGTGGTATGTGATTGACCGAAACCACAGTGTTATTAAAAGGTAAAATTGTTAAAAAAAATTCACTTACACATTACATCATTGGCAAATGTTTATTTTAAGATAAACATCTATAGTTGCATTAGTATTTCACAATGTTACTTTATTTCACTATATTACTTACTGTTTATTGCATGAATATTACATTTTCTACTAGCCTGTGAATAAAACAGCCTAAACTATTGTCTGCTTTTATAGATTTAAAGATGGACTTGCCACTCTGCAGTTTCTGGCAGCACTTCAGCAGCATCCAAGTGTTTTGGCTTCTTACCTCTGCCACACTGAGAAGAAGCTGACAGCAACTGATTTGGAAAACCTCTTCAAAGCAGAACTCAGCCCAGTGGGTAGTAACCAGAGGCCAGAGGAATCCAAGACGCTTTGCTTTTGGTCAGATTACCTCCTTAACTGTGTAGTGGCAATTTTTCATTAAACAATCATCAACTGCGTAAGAGACACTCTGAAATTCAAATGATCATTAAAAAAGTATTTTATTCTTGCAAGAAGGCCCAGTTGCCACACATAAGTCATTAGTACAGTCTGTGGAACAAGTGCGACGAAGGGAGGGAGGGCAGAGGAGCCTTTATAGTACCTTCAAGGTCTTCTGCTCACAGGCCCTTATCTAAACAAGGGAAGGTTTCTCTGCTAGTGACCTAATCCTGCTGAGTTTATTCCTACAAACTCAGAAGTCCCAGATGGGACCACCTCTGATCCCAAGGGGTCAGAGGTTCCCTTTTCGGCTGTCTCCCCCTTTGTCTCACAGTGTTCACATTAATCATTATATTGAAAAATCAGGAGCACACCTAGAGTGTGAAAATTAAAATTCCCATTACAACTGTGAAGGTTTGTTATTTGTAGTTTAACAAATAATGTTCTGTTTTAGGTGAATTTCAGAAATTTTTAAATCAATAGTTCACCCAAAAATATATGTCAAAGAGTTCTCCTGCTCACTCATCTATACAATGGTAGTGGCTTGTAACTAGCTTTTATGCTTCAAATAGGACATAAATTATTCCATGCAAGTTGGGGGTGGGGGGAGAAATTAAATTATGAATAAATAGTGTCTTCCAAAAATATAATAAGGGTTGTAATTAAATACGTTTATAATACTTATGTCCTCTTTTTAAAGTTAAAACTAGTAGATGTACCGTCGTTGTATGGACAAGAGCAAGCAATTTGTGTTCTGCTGAAGAAAGCAAGTCAAAGTAATTTTGGTGTTCTTTAATTATGGAAAGAGTAACTTGACATTTCTAGCTTTGTTCAAAATTCCATCATTTATTTTTTTTCTTTCAGAACATCAGACTGAAGTGCCACTCGAGAATGTGCTGATGTTTGCTACTGGCCTGACATCACTTCCACCAGCTGGAATTACACCACAACCATGCATAGTGTTTCTTGCTAATTCACCGTTCCCAATGGCAAATACTTGCTCAAACACACTCAAGTTACCACTCTTAGACACGTACAGTCAATTTCAGACGCGCATGGATTTTGGAATACAGAATTCTCCAGGTTTTGGATGTTTTTAGTTCACAAGGGTTAGTTCACTATGACACAAGTGACAGTTTAATTGTTTCCTTTTTAAACAAATTATTCCCAGTTTCTGGGATACTCTTATACTCTTTGGTTTCAACTGTCATTTTTAAAGGGATATTTCACCGTTTTTTCATATTAAACTGTTATTCCCTTAAAGGGATAGTTCACTTTAAAATGAAAATTCTGTCATCCTTTACTCACCCTCAAGTTGTTTCAAACCTGTATGAATTTCTTTCTTCTGCTTAACACAAAGGAAGATATTTTGAAGAATGTCAGTAACCAAACAGTTAACTGGAAACATTGACTTCCATAGTATTTATTTTCTTCCTACTATGGAAGTCAATGTTTCCAGTTAACTGTTTGGTTACTGACATTCTTCAAAATATCTTCCTTTGTGTTCAGCAGAAGAAAGAAATTCATACAGGTTTGAAACAACTTGAGGGTGAGTAAAGGATGACAGAATTTTCATTTTAAAGTGAACTATCCCTTTAACTAAGACGAGTTGATACATACCTCTCTCGTCTCAGTGCGTGCACTCAATCGCTCAGGCATGGCGACACTTTGATAGCACTTAGCTTAGCCCAGCTCATTCATTAGGGACCAAACAGAGATGAAGCTAGAAGCGACCAAACACCTCCTCGTTTCCCCTATATAAATACAGTTACACGAGTAGTTACACGACCAAGTATGGTGACACAAAATAAAACGTGGCGCTTTTCTAGGCGGGTAAAAAGGATAACTATAATGTATGGCGGAATAGCACTTCGACTCGGTGCAGTAAAAAGTCACGTTGGTTCTAATGACAGAAGTGAGAGGGAGAGCATTTTTCAATCGTGACTTTTTACTGCACCGAGTCGAAGTGCTATTCCCAAGTGCTCTTCCGTCGTGTAACTACTCGTGTAACTGTATTTATATAGGGGAAACGAGGTGGTGTTTGGTCGCTTCTAGCTTCATCTCTGTTTGGTCCCTAATGAATGAACTGGGCTAAGCTAAGTGCTATCAAAGTGTCGCCACGCCTGAGCGATTGAGTGCACGCATTGAGACGAGAGAGGTATGTATCAACTCGTCTTAGTTAAGGGAATAACATAGTTTAATATGAAAAAACGGTGGAGTATCCCTTTAAAACACTCATGTTCATAGACCTGCTGTTTCCTTCATTGTGAAGTAGAGTTGTAATGCTTCCTCCCAATTCTGTGGCCACTGCAACTGATTGTGCTCCATTACAAGTTCTAGATATTCCTGGATGTTTTTATCGCCACATAATTCTGTTGTCAGCCTTGACTCAGGAAAAGCACTTAACTCGCCTTCGTCAACTGCAAAGCCACAGTCCCTTGATCCATACCTGAAAGTTAAATTTCTGTGTAAATGTATTTAGCATCCACGTTTATACAATGTGATTTTTGTAGTTGTGTATTTTAAACAAACTTACTAAATCACTGTTATAAAATGCAATTTGTGTAGATTTTTGATTTGCTGACCTGTGTGGTAGATGATACAGTTCATTTGGTACCCCTCCAGGGCACATTGCAAGTCTAGAGGGCCTAATCCTGTGCTTATTCCAAAGTTCAACACATTCATCCAAGTCCGCCTGCAGAACATTTTGGAAGCAGAACTGAAGAAGGGACTGGTGTCCATTGCTGCCATTGAAGTGTCCTTCATTTCTGAGGTCCCCAAAGAGTTCTATCCAGAACTGAGCCCTAGAACACAAAAGTCCAGATACATCAATGACATACATTTTTTTCTTAAATAATTTTGCGTGTAATTGTGATAGAATTATTTTTTATTTAAATGTTACAATGTACTAGTTTCAATAGTGTAACTGAGGCACCACTTTACTGACATTTTGTCAATGCTCAAGAATTTGAAACGAACACAAACCTTGCTTTCCTAAAGCTGGACCACCAAGATTCAATGCGTTGATTGCTCATTGATGTACCATACATGTGACTTCTTGAGCAGCATAGTAGTCTGTGTGGTGATGACGGAGATTGCACTGTATTGCTGCCATTGTCCCATTTTCTGTTCCACAGTCCGTTCGTAGTCTCATGGGTGCAACGCCAAGGCGTTGTACACAGGACGTATAGTTATGTGCAATAACAGCAGGGTCATTGTTAGAATGCCCACAAGTAAGCCAGAGGACACGTCTAGAAAAAACATCAATGCATCCGGATATGCCGAAACCAAATGGCTTTAGTTTATCGTACCCATCAACATGCCAAAGATAGTTCGGTCCCATTGAGTGATAGGTTCGCCTGACAAATCTACGACGTGTCCTCTGTTCTGTCCCTTGTGGGTTGAGTTCTTGCAGCAGCCGCATAATGTCATCACGTTTAACACGCAACTTGTGTTTCTGCAGAAGTACTAACCACATTGTGCGGTAGCCGAACAACTGTCCTGGTCCACGCAGCTCTGCTCTTATAGCATTCTTTACGTCGTTTATGGGCGAATAGTTCTTTCTTCTGAACATACCATTATTCTTCAGGTGTGTTTTTAAAGAGCGCAAGCTAATTTTAATGTCATGGTATGTCGCCAGCATGTCCACAATCACAGCATATGAATGTCCTTCTTCAAAGTAGCGTTTAATGTTTTCCATTTTAGCATTTAGCAAAACAAAGTTGATCACACATTTTTTGATTGACAGGTGTCTCGTCCATTCAGCGATAAGTATGTCATTCTCAAAATATACCTACCTTTTCCGTTGTGTTTTCTGAATTGTCGTTGTGTTTTCTGAATTGTCGTTGTGTTTTCTGAATTGTTATGTTGTTTTCTGAATTGTCGTTGTGTTTTCTGAATTGTCGTTGTGTTTTCTGAATTGTTATTTTGTTTTTGTAATTGTGATTTGTTTTGCACCTCTCGGCCACCGTAGTTTAGAGGTAGGTTTAGTGTAGTAGGACAGAATATACAGTTTGGAATATATGCCTATGGAATATCCCCTGAAAAACATGAAAACCCAACTTGTTAAAATTGACTTATACTCAACACCTTATTCTGAAATTTCATTTTAATTTTTATTCATTGGAACCCAGTGGGTAATTGGGAGAAAGCTCTCAGTATTGATGATGATTAGGTTTAGTTAAGTCAATCGTGACATGGAATGGTTTGAAAAGTAATAGAAAACTCTCCTGAGACTCTATATTACCCTAAATATTCAGAATAAGATAAAATAAGAATCACTTTTCATTATGCAAGAAATGCCATAGTTAAAGGGTCTTGGGCATGAATTGTCATTTTTCATTAGTGGTGCATGATCCAATAATAATCTATATTTTTTTAAACAAATGATGGTATTGTTTTTAAATATGTTTATTATTTTGAATTGTCAACATATACAGTTTGTAGTAAGTGACAGTTATTTAGATCCTTATTTATTTTAGATATACAAAATCATGAGTATTTTTATTGTGGTGTTTCTATTCGTTCTATTCTGCCATTGGCCAATGCATATGGAAAAAGGACTAAGCATAATTAAGAGCTTCCCTGATGTAGTAAGTAATACAGCATTTTAATGAACAAGTAAAAATGTATTACCAACTGATCATTTGTCTTTGTAACATATTTGAGAATTGTTGCATTCTTGACAATTATACTGTATGTGAGGATTGTTTACTAAGATCAGTACTATGTATAGAAAAAAAATCCTGACATTAAATTGTAGTTGTAAAAAAATGTGCAAACATATGACATTTAGTTGTTGTAAAAGAAAAAAGAGAGTTTTTCATGTCAGTTGTCCCCCTCTACTGAATCAGTTTTACATCTCTCTCTTCCTGATGGATAAAGCTATTACAAAAAGAAGTTTCATTTGGTCATGAATTTTTCCACCATTAGGGGTAAAAAGAGAGTTTGTGGAAGTTGTCCCCTGTCCTCCTCTACTGACACTGGTTGGATGTTTCTGCCTCCCTGACAAAAAAAAAGAATGTTAATTTTGGACCTGCAGCAGTAGGGGTAAAGAGAGATTTAGGAAATGTATGGTTGGACTGTCATGTGAGGGATCAGGAACTACACTTGTATAAAGAGAGCAGCATGGCATACAAGCAGGGTTCACAACAGATACCAATCACGTTTCTGGAGTGTGGAGCACTTGCGGACTCATCTTTCCAGACACCACATCAAGCTTTTGGATTATCACTTCTTTTGGATTTTATATACACTGGTGGACACTCACATTGGGACGCTTCAACAGAGTATTGAAAAGTATTTCCCACGACTGAAAAAGGCACGTGTTGAGGATGAGGACCAGCCTGAACCAGAGGTATCAGTCTGAAACAGCTGAAAGGTCCGACCAGTGTAATTAGTTATGTTAATTATTTTCAGGCTGCTCAAGTAGAAAGACAGGGTCAGGGAAAGAAAGAGATAGATTCGTTAGGCATTGAAGAAAGAGTATGAGAGGAGGACAGCATCCAACATGCTTCTGTGAGAGAGCCAGCTGAAGCAACAGGTGAGGTGGACAAACAGATGTAGAAACAGGCAGGTAAGAAAGTAGGTCCCAGGACAAGGAACTCATTTATATTCTTCTGTTTCTGGCAGATAAGACTTTGGCAACATCCAAAAGCACCAAACACAGGGGCACTGGATTCAACCCTGAGTGGTTGAAAATGCCTCAGTTCAAGTCATGGTTGTACCACACAAAGCATAGTAAACTTAATGTCTGCATAATATGCTATCCTTTACAAATAATCAGATTCTTTTTATTGATTCTTCTTTTTATATCATTAGCATTTATGTTATAAATGTAAGATGATTAAAAACAACACAAAGTGTGACTGTGGAATGTCTGGCTATTTAGCTAATTTGATTAATTATCAATGTACTTTTAAAGGGATGTTTTGTAGACTGTGCAGGCAGCACAAGCCTGTGCCTAAGAAAGGTGCCACAAAGAGGGCTTTTGTTGAGGTTGGGGCCATTACCTATAGAAAAGACTATTTTGAGCAGCACATCACCACAGAGCACCACCAGGAGAGCATCAGATGACAGGCATCTCTTACATCTGGTAATTTCTGAGTCCAATAGCAGATCATATATAATAATAATAATATAACTTAATTTAGTATACGCCTAAATTATTTTCTTACAATTTGGGCATTTACAGGTCTCTCTGTAATGGACTCTTTTGAGCCGACTATTGTACTAGAGCACGAGGCCATCATTAGTGGCTTCAAGTGCCTCTACTGGCTTGTAAAAAATGAACAGGCCCACCATACCAACTACCCAAAGCTTCTGAGCCTGGCAGAGCTTTTGGGGTGTGATTATTTTAAGAAGTTAAAGGTAACACACCTAAACTTTGAGATAAATGTCACTTTACATTATCTAAACATACATTTAATCTTTACATTATTGATTATACATTTTTATAAAGTAAATGTTTTTTCTCTTTTCCAATGTCTAGACTGACCAGAAGAATAATTACAGATCTCACTGAATAATTGATGAGATGCTTGAGATTTTATCTTATGAAATTGAGGAGCCTATTCTGATGGCCATAAGATCATCACAGGCAATTAGCCTGGGAATAGATGAAAGCACAGATGTGTCTGTGCCCAGGCAGCTTGATCTGCATGTCAGGGATGCATTTATTTTCTGTCAGAATTACATACATCTTGGTCCCTGTTGAAGAACTGTGGATACTAAATGCTTTTTTCACAGATACATGGATAAAGAGGGAAAAGCATTTAATCAATTTCTGGATCTTGTCACTGTTTCGGATGGAAAAGCTGACACCATTGTGTCAGCTGTTAAAAAAGTGCTATTAGACAAAGGTATCCCAACAGAGAGGCTGTATGGGCTCGGGACTGATGGGGCAGCCGTAATGACAGGTAATTATAAAACCATGTGAGAGTATCTTGGCTATTGAATCCTTAAATATTGTAACTAAATATTGTTTTTTAAATCTAGGGCATGTTGCATGAATGGGGTTGTAAAGCAGCTAACAGACAGCTTCCCCAAACTTGTGACCGTGGCTTGTGCTGCCCACAGACTGGCCCTTGCCTGCAAAGACTCATCAAACAATGTGAAATCAGGGCTGCCAACTTTTGAGATTTGGTGGGGCCAAACTAAATTTGGCAGCGTACAAAGCACATTTTTTGGCTCATTCAAAATCATTACTGTACAGCAAAAAATAAAATAAATTATAATAAAAAAAGATCATCACACACCAGAGCATGTGAGCGGAGTGGAGCGGGAGCGGGCGGATCTTGGACAGAGCGCAGAGCGGCATTTTTAAAAGGACGGAGCTTCGCCTTTTTTCCCGCTCCAATTTCGCTCAGCTCACACCACAAGTCTGAAGCATGCTCAGTCAAACCTAAACCAGGATCCATCTGTCTTGCACAGTCATCAACAGTAGACTATTTTCAGTCAAAACTCGGCTCAATAATGGAGTTCAAAAAGTAGGCTACTTCAAAAAGGAAAATGAGAAGTCATACAGGTGTACTATTAATATAAACTAACTAACAATGATAATGTGGTACAAGAAAACGAATGTGGAGACATCGTTTCAGTCAGCAAAGATTCATTGTAGAATCTCAAAAGACACATCTCTCGAAAACATGAACGTGAGCTACGTGAACACGCTGGGAAGAAAAAAGGTTAGCAAATTGAATACGGTAACTTGTAACAAAATGTAAATTAAATATAGCTTAATATTCAAACAAATTCGTTTTTTCATTCAAGTAGACCTAATGGTTCGTTTTATTTAGCCGAATTTGTGTCGCCCGTAATAATATTTATATTATTACGCCCATTTATTCGTTTAATTTTACAGCAGTTTGTGTGTATGGAAGCCAATTTAAATTTTAATCGTGCGCGTTGCACAAAAGTTCACTTATCAAAATTCTGGCGTTATAGTTAATTTACTTTTAAAAAATGTATGTATAGTTTTGTTTATATAATTTTTATTTATATTATTAGGCCCATTTATTCATTTAATTTTACAGGACTTTTTGTGTAGGCTATATTCCTTCTGAAATAAAACATTTCTATTTGAAAAATGTTGTTGCTACTCATAAGTTCTTTAGGAGGTAAGACTGTGGTCTAAGCTAAAAGTGATATACAGTGAGGAAAATAAGTATTTGAACACCCTGCTATTTTGCAAGTTCTCCCACTTAGAAATCATGGAGGGGTCTGAAATTGTCATCGTAGGTGCATGTCCACTGTGAGAGACATAATCTAAAAAAAAAAATCCAGAAATCACAATGTATGATTTTTTAACTATTTATTTGTATGATACAGCTGCAAATAAGTATTTGAAAACCTGAGAAAATCAATGTTAATATTTGGTACAGTAGCCTTTGTTTGCAATTACAGAGGTCAAACGTTTCCTGTAGTTTTTCACCAGGTTTGCACACACAGCAGGAGGGATTTTGGCCCACTCCTCCACACAGATCTTCTCTAGATCAGTCAGGTTTCTGGGCTGTCGCTGAGAAACACGGAGTTTGAGCTCCCTCCAAAGATTCTCTATTGGGTTTAGGTCTGGAGACTGGCTAGGCCACGCCAGAACCTTGATATGCTTCTTACAGAGCCACTCCTTGGTTATCCTGGCTGTGTGCTTCGGGTCATTGTCATGTTGGAAGACCCAGCCTCGACCCATCTTCAATGCTCTAACTGAGGGAAGGAGGTTGTTCCCCAAAATCTCGCAATACATGGCCCCGGTCATCCTCTCCTTAATACAGTGCAGTCGCCCTGTCCCATGTGCAGAAAAACACCCCCAAAGCATGATGCTACCACCCCCATGCTTCACAGTAGGGATGGTGTTCTTGGGATGGTACTCATCATTCTTCTTCCTCCAAACACGTTTAGTGGAATTATGACCAAAAAGTTCTATTTTGGTCTCATCTGACCACATGACTTTCTCCCATGACTCCTCTGGATCATCCAAATGGTCATTGGCAAACTTAAGACGGGCCTTGACATGTACTGGTTTAAGCAGGGGAACCTTCCGTGCCATGCATGATTTCAAACCATGACGTCTTAGTGTATTACCAACAGTAACCTTGGAAACGGTGGTCCCAGCTCTTTTCAGGTCATTGACCAGCTCCTCCCGTGTAGTTCTGGGCTGATTTCTCACCTTTCTTAGGATCATTGAGACCCCACGAGGTGAGATCTTGCATGGAGCCCCAGTCCGAGGGAGATTGACAGTCATGTTTAGCTTCTTCCATTTTCTAATGATTGCTCCAACAGTGGACCTTTTTTCACCAAGCTGCTTGGCAATTTCCCCGTAGCCCTTTCCAGCCTTGTGGAGGTGTACAATTTCGTCTCTAGTGTCTTTGGACAGCTCTTTGGTCTTGGCCATGTTAGTAGTTGGATTCTTACTATGCTGTTCCCTGCTGCAGTTTGCAATTTAGCGACCCCTAGAGGCAATGTGCCTCTATTTAAGTAGAGCATGTGCTGTTCAGCCATTTTGTTATCAGGCATTTGAGAGAGCACACGGATGAATTCCATCTCCATTCATGTTTTACCCTTGAAAAGGCATTGTCTGTAAGTGTTTTCTAAAATCAATGTTATGAAAGTTCTTTGGTGTTTTGTCATATAACGTAGTGTTGTATTTGAATATGTTAGATGTGTGTACAAATTTAACTATGAATGTTGTCTATGCTATTATGTATGCTATGTTATTTATGTTTAGAAGGGATGTTTTAGAAGATGTTTATACTCAGTGTCTTGTAAAGTTAATGTATTTCTATTGTTGTTTTTTGCAGTTTTACACCGCTTCCATTAAATGAAATTCAAGTCAACTCTGTCTTGGGTACTTTTTGGAGGAGTGTTAAGCTTGCTGCATAGCTATGTATCAGTACACATAGTGAGGACAGTAAAGTAAAAAGACACCATACTTCAGGATTTAATGTGAACTGGAGATACATCGTCTTCTCTCAAGAAAAATGTTGAATTCCAATTCCATAAGTGTCGATCCAGAAGACCTAGAGGTTAGGTCAGAATGTGCTGCATCATCTTCGTCATCCTCTTCACGAAGATCAAGCAAGTCTACAAGCAGCATAGCGGCTGCACAAGCCCGTGCCAAAGCAGAAGGAGCACGTAAAAGAGCAGCTTTCGCAAAACGAGAGATTGAGATGCAAGTTGAGAAAGCACGCATTGAAGCTACGTTAAATGCTCTGAAGGAAGAGTGCGAGGCTGAGGCTGCCTCAGCAGAAGCTGAAGTGTTTGAGGCGTTTGTTAAATCAGAAAGGGGTGAATCTGAAAAGGGAGAAGGTCATGCTTCATCAATCCACCAGTCCATCGAACGTACAGGAGAATATGTCCGAAATCACTTTGCTCCTGTAGATGAGAATCATCCTCAACCTGCAGGTGTGTATAGCCCCAACTATTACTCACAGCACCATGCAGACATTGTCAGTCAGCCTCCAAGCACAGCAAAAGTTAATTCTACAGATGTTTCAGAACTGGCTGCTTATTTAACGCGTAGAGATCTTATTACTACGGGACTTAAAGTGTTTGATGATCAACCTGCCAGTTATCTGTCATGGAAATCCAGCTTCAACAATGCAGTAGAGGGGTTGAATCTCAAACCTAGTGAAGAGTTAGATCTCATAATCAAGTGGATTGGTGGGGAGTCACTACAGCACGCCAAACGTATCCGAGCTGTTCATGTAAATAATCCAGCTGCGGGCCTGGATATGGTCTGGCAGAGGCTTGACAGAAGTTATGGTTCTCCTGAAGCCATTGAAGCTTTCCTGTTCTCCAGACTTCACGATTTCCCCAAACTTTCAATCAAAGACAGCAAGAAGCTGCAAGAGCTCAGTGACTTACTTTTTGAAATATTAGCAGCAAAGAAAGATGGTTATCTCCCTGGGCTCAACTTTCTTGACACAGCGAGAGGAATAAATCCAATTTTAGAGAAATTACCTCACAGCATTCAAGAGCAATGGATGAGTAAGGGGTCTCACTTCAAAAGAGAGCATTGTGTTTCATATCCTCCTTTTTCGTTTTTTGTCGACTTTGTCTCTCAACAGGCAGAGATGCGGAACGATCCCAGTTTTTTCCTCTACACTCCCATTACTGTCCCTTTCAGAGTTGAGAAGCAAAATCTCAATAAAGCATGGAAACCGAAGGCCTCCTTCTCAGTGAACAGAACAGAGGTAGAAAACTCTGAAAAATTCTCTCTAGAGCACTTAAATGAGGATCCAGATAAACAATGCCCTCTTCACAAAAGACCTCATTCTCTAAAAAAGTGTAGAGCTTTCAGAAGTAAACCCCTAGTTGAACGAAAGCGTTTTTTGTCACAGCATTTTATATGCTTTAGATGTTGTTCTTCAAGAGTCCATCAAGCAAAGGACTGTAGAGCTGTAGTGCATTGTGAGGAATGTAATAGTGATAGACACATCTCAGCTCTTCATGCAGGACCAGCACCTTGGATTATGGAAGATTCTTCTACATCAGTGGACGATCATGGTGGGGAGCAAAGTGAAAGTGCAGCAGCTGCCACTACCTCCATGTGTACTGAAGTGTGTGGAGGAGGACTCAATGGTAAATCCTGCTCTAAAATCTGTCTTGTAAATGTCTATCCAAAGGGTCATCCCGAAAAGAAAGTAAGAATGTATGTGCTATTGGATGACCAGAGTAATGTGTCGCTGGCTAGATCAGCTTTCTTCGATGTTTTTAAAATCCAAGGCGCTGCTTGTCCATATACACTTAAGACTTGCTCTGGAACGGCAGATGCTGCAGGGAGGAGAGCAAGTGGTTTCATTGTGGAGTCGGCAGATGGAGAAGTCCGCTTATCACTACCAACTCTCACCGAATGTGACTTAATTCCTAACAACAGGGATGAAATCCCAACTCCAGAGGCTGCACGCAGTTATACCCATCTTAACCCTCTGATGCTCTTTATTTATGTCTACACTCGTGTTTTTTGGGGTCTCCAGAGACCCCAGACAATAACATTTAATTTTGTAACAATAGTTTTTTTTTTTACAAATGTAATTTTATTCTGTTTGTTAATGTTTTTACTCAACATTTGTGCAGTTTTTGGAGAATTTATGATATCTTTTAAATTTCTATAAATAAATAAATAAATATTTATTTAAATAAGCTTTTTACAAAAAAACAGCATTTGATGTAAAATTCACTTTATAAAAGACCCAGATTTCTAACTTTCATTCATGGGGATAACATGGATCATTTTAAATGGTTTAATGTAACATTTTTGGAAAATGCAGTAAAAAAAAAAAAAAAAAATCACTTTAACCACTAGTTGGCCATAGAGCTCCACTATATGCTATTTGCTATTTGACTACCTGAAAGATATCTTTTCACAAGTTGGATTCAGTTGGATTCATATCTAAATATTATAAAATCACAATTATAACAAAAATAAAATATTTTTGTCAAAGTTTAGCATTTTTTTGTACTGAACCCTCACCCCCCCCCCCCCCCCCCCCCCCCCCCCCCCCATAATTTTGACAAATTATAGCCCTACAAATGTTCCTGTGTGTGTGTGTGCATGTGTGTGTGTGTGTGTGCGTGTGTGTGTGAGTGTGCACATTTTCAATGTGTCAGTGTCACCAATTTATTTTTGTGGTGGTACTGCATTTTGGATGATTTTATTTGACAAATGATAAGAGAACAGTTTTTATAGTCTCAAAAATGTATTCCTCTATATGTGTGTGTGTGTGTGTGTGTGTGTGTACGCGTGTTGTGAGCAAAATAATTTAGCATTGTGGATGTTTTTTGCATTGGTGGAAGTGTGCCACTTTATTTGTGCCATTTCTGTCGATGTGTTCTGCGTTGTTTCTGATTTTGATGATGAATTTTGTCTATTTTGATTGCGGGGTCTCCAGAGACCCCGAAGACCACGAGTGTCACAATTTTTGTCACGCTAACATAAAAACAGATATCATTCCAATTTAATTTTTTTTTTTGTAGATCTAGAAAGTGTGAAGAGCCGTAGAAGGTTTCATACCATTTGGACAAAGGGAACATTTTTTTTAATTTGAGCAAAAGTCATTTGGGGTCAAAAAGACCCCGTAAACCACCTGAGGGTTAAAGTTGTAGCTGACAAGATTTTGCCCCTTGACCATGATGCAGAGATTCTGTTGTTGCTTGGCAGAGATATCATTCGTGTGCATAAGGTACGAGGTCAGGGCAATGGTCATCACAATGAACCCTTTGCTCAATGTTTGGACTTAGGATGGGTTATAATTGGTAACGTTTGTCTTAATGGTGTTCATAGACCCACTGTTTGTTCTTATAAAATTAACCTCCTCTGGAACGGACGTCCCAGTTACCTGACACCATGTGAGAACAGCATCTACATGAAAGTACGGTTGTCAGGTGAACAAAACAAGTCTCCTGTCAGATCAACACGCACCGATGTGGGCAAATTGATTTTCAGTCAGTCGGACAATGACTATAAGCTTGCGGCTTCATTTGAGGATGAACTCTTCTTAGAGATCATGAATCAGGAATTTTGCAAAGATGGTGCAAACAGTTGGGTAGCTCCTCTGCCATTTCGCACACCAAGACAACGCTTACCCAACAATAGACAGCATGCTTTGACTCGACTCCTGTCACTCAGTCGCACTCTGAAGAAGAACACCGAGATGAAGGATCATTTTATAGATTTCATGGAAAAGATTTTTGAAAACAATCATGCTGAAGTAGCACCTCCCATTGACAGAGATAAGGAATGTTGGTACTTACCAAGTTTTGGAGTCTACCACCCTCAAAAACCTGGGCAAATTAGAATCGTGTTCGATTCAAGTGCACGGTTCAATGGCGTGTCGTTGAATGATGTTCTCCTTCGAGGTCCAGACCTTAATAATAGCTTGCTTGGAGTCCTCATGCGCTTCAGAACTGAGCCAGTTGCGGTGATGACAGACATCAAGCAGATGTTTCATAGTTTCCTTGTGAAAGAGGATCATCGCAACTACCTCCGTTTCTTGTGGTTCCATAACCACCAACTTGACGGTGAGATCATGGAGTATCGCATGAGAGTTCATGTTTTTGGCAACTGCCCCTCACCTGCCGTGGCCATTTATGGTCTGAAAAGGACAGCCATGGAGGGGGAAAGAGAGTTTGGGAAAGAGGTGAGAAAGTTTGTAGAAAGACACTTTTATGTGGATGATGGCCTCAAATCATTCCCCATAGTGGAGGAAGCTGTCAGTGTGCTGAAATCAGCTTAAGAGATGTTGGCCCAATCCAATCTTAAGTTGCATAAAATTGCATCCAATAAACTGGAGGTAATGAAAGCCTTCCCTGCTGTAGATCTTGCCAAGGGCTTACAGGATCTTGATGTTGGCCAAGACCTTTACACTGTGCAGAGAAGTCTAGGCCTAAAATGGGATCTTGTTGAAGATACACTCACTTTTCAAGTGGTTGATGCTGAAAAGCCATATACTCGACGTGGTGTGTTGTCTGCTGTAAATAGCCTGTTCGACCCGCTTGGGTTTGCTGCTCCTGTGAGTGTTCAAGGTCGAAAAATTCTAAGAGATCTGACCAGTGACATCTGCGATTGGGATGCACCTCTCCCTGATCACAAGTTTGAGGAATGGCAGAAATGGTGTACTTCTCTACAACATCTGAAAGAGGTGAAGATTCCAAGAATATACACATCAATTCCTTATTCACAAGCTCAGGAAAGAGAAGTTTGTATATTCTGTGATGCATCAACTAAAGCCATTGCCGCTGTTGGCTATGTGAAGGTTACAGATATTCATGGACAGACTGAAGTTGGGTTCATCTTTGGTAAAACAAAACTGGCGCCAAAACCTGACCTAACCATTCCCAGACTTGAATTATGCGCTGCTGTTCTCGCAGTGGAAATAGCAGAAGTAATCTCTGAAGAGCTGGACCTGGAACTGAAGAACATGAAATTCTATACAGACAGCAAGGTGGTTCTTGGTTACATATTCAATGAATCAAAACGCTTCTTTGTATATGTTAATAACCGTGTGCAACGAATTAGACGTTCAACTCAGAAACATCAGTGGCACTATGTTCAAACTGATCTTAACCCAGCCGACTGTGGAACAAGAGCCGTTTCAGCAAATCAGCTTACTGCCTCTGCATGGCTTACTGGGCCAGAATTCCTGTTGCAAACCTGCCGACCAGTAGTGGAAGCCTTTGACCTCATCCATCCTGAATCTGATGCGGAATTGCGACCTGAGGTAATGACATGTATAACCAAACTTTCTCCACGCCTTGGAAGTGCACGTTTTGAAAGGTTTTCAAGCTGGATGTCAGCTTCAAGAGCTGTAGCACGACTCTCACATATAGCTCATTCCTTCTCAAAAGAAGTCAATCAGGATTCATGCCATGGCTGGCATATGTGTAAGGAGCCTTTGAGCGCAGTCCAATTGGATGAGGCAAAGACTAAAATCATTCTTGCTGTTCAAATTGAGACCTATCCAGAGGAAATGCAGAGCATCAGAAAGGGAAAACCTGTTAATAAACGAAGTCCCCTTGTCAAACTTTGTCCATTTATTGATGCTCAAGGAATACTTCGAGTTGGAGGAAGATTGTCGAAAGCACAAATTCCATCAAATGAGGCTCATCCAATTATAATTCCAGGTAAACACCACATTGCTTCTCTACTCATTAGATATTACCATGAAAGAGTTTGCCACCAAGGCCGCCATTTCACTGAAGGAGCTGTCAGGGCAGCTGGATTCTGGATCGTCGCCGGCAAGAGACGTATCAGCAGTCTAATACACAGTTGTGTAACATGTCGTAAGTTACGGAGTAAGTCTGAAGAGCAGAAGATGGCAGACTTACCAGTCGATCGCTTGAGCACCGATCCTCCGTTCACTTATGTAGGTCTAGATGTGTTCAGTCCATGGTCTGTCACTGCCAGAAGAACACGTGGAGGACAGAGTAATAGCAAGCGCTGGGCAGTCATCTTCACGTGTATGAGTATACGAGCTGTTCACATTGAAATTATTGAATCACTTGATGCATCTAGTTTTATCAATGCCCTTAGACGATTCTTTGCAATCAGAGGACCTGTGAAACAACTGAGGTCTGATTGTGGGACAAACTTCATAGGGGCCAGCAAAGAACTACAGGTTGATTCTATGCATGCCAACAAACCCGTAGAAAGCTACCTCTCAGAGCAAGGTTGTACTTGGTTGTTCAATCCGCCACATTCCTCACACATGGGAGGTAGTTGGGAGAGAATGATTGGAGTGTCTCGTCGTATTCTTGATGCCATGCTTCACAAACTTGGATCTGCTAGACTTTCACATGAAGTTTTAACAACTTTTATGGCCGAAGTTACTGCCATCGTAAATTCAAGACCATTAACTGCTGTGTCCTCCGATCCAGAACAACCTCTCATTCTTACTCCTGCTATGCTCCTTACGCAAAAGATTGGAGCACATTCTGTACCACCAGGACAGTTTGACGATAGTAATCTCTATAAACGGCAGTGGAGACAAGTCCAGCATCTGGCCAACGGATTCTGGAAAAGGTGGAGAAGTGAGTATATTTGTGGTCTCCAGAAAAGACAAAAGTGGACGGATGAGAAAACAAATGTGAAAGAAGGAGATCTTGTCCTATTAAAGGATATTCAAGCCAAAAGACACGACTGGCCTATTGGCTTAATCACTCAAACTTTTCCAAGTGATGACGGGAAAGTAAGGAAGGTCGAAGTGAAAATTGTCAGAGAAGGTGGCTCTAAATTGTTTTTGCGACCGATCTCTGAAATTATTATTCTCTTGAGCAAGGACGGTAAAGGACTCTGTGGTTAGTTCTATAGAATGGACACTAAAGGTTTATTTGCTTGTAGGGTTTGGCATCTTAAAAATGCCAGGTGAGGAGTATGCTGTTCCCTGCTGCAGTTTGCAATTTAGCGACCCCTAGAGGCAATGTGCCTCTATTTAAGTAGAGCATGTGCTGTTCAGCCATTTTGTTATCAGGCATTTGAGAGAGCACACGGATGAATTCCATCTCCATTCATGTTTTACCCTTGAAAAGGCATTGTCTGTAAGTGTTTTCTAAAATCAATGTTATGAAAGTTCTTTGGTGTTTTGTCATATAACGTAGTGTTGTATTTGAATATGTTAGATGTGTGTACAAATTTAACTATGAATGTTGTCTATGCTATTATGTATGCTATGTTATTTATGTTTAGAAGGGATGTTTTAGAAGATGTTTATACTCAGTGTCTTGTAAAGTTAATGTATTTCTATTGTTGTTTTTTGCAGTTTTACACCGCTTCCATTAAATGAAATTCAAGTCAACTCTGTCTTGGGTACTTTTTGGAGGAGTGTTAAGCTTGCTGCATAGCTATGTATCAGTACACATAGTGAGGACAGTAAATTTTGATTGTATGGGATGGACAGGTGTCTTTATGCAGCTAACGACCTCAAACAGGTGCATCTAATTTAGGATAATAAATGGAGTGGAGGTGGACATTTTAAAGGCAGACTAACAGGTCTTTGAGGGTCAGAATTATAGCTGATAGACAGGTGTTCAAATACTTATTTGCAGCTGTATCATACAAATAAATAGTTAAAAAATCATATATTGTGATTTCTGGATTTTTTTTTTTTGATTATGTCTCTCACAGTGGACATGCACCTACGATGACAATTTCAGACCCCTCCATGATTTCCAAGTGGGAGAACTTGCAAAATAGCAGGGTGTTCAAATACTTATTTTCCTCACTGTATATATATATATATATATATATTTTAATTTTTTTTTTAAGATCAGTAAAGGGACTTATCCTTAAGTGATAATCACAGAAATGTGCACCTCCAGTCGTGTGAATAGATTTTCAGATCTGCACGCTTAAAATCTCACACTTTAATAGTATTTATAGCACCTAACTTAATAAAAGCTTTATACTACTGAAACAACCGCTAATGGAGTTTAACTTGCTGAATCCACAAAATCCCTTTAAATGTTATTTTCAACACAAAATAACTTGTATGTGTTGAATACAATTATTCAACACAAAACTTGTCAAGTTAGTTTCATGTATGAAAACAAGTAAATGTAATTATTAACCTGATTTACAACTCTTTATGTACAAGAATGCCCTAGATTTCGGGAAATTGGATTTATGCCCTTGTGATAAAGTACAATAACTTGTTTTATGGTACCATAATGTGAGCTGTTGTTTTGCAGTGTGTATTTTGATCTTAACACATTTAACCTTAGTATTTATTATTTTCAGGTTAAAAAAATGTGTCAAAAAGAGAATTACTAAAAATCCAGTTGTAATGACCAGGCCACCTGGGAATTTTCAATCCAGGAATACCAACCCAATAAATAGGCTGCACAGATTTTTCCCTTAATAGGACAAGTGACGTGGATGAATAAATAGATTACTTTTATTAAATTAACAAATTTAACTCCAGCTACTTTAACTGCACGAGACATGTCAGAAATCCAGTCTGCGTAATAACGCTGAGAATCACTACTCCCTTGCCCTGACATAACTGGCAATATAATTTTTATTTTAATATAAAAGTTTCCATTGTGTGTGAAACATGATGAACATAGTGAAATTAAAAGGATGTGTAGAATTAATGCATGAATATGTTCTTACTGAGCCAACTGCTTCTGACGTTTCTATTTACTTTATTACAGTCATTTATCTTCCCCCACAAAGAGTTAATGACTGGTGATTTTGAAACCACTACAAAACAATGTTAATCTTCGGAACCAGTTAAACCAGGACCATTTCAGGAAAACAAATGAAGCATGTTCAAAACACACAAACACACACACACACACACACACACACACACACACACACACACACATACACACACACACACACCTGTTTACAGCTGGAGGGGGTTTCCAGAAAGCAGGTTTATGTCCCAGTCATAAACAAATCATTATTGCTCTTTGCCCAAACTATTGTCTCAGCATTAGTTACTATAGTAAATGTATTTTATTTTACACTTCATTTCATGTTTATCTTTTAACTTTCTGTACCATCTATTTTAATATTTAAAGTACCATATATTTTAAATACTGTAAATGCAGACAGTTGTGCCAATTATTGAGAAATACTGTTGATAAGAAATGCATGTGATAAGAAATGGGTGTTTATTATCATCATTCTTATCAATACTATGATATGAAATACTGTTTGAGGAATCACACTAATAAACAGTAAAATGAGAAAAACAACTAAAGAAAGATGAAACACTCACCTCAGTGATATCTTATTCTTATCTTAATCTCTCTTTTCCCCTCCCCTGAACAGTTGTGTGAGCTCTGAAGTTTATTTCACTTCTACCAGACGTGAGAATGAGAAGAATGACATTCAGACATTAAACTCTGATCTGCTTTATTCAGTCATTTCAAATGAATCTTTCATTCTCAGGAATGATCAGAAGTAATTTCACTAGTTTGTGAAAATGTGCTTTCTATGTCAAACGTGTATGAAATGTATCAACCCAAGATATTTATAGTGTTGTGTAATGTTTAATTGGATAGTTATGTTTTCACAATAAAAGGTGAATTTGCGATATTAATAAAAACAGCTTAATATTTAAGTTTGTGACAGTTATGATTCATCCAGGTATATATATATAATATACATTTATTTTAGAAGGTTGTGTTACATTCCATATCGTTACGTGATGTAAAAATGACTGTCGCTCAATTTGTATACTATAAGTGGTAATGCTAATTGTAGATAATGTTATTTTAACTGATATATTACCCCCAAAAGATCATTTAAATCTGCAGTTCATAACTAAAAAATGATCCAAAATGAATTTAAGCAAGTACATAAACAGCGAGTGTTCAAAACTATTACCTTACCTTAGCCCAATTCACACTGCTAAGCTTGTAATGACATGTTCTAATTTGAGTGGTACTGGTGGGTTTTCGCGGGAAATACGAGCTTCCGTCGTTCGTCTTTGCGTCACGTTTGTATAAGAAGGAGTCCCGGTTAAAGGCCATTGCACACTGAGTCCGAAATTTTCGTATGCGTTTTTTCGTGTTCGTCAGCCTTAAAATTCGTCACGCACAGAAACCTTGCACACCGAGTTCGATGCATATTTATTAAACCTTTGCAGAAAAAAACGCAAAAAATACAAAATGGATTCGTCAAGCAGTGAGGATGATTTTGTTGCCCTCTTTCTTCTTAAAAAGAGAAAAAGAAAGAGGAAATATTGGGTCCATCCAATCCTGAGATTGTGCTGAGAGGAAGGAGAGTTTCACCTCCTTATCAAGGAGTTGCGAAATTATCCATTCCTGAGCGATTCAAAATTTACCTCAGAATGTCAGTGGAACAGTTTGATGCTTTGCTAGCGATACTGGAGCCACATATTAAAAAGAAGAAGACCACCAATTTCCGTGAACCAATCGAGACTGGCAGTATGTCTAAGGTATGGACAGACACACACACGGCCGGCGGAAGTGCTGGGCAGACAGAACAGCTGTATACAGGTTATATTTTATACCCAAATAATATATGATTAGTTTATTCCTTTTCTAATCCGATCGAGAGAACATGTAAACACTTGATCGAATTGAAAACCGAAAATGGATTTTGACGTTCGCTTGTACGGTGGCTCTGAATTGTCAAAAAAACCTCTCAAAATACTGGCTGTGGATGCGAAAAACGCAGAAAATCGAACCCGATCCGAATTTTTTTATTACGGACGAAAGTTTCGATGACAGTGTGCAAGCGTGATTGACATAACGTGAGGTCGATTTGTTTTTTTTTACGTGCGAAAATTTTGGATGCGAATTTCGGACTCAGTGTGCAATGGCCTTGACACGGTGCGAGTTCGGGCACTCCGGAGATCGTGAGATATTGCACACGTTACAAGTCAGTTAAACTGATAATCGCGTCAAAGTAGCTGGCACACAGCACGACTGTCCTGCACAAATTTTTTCCCGAGCCGGCGGCAATCTCGTGAGCTTTCGCGCTAAACACAGAGACCAGAGCTTTCAATGTTGCAGGCAACTATAGCTTCAGATAAAAAAATGACAAATGTGTATGCAAATGATTTGTTGAAAAGCAGAGAACAGTTACCATTCCTTTCAACATAAACACTTTGAGAGAGAGAGAAAGAGAGAGAGAAGTGTGTGTGTGTGTGTGTGTGTGTGTGTGTGTGTGTGACTGTGACTGTATGTGCACTGCCTGTATGGTTGCTGCCACTGAGTAGAGCCCCATCGATTTAGCCTGTGTGGTTGTGTATGATTTGGGAATAGAAATTTTATATGAAAATCGTCCGACTCCCCGAATTCTTAAAACATGTTTAAAAATGATCGGGGGTCGGGAGGTGCTCGTAATGTTCTCGGCTCGGCTCTTAATTCCTCTCACACGCTGCGAGCCGCGACCATACGAGCATCACCGATTTACACTCGATTTCTCCCGAATGAAAGAAATGATCTGCGAGCTTACAGTAAAACAGCAACAATCACACCGTGTACGCCCGCCTTTAGTAGGCTACATGTGAGGATGCTGCAAATGGCGGATCATTTATAGCCTTTTCTCACAGAAGCTGGAATAATTAAATTATGTGCATGATGGTAATGAAACACATGTAAAGGCGAGTGTACACTGTGCGATTTTTTGCTGTTTTACGAGCTCACAGATAATTTTATTCACTCTTTTGCTGCTAATTATGTATTATATTTATATCATACGAATTATAATTACTTTTAATTAATATAATTAACTCATATAATTATTATATTAATTGACAAGTAGGCCTACTATTAAACTTAGTTTTTAAATTAATATAATTATAATACATACATTCATATATAATGCTTTTAAACAACGTATATTCATTTGAGCACTTTGTGAAACTAATAATTATTAGGCCTATTTCTTTGATTCACATCATGAATCTTATGGTTGGCTGTTTGCCACACGTGTCACACTTCACGCTTCAGAGTTAATCGCAAACTCTGGATTAAACCCGAGTTGACAGAGAATGATTATACCGAGCTTTGTGAGACCGCTGAACCTGATCTAAACCAGGTTGGATTTATCTGGATTTGTCAACTGGATTTGTCAAGTTTTTCAGCTAGCTTCGTGCAACAGGCCTCTGTTTAGAAGGATTCTAGGATGGCAAGACCAGTTACAGAAACTAAAACTTGGGAGGGCAAAACCACCGGGATTGATTGGTAAGTGTAGTTTGGAGATTGTCAGCCTTGGTTTCTTTTTATAAAGTGGGTAAAGTGACGTGACTTTTAGCCAAATGATGTCCCATACTCAGAATTTGTGCTCTCCATTTCACTCATCCAAGTGCACATACACAGCAGTGCCATCACTGTTGAAGAAATAGGATGCTGAGCACTCATCTGCAGTTGTTTTTATTTTTATTTTATTTTTGAGAATAAGATATTTGCCTGGTCAAAGGTAGTGTAACTGATCACTATAAGTGTTCACAGTAGTGATGTATGTCGGTCTTGTCACGGCCTTGACGGTCTTTGGTCTTGGTCTTGTCTTGGTCTCGGACCTCTCGGTCTTGTCTAGGTCTCGCTGTCTCAGACCGACATAGTGGTCGGGGATTTAGCAATACAATACTACAATATCCACGACGACACAACGTTCGATAATGCAACATTATTATCCGCAACGGAACGGATTGAAGCGCGCGTCCGAGTGCAGCAGTGTGGTGTGTGCGCAAGCCACACGAGAAAACACTTTATCCGCGCCACTGATCGCAGCGGCAACGAGCACTTTGATCACTTGATTTAAAAAACACATATCAGTGACATGATGGGTTTTAACTTCATTCAGGAGATTTTGGGTAACTGCACAACTGACAGATGACTTTGAGCGCACCGCCAACGGTGTGTGTGTGTGTGTGGGTGTGTGTGTGTAACCATAGCGACAAAACGACCAACTTTCGGATCCTGCACTTAAGCCTATAATTTCGTTTTTAAATTTTTTATTATGTATTTAAAAGTTACAGAATGGATTCATTTGAAGTCTGAGACTCCGAAATCGGCAGAGATAGGCAGGCATTTGCTTAGATGCATTTGTTTTGTGTCTTTGATATCTCTCTGTGTGTGTGTGTGTGTGTGTGTGTGTGTGTGTGTGTGTGTGTGTTGTTTGATTGTATTTAGGATGGTGTTAGACTAAATAAATGGTCTTTTAAACATCATCTGCATATCTCCATTGTGTTGACTAAACATTAGGCCTAATCCAAGTTTATAATTGTATCTTTAATTTGATGTTACGATTTCATCTACACATTAAGTATAATTTCAATTGGTTACATATTTCTCATTCTTTAGACAGTTGTTGGAGGAGCAAGATGGTGTTGGAGGTGTTTGATCTTTTGTCAGATTAACCAGTCAGTACCAGTCATGTCAGTCCACAAACAGTCCACAAAAGTTAAGGGAGTCTCAATCCTCTAATAGTGCAGTAACAGCCGTCATGCAATTATTGCTACACATAGTTGATCTCACCCAGTCTGCATAAACATTTACAGTGAGCTCACAGTCACACACATGACATGGTCTGTCTCTGTATTATTCTGCCAACTGCGGCTGAACCCTAGTATGCTGCTGTTCTTGAATTCATACAAGTTATAGCTTAGCTTCAACACTAGTCTGTTTTTTTCCCCCTCCGGTCTCGACTTGGTCTCGGTCTTGGTCTCGACTTGGTCTTGGTCTTGACTTGGTCTGTCTTGGTCTTGGTCTTGGTCTTGTCTTGGTCTCGATACCCTCTGGTCTTGGTAGTGTCTTGGTCTCTGTTTAGGCGGTCTTGACTACAAGTCTAGTTCACAGAATAATATTCTGTTATAAGTTTATTTATTGTGTGTTTGCCTGCCTTTAACCAGTCCCCCCCGGTTTGTTTCCTATTTCATTCATTCTGTAAAACGCAAAAATTAAGGAGGATTTATCTTTTTGTTTATAAAGTTGGTGAAGGTCAGATCTGTAGTCACCACCACCCAGAACAGTAAATGAGCTGGAACAGGATGTCTGATCCCTTAACAATATTTTGAAAGGAATTGTGGGCATACACAGAGCCTAATGTGACCCTTTCTCCGTAGAGAAATCTTTATCTTTAATCATTTATTTCTAACTTAAAGGGCAAATGTTTGTGAAGTAATATGGCCACACCTCTACTGTTTGATTTAAAACAGTAGGACAATATTTGGCCCATCCATCTCGCTGTAGTTTAGCATGTTCAATGTCACTTAAATAAGTTTCTTTTAAGAAGTTTAATCACATGGTTCATCCCCTCCAAATTAAGAGTCAGCATTTTAAAAGTACTCATGAAATAATGTTATAGAGGTAAAGAAAAAGATGCTGCCATTGAAAAACCAGAAAGAAAGCACATCCAAAATGGATCAATGACTATCCTTCCACTCCAACAAAACCCAGAATAAATCAATCAATTGCCATGGTTATTATTATGTATATTTTTTTTCAGAAGCTGCATCTGAATTGCTATTTGGATTTATTTATGAAAAAAAAAAAACAGTTTGGTCACCAAACATTCTTAAAAATATATTTGATTTTCTGTAAAAGAAAGTTGATAAATTGTAATGTACATAATAGGAAATGATGACAGAATTTTATTATCACCAAAATATTAAATTATTTTTTCTTTTCTTAATGAAGTGATACTCTAAATAAGAAACTAAAACTGCCAGTAGATGCCAGTAAATGTCTAAATGAGTAAGTTATTGGGCCCTATCTTGCACCCAGCGCAACTGACTTTGTACACCGACGCATGTATCATTCCTATTTTGCACCCGCGCAAAGCACGCTTTTCCCTCCACAGAAGCACGTCGCTAAACTAGGGAATGAACTTGCGCTCCCTGGGCGGTTCAGCGCAAAAAAGGAGGCGTGTTCCGGCGCAAACAATCCCTGGTGCTATTTTACTGTTACATAAAACAATTGCGCCACTGGCCAGAAAAAAACTAGTCTAAAGTCAGTGGCGCGTTGCGCGTTGTTCATTATGCTATTTTAAGGGCGCATGCTTGACCATAATGTATAGCGTGCACAACGCGCATACACTTTGATTCTCTAATCTACACAGAAGCAGCAGTTTTCATTTTTGCAAATCATATTATTACAAACGATAGATAGATAGCTAGATAGATAGATAGATAGACAATTTATTATAAAAGCATACATCTAGCTTACACATTTACCCACATTATTATATGCCTGTTTAGCCGAAGCTAATTTGGGTGTGTTTCTCCATCCCCAATGTCACTTCTCTCTCTTTTACGGCCGTGACGAGAGCGTTGCTCTCCTCGGCTGTGAACCGCTCCTGGCGTGCGCCTGGCAAATCCGCCGTTATAATAGCAATACGCCAAGGAAAAAGCGCGAAAGGGAATGTGAGATGATGCTCTGATTGGTTTATTTCACATTACGCCCAAACCACACCTATGAATAATGAAGCTACTTCAGACCAACCCCTTTTAGATTTGCGCCGGGCGCAAGAGTCATTTATCCCGCCGGGAAAATAGCAACAGCGCCCAAGACCCGCCCACAAAGTTACTTGCGCTTTGCGCTTTGACACTTGCGTTTCAGATCGTTAAAATAGGGCCCATTGAGTTATTCATTCATTTGATTCTTTCAAACAGCTGATCCATTCAGAAACATGAGTTATTGCTTAAAATAAATCTTATCATATGATATAAATATGAGAAAAACTCATACAGGGGATTTTTTTCCTGATATCTTGAATTTTAGGGTCATTCTAACTGCATTCTATAGGCTTCATCACGCAGTGAGTTGTTGCCCTGCTTAATGTTCGTCACCATCAACTGTATATAATGTAAGATGATCTACGTAGGTCTGAGGCAGAGCGGCTGCGTCACTTCATTTTAATCACATTATTTTCATGATTGTGGAAAAGCTTCCTTGTGTATACAAAGACTTTTTAATTTGACTTAAAAAAATCTTTCTAGACTCACCAATTGTAACTTCAGAAAAAAATTTGTATAATAAAAGATGCATTATTTTTTCTTTATTGGTGGAGGTTAAAGTTCCATCAATTCACCAGCCAGTTCATCCAATGAAGAAATAAAATAGTAAATTTGCTACTGAGAATCCGACAATTCTGCTTTTTAGTTATATATTAACTTGGTTGTTCTTTTAATTTCCATTGATTGTAATAAGTTAAGGCTTGAAATATAATGACAAAAGGTACTTGCCAGATCTCTCACAGTCTCAGATCCACTCAATGCTTCCCACTTCACCACATACATGAACATGAACAGAATACCTTGGCATAGTTGAATAATAAGAGTTCTGTATATGGAACTGACATACCGTGAGCCTCAAACACCATTGTTTCCTCCTTCATATGTAAATCTCGTGTTTTGCAAAAGACCACTGAAAAAAGGGCATAACATCAACTGTGACGTTACAGCCAGGATCATTCAAATTTGCATGTACCAGCCCATGTTCTAGGCCAGACAGTATTAACGTGGACCTGCACAGCCGAATCATCAGAAGTTCTGCAGGTATTGTGAAGAAGCAAGCAAGGACAATAGTGAAAATGGCAGATCATGGATATAAATGTTATGTTCCAGGCTGTGCAGCGGATTTGAGCACTTTTCATTCTTTTCCCACAGAACAGAACTGTGAACGGGCATGGTTGATGTTTATCTATAGCAGGATACCACACCATTTTATTTCAAAGTTGTTAGTTTGCTCTGTCCATTTCACCACTGACAGTTTTTATAACCTGGGACAATAGCAGGCAAACGCTCAGCATTTGATACTGAAGAAGGGGGCAATTCCAACTAATGTTATATTTCCATTACAACCCCTACCGCAAGCAGTAAGTAACATTAGTGATTTTATCCACCTCTTGACTATTGAAGCCATTTCTGTTTAAATCGAAAGTTTCTTAGTGAGCTAACAACATTAACGATAACTTACCCTGTGTTGTCGAGATCGAACGCAAGATGCTAGTACAGTAACGTTAACCTTAGCCAACTAGCAAGCTCCAAGTAACGAGCATAGATAACTAAATAGTATGACGACCAATTTACACAGAGGTTAATATTATTTCCGGCCTGTGTTGTCATATAAATCTACAAAATACAAATGTAGATCTATATAAATCCCTTTTGTCAGGTAGTATTATAATTTAGCCAATTTTTCATCAGCAACACACAACTTGGCAGCTAACTAGGTTAGTTTGGTTGCTTACAGATAGCTCACTCGCTCCTTCTAGCTAATGTGACCTTCTCCACCACTTAAGTAGAAACGATTGTCATTTGACAATGCATCTAGTCGATTTGTTAAAATATATACACTCACCTAAAGGATTATTAGGAACACCTGTTCAATTTCTCATTAATGCAATTATCTAATCAACCAATCACATGGCAGTTGCTTCAATGCATTTAGGGGTGTGGTCCTGGTCAAGACAATCTCCTGAACTCCAAACTGAATGTTAGAATGGGAAAGAAAGGTGATTTAAGCAATTTTGAGCGTGGCATGGTTGTTGGTGCCAGACGGGCCAGTCTGAGTATTTCACAATCTGCTCAATTACTGTTATTTTCACGCACGACCATTTCTAGGGTTTACAAAGAATGGTGTGAAAAGGGAAAAACATCCAGTATGCGGCAGTCCTGTGGGCGAAAATGCCTTGTTGATGCTAGAGGTCAGAGGAGAATGGGCCGACTGATTCAAGCTGATAGAAGAGCAACTTTGACTGAAATAACCACTCGTTACAACCGAGGTATGCAGCAAAGCATTTGTGAAGCCACAACACGCACAACCTTGAGGCGGATGGGCTACAACAGCAGAAGACCCCACCGGGTACCACTCATCTCCACTACAAATAGGAAAAAGAGGCTACAATTTGCACGAGCTCACCAAAATTGGACAGTTGAAGACTGGAAAAATGTTGCCTGGTCTGATGAGTCTCGATTTCTGTTGAGACATTCAGATGGTAGAGTCAGAATTTGGCGTAAACAGAATGAGAACATGGATCCATCATCCCTTGTTACCACTGTGCAGGCTGGTGGTGGTGGTGTAATGGTGTGGGGGATGTTTTCTTGGCACACTTTAGGCCCCTTAGTGCCAATTGGGCATCGTTTAAATGCCACGGCCTACCTGAGCATTGTTTCTGACCATGTCCATCCCTTTATGGCCACCATGTACCCATCCTCTGATGGCTACTTCCAGCAGGATAATGCACCATGTCACAAAGCTCGAATCATTTCAAATTGGTTTCTTAAACATGACAATGAGTTCACTGTACTAAAATGGCCCCCACAGTCACCAGATCTCAACCCAATAGGCGGTATGCACTGGCAAGCATGACGTATTTCCGGTTTAATCTCAGGATGGTTGTAAACATCCGGTTATTGTTGAGTGAAGTGCTACATATGCTACCAGTGAATGCTTGTCGTCAAAAAAAACCAAACTGTTTTTTTTTTCGTCGTTGTTGTGTTGTTTATGTTAATGTTTTTACTTGTACTTCGTCTTTACTGATAACGCGATGACATGTAAACGTACGAAATTGTCCTTTCAAAGGCGGGAAGACAGCTCTTCTAGCCACCACTGCTGTGTTCCGCAATGCACAGTGTCTGCAACATGCAATTCTTCTGTTAGTTTTTTTACTTTTCCCAAAGACATCGAATTACATAAACGGTGGGTGATTAACATCCGACGAGACAGGTTTCTTACAACAAACACACGAGTCTGCAGCCGACACTTTCAAAGTGAAGACGTGATAGAGCCTCTGACTCCAGCTGGGCGCAGACGTCTAAAGAAGGGAGCTGTTCCAGTGCTTTTTCAGTGGAACAATTTCAGTCTGCCAGCCCCACGGCCCGGAGTTTGGGAAAGGACCGAGCGTCCCAATACAGAAACCACGCACGATCCATCTGTGGAATTGGACTATCCTCCTCCTGACCATGACTACTGCGACAGTAGTGAACCTGCTGCGCTGGATATGTCTCTTAACCCTCTGGAGTCTGAGGGGTTTTTGGGGTCCTTGAGATGTTCTGACATGCCCTGACATTTGTGCTTTTTTCAGTTGCTTATAAACATATTAATGGCAAAGGTGTAAATTCACTCTATTTAGCACAAACAGGGCTACCATAATATGTGAACAACTTGCATGTACATGTTTGTATTTTTGATAGAATAATGTTTATGCATGGTTTTTTAAAAAACAAAAAACTAAAGTTTCTGAAATAAGGCCATAAAACACATTCTAAATATATGTAAATAAGACTTTTGACTAATGGATGTCGTTGCCTAGTATTTTTTCTTCAAAATTATGTGAAAATCGTCCTGCCTAATCATTCCCATAACACAATACATTGATTTAAATCTTGTAAAACACTTTTTGTTTGGAAAGGCCATATGCGGGTGGGCGTGATTCACACCTATGGAGTCAATGGGGCCGCATAATGAGGCTGCATAGGTAATGAGCCTTTCATTCAGGTGTGTGAATGAGCCACAAGAATGCAAGGACAATATATAACTGGTTTGTTGTTTTTTCCACAAATTTTGCTTGCAAATTGTACAATATCCAAGGTAAACATTTCTAGTAATTGTGCAGTTAATTGTTCTCATACTGTATTTTCAGATTTGGAATATATTCTCTTCCCAAATGTGTCACTAATAAAGCATAATAAAATTATTTAAAGATAAGGCTTATAATGACCTTTTAAGATTTTGTTTACATCTATCCTTATATATATATATATAATTTTTTTTTAAGGTTATACAATTACAACAACATTTATAATTGTAACAATATTTCCAGTGTAATCTTTCTTTGTATTCGCGATTCATATTAAAACAGTATTTTTGCCAGCTGTAGTAACTCCACAACAGCACGCATCTTTGCGTTCATTCATTCATAGTAACGCGATTCATATTAAAACAGTATTTTTGCCAGCTGTAGTAGCTCCACAACAGCACGCATCTTTGCGTTCATTCATTCATAGTAACGCGATTCATATTTAAACAGTATTTTTGCCAGCTGTAGTAGCTCCACAACAGCACGCATCTTTGCGTTCATTCATTCATAGTAACGCGATTCATATTTAAACAGTATTTTTGCCAGCTGTAGTAACTCCACAACAGCACGCATCTTTGCGTTCATTCATTCATAGTAACGCGATTCATATTTAAACAGTATTTTTGCCAGCTGTAGTAGCTCCACAACAGCACGCATCTTTGCGTTCATTCATTCCGATTAGAACAAAGCAAACAGAACTGACCTAATTCCTCAGCGGGATCCGTTTGCTCCTCGAAATGATACTTCCAGAACTTCTGAGGTAAATTTTTGCAGGATTATTATCAAGACAGTATTATTCCTCACAGCATCGTAAAGTACATAAGTCTGAAAGTGAACTCGCGGTGTGTGTTATCCAGCTGATGGGCGTTTTACAGGTTTGTTTGGATCGGCTCACATTTGCGTTTGAATAGCGCGTGCTCTCCGTGGGCGTAGCACATTAAAACTTAATTAGCTGAGATGAGAACGACTGACATCTCTCTCTTTGCATACATATTACATAAACTGTGAATATTTGTTTTTTATAAAAATTACTTCGTTTAAAAGATGAGAATTCAAGCTTCATGCCTGTATGTCTGAATGCCTGTTTGACTGAGTATTCACTGAGTTATGGTTCATTTTCGGACGCGTTTCAGAATGGACTACACTGACAGAGAGGAGGCAGAACTCGCTTCGTGTTTATTTTTCTTTATTTGGCAAAAAGCACAACACTTTGTTTTTATTGTGAGTATACACAAAAATAATACACATTTAACAGAATCGATTGATGTATGAAACTCCAATGGAAAATCAAAGTCAACCGAGTATTTTTGAGTTTCTTTTACACTGCTAAAAAAAAAGCGAGCTGGTATCGCCGGCGATACCGCCGACCTCTGGGGGTTGAAGAAGGTCTCCAACCACATTGAAGAACTTAATGAAGAGATAGCAAGACTCCGAAACCTAATAGAGGAGATATCTATCAGCAACAAGTTCTGCTTGGAGCGGTTTTCTGGATCAGATGATGACATAAGGTTCTTCACAAGGTAAATTAAAATGTCCACTGTGTTTAATATAGACGTTTTAGAGCTTTCAACATTGATTAGTATTATTAAGCCTATCTGTTTAAATGTTGCATGCGTGATGTGTGTTGTAAGCTACTGGAAACCTTGAATTTCCCTCGTGATGAGAAAGTATCTATCTAAAACTATTTAGATCTATCTACTAGTGCATTGTATTTTAAAATACTGAGAAGAGCAGTAAGCAAAAGGACTGACGTGTGTGGTCCAGTTTTTTACCTTAGTGCCTAAATGTTCCAGGATGTTTACAGTAACTGTCAATACGGATGCTAACATGCTTGCAATTTAATGTAATAATGAAATGTAACACCTATGTCCCACAGGTTTGCAAGTCACGCCCACCTGATGGCCTTTTGGAAGCAGATAGAACCAGCCACCTGCAAGATGGTACGGGTGACAAGAGCACGAAGTGTAGTGAAGAATGATGAGCTCCCTCACACTGGCAGTGCAACGGTGAATATATTTTACAGTTGTTCTTACAAAGCAAGATATATTGCATAATCTTATCAAATCCTTCTAATTCTTTCTCTTTTCAGATTCTTCAACCCATTGACGAATTTTTTCTCTTTATGAATTACTTGTCATTGGGTCTGATGCAGAAGGATCTGGCCCACAGATTCAAAATCCACCAGTCGACTGTAAGCCGCATCATAAATACATGGGCTAACTTCCTGTATACTGTACTAGGGGCTGTGGGTATTTGGCTGGATGAGGAGACTGTAAAATCTCACATGCCAGAGGTTTTTCAGGGTTATTCAGACACACAAATTATTTTGGATTGTACCGAAATAAGTTGCCAAACACCAAGTTCTCTTCTCCTCCAGAGTGAGGTGTTCTCCAACTATAAATCACACTGTACATTTAAAGGATTAATTGGGATGGCCCCTCACGGCGCAGTAACCTTTGTGTCGTCTCTCTATGAAGGTGCCATCAGCGATAAAGAGATTCTGAAGCAGTCTGGCATTGTGCCTCTCTTAAACCCATCTATGGCCATAATGGTTGACAAGGGTTTCCTCGTAGAAGACTGTGTGCCCTGCAAAGTCCACATACCTACCTTTCTGTGTAAGAGAGCACAACTCTCTGAGCCAGAGGTCAGGAAGACACAATCTATTGCCAGACTGAGAGTCCATGTTGAGCGGCTCATTCGCAGGGTTAAGGAACATAAATTATTCGGCACAGAAATCCCTCTTTCATTGACGGGCAGCATTAATCAACTTTACACAGTCGCATGTCTTTTGGTCAACTATCAAAATGGGCCCTTGGTTAAAGCCTGGGCAACCAATGGCTAGTGTAGTGGAATGAGTTTTCTGTAGCTGACTGAGCTCTTTGTAGCGGAATGAGTTTTTTGTAGCTGACTGAGCTCTTTGTAGCGGAATGAGTTTTCTGTAGCTGACTGAGCTCTTTGTAGCGGAATGAGTTTTCTGTAGCTGACTGAGCTCTTTGTAGCGGAATGAGTTTTCTTTAGGGGACTGAGCTCTTTGTAGCGGAATGAGTTTTCTGTAGCTGACTGAGCTCTTTGTAGCGGAATGAGTTTTCTGTAGCTGACTGAGCTCTTTGTAGCGGAATGAGTTTTCTTTAGGGGACTGAGCTCTTTGTAGCGGAATGAGTTTTCTGTAGCTGACTGAGCTCTTTGTAGCGGAATGAGTTTTTTGTAGCTGACTGAGCTCTTTGTAGCGGAATGAGTTTTCTTTAGGGGACTGAGCTCTTTGTAGCGGAATGAGTTTTCTTTAGGGGACTGAGCTCTTTGTAGCGGAATGAGTTTTCTTTAGGGGACTGAGCTCTTTGTAGCGGAATGAGTTTTCTTTAGGGGACTGAGCTCTTTGTAGCGCAATGAGTTTTCTTTAGGGGACTGAGCTCTTTGTAGCGCAATGAGTTTTCTTTAGGGGACTGAGCTCTTTGTAGCGGAATGAGTTTTCTTTAGGGGACTGAGCTCTTTGTAGCGCAATGAGTTTTCTTTAGGGGACTGAGCTCTTTGTAGCGCAATGAGTTTTTTGTAGCTGACTGAGCTCTTTGTAGCGGAATGAGTTTTCTTTAGGGGACTGAGCTCTTTGTAGCGGAATGAGTTTTCTTTAGGGGACTGAGCTCTTTGTAGCGCAATGAGTTTTCTTTAGGGGACTGAGCTCTTTGTAGCGCAATGAGTTTTTTGTAGCTGACTGAGCTCTTTGTAGCGGAATGAGT
>NC_139966.1:18341709-18639209 GCF_963993115.1 Abramis brama
CGAGCCTTGAGGGACTCCGCATGTCATGGATGTCCACTCAGACTTATGATCTCCTATACTCACATAATAACCTCTCCCATCTAAGTATGACCTGAACCATTTTAGGACTATCCCAGAAAGCCCCACCCAGTTTTCCAGCCTGTCAAGAAGTATGTTATGATCGACAGTGTCAAATGCAGCACTAAGGTCAAGTAGTACCGGCACTGATAATTTACCTGAATCAGTATTTAAGCGAATATCGTTTATTATCTTTATGAGCGCTGTCTCTGTGCTGTGGTGCGGTCGGAAACCAGACTGAAAATTGTCAAAGGATCCATTCAAGCTCAAGAATTTGTTCAGCTGATTGAAGACAACTTTTTCAATGATCTTGCCTATGAAAGGAAGATTTGAGATCGGTCTATAGTTGCTTAATATGGTCTTATCCAGATTGTTCTTTTTCAGGAGGGGCTTGACAACTGCAGTTTTCAGGGAGTTTGGAAAACTCCCAGAGCGAAGTGAGACATTTACCACTTCTAGAAGATCTGCTTCTAAACTGTTTAACACACTTTTGAAAAATGATGTGGGAAGTTGATGTTTTAAGGTGCTGTACAGTTTCTTCCAAAATTTTGCCATCAATTTCTTTGAAATCAGACATAGTAACTAATTTCTCAGGTGGTTTGATCTGTCTGACCTCAGTGCAACTCAAGGATGTGCTGATCACCTTTCTGATATTACTGATTTTCTCAGAGAAGAAAGAAGCAAACTCACTGCACTTGTTCTCTGAGAGCATTTCACTGGGAATCTGGCTTGGAGGGTTTGTCAGTCTCTCTACAGTAGCAAAAAGAGTGCGTGTGTTGTTTAAATTGCTGTTTATCATATTTGAGAAGAAAGTCTGTCTAGCTTTGCCTAGTTCCATATTGAAAGCATGAAGGCTGTCTTTGTAGATGTTATAATGGACTACAAGTTTAGTCTTCCGCCACATGCGCTCTGCTTTTCTGCATTGTCTTTTCATAGTTTGCACTGCTGTTGAGTTTCTCCAAGGTGCTTTTTGTCTGCCACTCTTCTTCCTGACTTTCACAGGAGCAATATCATCAATTATACCTTTAACTTTTGAGTTAAAAGAATCAAGGAGAAAATCAACAGAGTCTGCAGATATGCTTGGTGTTAAGGATATAGCCTTCATAAATAGTACACTAGTGTTCTCATTTAAGCATCTCTTCTTGACAGACACAGATCTAGCTTCAGTGGCAGGAGAGATCAATATATCAAAGAAAATACAGAAATGATCAGACAGTGCTACATCCTTAATAACAATTAATGAAATGTTTAGACCCTTACTGATAAGTAAATCTAGAGTGTGTCCACGATTGTGTGTGGGTCCATGTATATGCTGAGTCAGATCAAAAGTTTTTAAAACAGTTTTGATTTCTTTTGCCATATTGTTCTCTGCACTATCTATGTGAATGTTAAAATCTCCTGCAACGGCAAAACAGTCAAACTCTGAGGTAATTGTTGATAACAGTTCTGTAAAGTCCTCAGCGAAGGCTGGAGAGTATTTTGGAGGCCTGTAAATAATAAGTAAAATGCGTGGAGCACCTTTCAACACAATACCCAGATATTCGAAAGAAGGGTAATTCCCAAATGATATTTGCTTACATTGATAGATATCTTTAAAAAGAGCAGCTAGACCCCCACCTCTCTTAACAGCTCTGCAGACACTCATAAAAGTAAAGTTAGGAGGGGCTGCTTCATTGAGGACTGTTGCACTGCAGCTGGCTTCTAGCAAGGTTTCATTTAGAAGCATAAAATCCAGGTTGTTTGTGGTTATTAAATCGTTGACTAGAAGTGATTTATTTTTAAGTGAACGAATGTTTGAAAGTGCTAACTTAACAGTCTTACTTTTTGTCCCCACATCAATCTTACTTTGACGTGTAATAGGCACCAGATTAGTTAGGTTTGCTGCACGGCTATTGAAGGCCTTAGATTTTCTATCTTGTAATAGAACAGCAATAGAGAAAGATACAGGCACACTGGGTTCCCGCTTGTTCTGTAAACATTTGAGAAAATTACTGTTATCAGAGCGGGGACCCAAAACACATCACTGAGAGCTGGTATCAGTTGTTTTTGGTACACCTCGAGTAGATGGAGGAGGGTGTGGGCCCTGGCGTTGTGGCAGAGGCTGAAGAGCTCTCACAGGAGGGGGAGGGCGAGCTGGGCCCGCAGGCTTTGGTGGTAATGGTGCCTGTCGTTTTTTGGTTGGTATCTGGGGGCTTCCAGCTAAAGAGTGGGATAGTCTGGTTCCAGCATGCACCAGTTCTTCCATTTTCTGTGAGAAGCACAGTAGTGGCGATGCTGGAGAGAGGGATAGCGTGTCTGGTGAAAGGGGCTGTTGCTCTGGTGTTATAGGAGGTTATGATATGCTGTCCTGGCTTCCCTGGCTGTTTTCCAGGAAGTTGTCCTTGGGTGCTGAATCTTCAAGCAGTTCTGATAAGTCTCTCTGTGGGCAGGGCTCAGCTGAGATTGTATCCGTGAGCAGAGGCTCTTGTGGCGGAGTGGTGTTATCATTGTCCTTGTGTGATATGTCAACCGCATGTCCATTTTGCTTCTGAAGTGAAGTCCCGTGGTCATTCATACTGTGTCCAGGTGTGTGTGTGCCGTTCAGATTGAGTGGATTGGCACAAACTGCAGAAGGATGTATGAGGGAGAAGTAGAAATTGTCCTTTAACACTCTTGAACCAAGTTTGTTTGGGTGATGGCCATCTCGATGAAAAAGTTGTTTCTGACTCCAGAAAAGATTGAAATTGTCAATGAAGTTTACTCCGTTTATATTGCAGGTTTTTTGCAGCCATGTATTTAGCCCAAGCAACCGTGAAAACCTGTTTGTTCCTCTTGGTGGGAGTGGTCCACTGATGAATGTTTGAACTTTCAGTCTTTTAAGTGTTTCAAAAAGTTCATTGAAATCCTTCTTAAGGAGTTCTGACTGCTCTTTATGAATATCATTCTTCCCCACATGAATGATGAGTCGATTTGCAGTCTTATGTTTCATCAGAATGTTCTGAAGTTCCCTGTTTATATCAGAAGTTGTTGCTTGTGGAAGGCAGCATGTAGTTGTTTCCCTGCTGCTAATGTTTCTGATTATGGAGTCCCCCACTATCAGAGTCCTGGGCTCGGCTGTGCTCTGAGCTGAGTGCCGCTGTCTGCTCGACCTTGAGCGCCAGTTAGCATCAGTGTTAGCTACTGGCCCATTCAGTCTGTGTTCGATCACATTCATCACATTTGGGGATTCCTTATTTACATTCATTAGTACTTCAAATCTGTTCTCAAGATGTATAGGCGGTGGTAGGAGACCAGTGTTTGCAATCCTTGTCAGAGCTGTATCTGGGGTAGAGGATGCTACTGCGGCAATATGTGATGCTCGTGACAATCTGATGTCTCGAGTGCCTTTGGGTCTCGCTCCCTGTTTGTGCCATCGATTAGTAAGTCGATCGGCTTGTTTCTCTACCTGTCGAGGAGCACTAGTTTCATGGGACTCACCGGTAAGCTGAGGGTGTCCATGACGAAGCTCTGTTGTGTGCTCCGTCTGGTTTGGTGGTCCCGTAAGTAACTTTGTTTCGAGAACTGCAATCCTTTGTAAAAGTCTGTGGCAGTTAGTGCAGCAAGTAGATTCTTGAACCTGAAGAGGCATTTTCTCTCTTATCTGTATGAATGTAGGCAGTTGTGTTTTCCTTTCCCGGAATGTAAGCTGGTCGGGTAAAAGAATTCTGCGTTTTTGTAGTAATCCAAACTTTGTTGTCTGAGCACTGTGCAGTTTGCTGAAGTTAAAATTAGGTGATAAAAGGAAATAAAATATAAAAATATAGGAGATAAAATGTAAAAGCGATTAAGCAGTAAGCAAGAGCGTCCGAACAGTAGCTGAGCAGGAAGTGTGATAGACAATCTACATGAACAATGTAATCTACAATGTAGATTGTGATAGACAATCTACATTGTAGACAATCTACATGAACCACTGAGCCACTGCCGCCCCTGTGGTTATCTTATAGTCATTGATTAGCATATTCTGTCATGATAATCTATAAATAATGTTCCCGGAGGCGGGGTTTATGTAAATGTTATGGTTGATGATGTCACTAACCTGGGAGGAATGTGGTGTAGTCCCTACCAGCCGTTTGTTGTAGTCCTTAAAAAACGATTTCTTTAAAAGAAAATATCTCCCTTTGCTTTGAACTTTGAGCGTCTTAACCTTGCAGATGTTGTTTATGCTCAAACAGCAACATTACACACTAACTATTATTAGACCGGCCCTCGCAGTCTCGAAACACTACCGGCCCACCGGGAAAAAGTCCCGACTCTCCCGATTGCCACTCCACTACTGTAGCCTTTATTTTGGCATTATGGCTTGGCCATCTACACCTCTTTCATCCCACTATACATGAATAATCTACCTATTACTAAGTCTTGTTAGAAAACAAATAAAAAAAAACTATTCTTGGGACCTTATGTGAATTCTTTTAAAAAATTAGATTATGGAATAGAAATCTCCTGCAGCAGGTGGACTAGAGCAACAAGTAGCATCAAGCTACATGACACAATTTAAAAGATTAATATTACACTTTTACTTAAAGCTCACTTTAAACCACTATTGAGTATTTGTATCATATTCCTGTCGCGTTTAAATTGGTTTTAAGTCAAAAAAAGATGTTGAAATATGTTATATTTAGCATTTTATATGCAGCTAATGGCTACACCTTGCTTAGCATGTATACTGTAAACATTCTTTATTCACATGAAAATACCCTAAATTGCACAAAACTCACAGACAAACCACATATACTCGAAATTGTGCATTTATTCGCTTCTTGTTTCAGATGAAGAGATGTGTCTTTAGTTTTGTCAGAATGAGGAAGTGTACACAGGACAGCTCATGCAGAAGGGCAGAATTTTTGTCACATTGAATCACGTGAGATGATTGACAGCTGTACAGCGAATGAGAGAGCGCTGAGATCATAACTGATGCAAATCAGGAAGAGGAGAGACAGCTCGCTGTGTTTGCTGTTTGAGCTCTTCAGATCGCATAATTCAGTGGAAAATTAATAGAAATGTTATTCTGTATGACAAAATATTTTACAAACATGTGATGATAATCATTATGTCTCCAAATATGCGCACCATTGGACTAAGAGCCCTGGCAGATGCTATATATTGCATGTATGTGTAAATTCTCCACAAACTATGAGGCCTGACATCTGTCTGGTCCTGGGTGAACTTTAACTACAGTTCAGCTAAAGGGGATGTATATATATGTACACACACATATATTTTGTATATTATTCTTTCTCTTTTCTGCATCATTTCACCTCTGCTCTAGTTTGTTTAGAAATTGTATACTAAATATTGTTGGCTTTGTGACAAATTGTTTACGTTTCTAGTGAAGGGGGTGGATTGGAATCCACTGCTGCTTCAATGTATATGTAATGAGTGATTATCAAGGTATTAATTAATATTTTACCTTCTAAATATCAAATGAGTTGAATGAATTCTCTGGAGATTTTACTTTGTTATAGAAGTAACCAGTGTGATCACTGAAATGTTATTTTCATGTATTCTCTAATGTCAGTATTTGATATCTGAATGCAGTAACAGTGCTTGCTTATTTAGCCCAGCTTCCAGAAATTAAATAGGGACTTGTTTTGTGTTTGAGAAAGGTCTTTGTTACGATTATGTTTGTGTATTCATGATCTGTGTCTTCTTATCAGATTTTTGATTGGCTTCAGATCTTGACAGTCTGCTGGGATTCGTTCGTCTCCATGACGCTCTGCCGGAAGCTGGCTATAAAAGGCGACGCCAGCTGTCTTCAGGAGGGCTTTGGTGGGGCTTTGGCTGTATGAGGTAGAGGTTCATTATGTAGCCCTTGTTAGACCTGTGTCCCTCATTCGTTGTTAATTTGTTTCTTTATTTAGTTCTTTAACTGTTGTGTTTAGTTTTGATCGGTTTTGACTGTGTGTCCTCGTGTTCATTGAAGAGCAAGCTAGAATGTCACGTGACATACATCGTGCTACACGTAGCGTATTTTTATGTATTAGTTCATTAGTTTAGGGAGTGTTGCCTTGAGTTGTAGTTTTTGTTTGTTAGTTAGTGGAGGTAAGTTAAGGGGTGCGTTAGCACTCCGAAGATGTTTCTTTTTGATTTTTCTTTGATTTAGCTAGGTTAGATTTCATGGTTATAGTTAGAGGTGTTTTGTTTTATTTCATTCTTTGATTTGGGCAACTCTCGTGCTCTTCATTTTATTTGGTGAATTTCATTGTATTTTTCTTTATCTTTGTTTGACTATTTATAATTGGAATCATTTAAAGTTTATTTTCTCACTGTGTTTGTGGGCTGGTAATATGAATAAATCCATGTACATATTCTGAATTCCTCTGCTTTATTATTATTATTACCCACTTTTTGCGTTGTACTTTTTAAAGATATTCAGTTGCAAAAAGATAAATGTTACTCCCTTAATGTCCTTAGACAACATTAAATCATCTTGGGATGTAACAGTCTTCAAGGTGTTAAAACATATAAGAGTCATTGAAGCCAACAGTTTAAGCGACCATTTCTTTGTTAAAGCCTTACTTTCCAGTTAGAATAAAGTGTAGCTCTCCTTGAGAGAAAGAACGCATTATCTTGATGTTTTGAGAGGACTCTCCTGTTTATAGTTAGAGCCTGGCCAAATCCAACCTTGGAAAAGCTGTGTGTCGGTGTGTGAATGTAATGGCCAGACAAACCAACTCAAATCCTGATTGGTTGTATTTTAAACAGCTTCGTAACAAATGTACAGTTACAATCAGAAAGGCAAAAGCAGAGTATTTCTTGATAAAGCTTCGGCAAATAAAAGTTTTGGAAAAACGTAAAGCTTTTGACTGGTAATAGATCTGTTTCAGGTCTTCCCCATTGCATAACAAAAGATTGTATTAAAATAGTGGATAAATTGCAAATGTTCAACTGTTTTAATAGCCACTTTATTGAATCTGGGTCATTGTCTCAGATTAATAATTATACTACCGTAATTCTGAATTCCTTAATGCAGAGTGTTATCTATGGACAACAGAGTTTTTTTTAAATCATATCTTCTGATGTTTGCTCTGCATTAAAAGACCTAGATGTGAATAAATCTTCTCCTGATCTTATTGAACTATTGTTTTTAAAATTAGCGGCTGATAGTATCTCATTACCATTGACATATCTGTTCAATCTTTCCTTAACAACCAAGGAAATCACACATATCTGGAAGTCTGCATTCAAGGTCCCTTTGTTGAAAGGGGGGTGACTCTACTTTATTAGTAAAAAAAAACAAAAAAAACAAAAAAAAAAAACTCTACTTTATTAGATAACTACAGACCAATTTCAAAGCTTTGTATTTTGTCAAAAGTTTTGGAAAGTTTTATCAGTGAACAATTGACAAAAACAGCACCATTACGGCTGTTCTAAAAGCTCTAAATGACCTTGTGGGGTCCCTAGATGAAAAGCAGCACTGTGCATGTCTTTTTATTGATTTAACTAAACTTAACTTAGCTTAACTAAAGCTTTTGATACAGTGGACCATGAGATTTTGTTAGATAGGCTTAGAAGTGTTGGTTTGTTTTGTCGTTTAAAACGTATTTAAAGGGAAGAACTCAATGTACAGGTGGAAGGTATCATATCTAATCAAATCAAATCTGCTCTCTATTGTGCCTCTGTAGAAAGTGGTGAGGATGGGAGGGGGGAGGTTTGCCCTTCTAATCCGACGCAGAAAGTGCAGATTAATGTTAATTGCTAATAATGTGTTTCTTAGTTCTTCATTACTATTTGTATGAATAAACAACTTAGTGTAAATAAATATATAAAATACAATATATAAAAAGTATAATTGGACATCACAAAAACAAAACATTTATTAAAATATAATTGGACATCACAAAAGCAAAACATTTATTAAAATATAACTGGACATCACAAAATGAAAGAACATAATTTAAAAATGTTTGTGGTGCCTTCCTCTTTCGCCTGGCAATGCGAGACTTCAGTGACCTCCTTTCTGCATATTTTTTTTTTTTTGCCCTGGGAGCTAGTGGTTGGGCAGGGGCATCTCCGGCAGGGGCATCATCCTCAGGGGCAGCTTCCTCAGCCTAATGTCAAAAATAGACAGTAGAAAAGTTTATTAGGAAACACTAGATGAAATGAACTATGACTGGGCGATATGATGATTTTGAATAGTAAAGTCTGACGTTTATGGCAAGCCGTTTTAACTTTTATTAATTTCCAGGATATGAATTCTTGATATCAACAATTCAATTTTCACTATTTCAAATTATAGTTATTGATATCAGGAATTAGATTTATACTAGTGACAATGGCGATTTTTGATATCAGAAATTACATTTCCACAAGTAACAATGCTCATTCTAGATATCAACAATAACATTTTTACTAGTTAAAATGCTCATTCTAGATATCAAGAGTTGAATTTCAACTAGTAAAAACTATAATTCTTGATATCTGTAATTGTTAGCCTGACGTCGTCATACTCAATTCTAGTCAGAATGTGAGTCTGATACTTCTCCATTGAGCTTTGATTATGGGGCGTGTTTCAACCGAACCAGGAAAAAAAATTCCTCTGCACTCAATTGGATAGACCTACAACCAATCAGAGCAACGGAGTAAGTGACGTATGTTTTTCATTCATGTTTCCGATCGCGGTTCTCTGTTCCTCTTTTAAAATTAATGCGCTGTCGATATCTTCTATAACAGACGCCATGGCGGAATCTACACATGATGTTTTATAAACAAATTTCAGGAGGAGCACATTCAAATAATCAATCCAATCAACCGTCTATCAGCATGAGAGGAAAGCATATATTTATTCACTCGGTCAACTCACCTAACATGACAGTTTTCAGCACCCCTGCACTCACTCTTGGCTTGTTCTTCCACAGCCAGGAATACGGGGGGAGTACTTTGGGTTCGGGCCGAATACCGAGCCCGAAGCCTCTCCTCAGACAGCACGCCAAATATGCATTTATTCTATCTGACTTATTTGTAAGCGTGAACTCGTGAAATCTCAATTCTTCAGCGGCAGTCATTTGAATTCAACCCAAGCGCTCGTTGATGACGTGGATGATGACGTTACCGTTGCTTATCTGTCCATCATCGTATAAAGCCCGCCCTGACAATTTGATTGGTCCGAACAATTTTTGTTCGGGCATAATAGCTCCTCAACGGAGCGAGTCCAGACCGAACTTCCCGACCAAAAAATATTGTGGGCGGGGTTCGGGCTGGCACCCAGGCTATGTAATTGTATTTTCACTAGTGAAATGTCACCATAGGCTGCCATTCAAAATCAATTCAAAATGTGATTGTTACTAGTAAGAAAGCCATTTTAGATATCTGAAATTATATTGATATCAGAAATACATTTTTTGAGATATCAAAAATTAACATTTTACTAGTAGCAATTCAATTGTTGAGAATAGACATTTTTACTAGTAACCACGTAATTCTTGATATCAGGAATACACATTTTTACTAGTAACAATGAATTTGATTCAATTGCATTGATATAGATATTGTCTTTCTCAATTTTTCTTCTTGCCTTATAAATGTTTTCATTATTTGTTTCATTATGACCTCTTAATCTTCCGAGAGAAGTGAACACTACAGTAACTATGCAAACTTTTTTTGGGTGGAGCACTACACAAATTATGCAAAATGTTCTTTTTGCATAATCTTGTGGCTTCAGAACAACAGTGCACAGCAAGCACATGCATTTAACCCTCTGGTAGTCTTGTTGTTCAGTTACAGCAATGAAAAGGTTACTCTAGAATAGCAAGAGTGTGAAATAGATATAAATACAGAAAGAAAAAAAATATATATATTTTAATGATCTATAAAAAAAAAAGCTTAATGATATTAAAGATATGAAGCTAGCGCAAGTTCTGCCAGGAAGACTCAATCGTTCGCGTCATTAATTACCTCCTCATCTATCCAATTATATCACTTACTGTAGCTTAAAAGGGCAGCGCTTACACATGTCTGAGTTCGCAGATGCTGTCACTCCAGTAACTCAACTGCTAGCGACAGTAGCCGACCAAACATGTCTCAGGATAACCAATCCATTTGTGACTACTCAGATTCAGACGATTTCGTTCAGCCATCCCCTTCTGCTACACGCCGGAGTACCCGAATTCAATGCCGCACCTCTTCGTGGGCGAGCTGCTCTTCTGAACTCATATTAAACGCTCTCGAGGACGCCGGCATCCCTGCTAGCGAAGGAATTTCTAGAGAAGATCTTCTGCTCTTGGCCCAGAACACACTGGGCAATCCTCCTGCATCTACTTCTCCACATCCAGACGCCGCCACAACCTCTGCTCAACCGAAAAAAGCCAGCAGAAAAAGATCTGCAAAATCTACACCTCGTTCAGCTAAAAGGACATCATTACCGGATCAAGAGATATCTCCTTCTCAAATCGCCGACCCACCCGATACTAATCTGCTGCTCCTTTCCGCAGTTCAAAACCTATCCCAAACGGTCAAAGGATTACAGTCCAAGATGACAGATTTTGAAAACTCTCTCTTCAACCCTGACAGCAGCCCAGATCCCGCTACAACTCGGCCCTCTTTCTCCGGTAATATTTCAGCAAGCTTACCTTCTACATCGACCTCTCTGCCCGCTCCTCTTCTCAGGATCCAGCCGTCATTCCAAAACGTCTCAGCTTCACCGGCTTCTCCCAGTTTTAATCTCTCCTCATCTACACCAGCTCAAGCTTTCGGTAGGCGTTTCGTTCCTCCCGCCGCCGCTACAGTCTCTCCACATCTCAGGTCAAATATTATCCAAGGTAAGGACATCAACCTGGCTTCTTTACTTCTCCCTTCGCCTGCTGCCGACAGGAAAATGGTGGAATGCGGTGACGTGGCAGTGCTCCTTAAAACTTCCGATCCACGCTTGCAACGCAATCTTTCGTTCGGAGAGTTCGTAATTGCTTTCAGCATTTACAGGGACACTCTATGCCAAGTTTTTCCAGATAGGAGGGAAGAGTTAGACCTCTATCTATCCATGATGGCAGACTTTAATCAAAGGTACGGGGGCACCTTATTCTATGAGTATCATAAATCCTTTTCCGCTAAATCCGCGTCTTGCATTACACTCTACAATTCAAGACTCGACTGGTCCATCACGGATACTGAATTGCTAGTTCGCCATTTCGGCGGTCAAAGAAGTTTGTCATGTTCTATATGCAGCGCCCACGGACACTCAGCTGCTTTCTGCCCGAAAGCTTTTTCTAGCCGCGATCAGGCCGCTGTCCGCGGTACTGAAAATGTAAGACGCAGCTCCTCCAGCAGAGGACGCCCCGCTGAAACATTTAATGACAATCCTATTTGCAATCAGTTTAACGAAGCTGTGTGTACATTTAATAACTGTCGTTTCGCTCATATTTGCAGCTTGTGCAAAGACCCACACCCGAAATCAGTCTGCCCACGCCGATACAAACCTCAAACCACAAGGAAAGCCCAGTTTCAGAAGAAATTCTGAGCAAACATCCGTCCACACCTATCAACATTTCAAACCTCTCTAGCTACCTCTCTTCTCACCCCGATCCATCTTTCGTCGATTATCTCATCACCGGTTTGTCTCAAGGGTTTAGGGTGGGAATTCTCTCACAACTCACTTCATCCTTTTCAGCTAAAAACTTGCAATCAGCTATGAACGAGCCCGACGTTGTTTTTACACTGCTCGAGAAAGAAGTCAATAAAGGCTATGTTATCGGCCCTTTCGCCTTCCCTCCTTTTTCCCCCTTCAGGATTAACTCTATTGGTGTCGCTACCCGAAAATACTCTGGTAAAAAACGTCTCATTTTTGACATGTCTTCTCCCCATTCCAGCAAAATTCTAAGCGTTAATGAATGCATTCCCCTCGAACCATTCTCCCTTCATTACGCTTCGGTGGACAACGCTATTCAGTTAATCAAGCTAGCTGGCCATGGTGCTTGGCTGGCTAAAGCAGACATAACAGACGCTTTTAAAACCATGCCAATACACCCTGCTGACTGGCCACTTTTCGGCGTTAAATGGGATTCAAAATTCTATTTTGCAGTAAGGCTCACTTTCGGGTGTAGGAGCAGCCCTCATATCTTCAATAGTCTGTCGGAAGCTTTGTGTTGGATCCTGCTGAACGTCTGCAAACTCCCGTTCGTTTTGCATTTACTTGACGATTTCTTGCTTATCGATTTCCCTTCTCCTCATTCTTCCGTCCTCGATATCTTAAAGCAGGTTTTCAGTGACGTCGGCGTTCCCCTCTCTTCAGAGAAAACTCTGGGCCCCTCCACCAATCTCGAATTTTTAGGTATCTCCCTCGATACGGTTAAGATGCAAGCTTCTCTTCCCCTAGAAAAGCTTATAAGAATCCGATCTTTCCTGGAAAAATTTTCCTCTCTACCAGTCGTCTCGAAGCGCGATCTATTGTCCCTCTTGGGCCACCTAAATTTCGCGATGAGCATCATCCCGCAAGGCAGGGCTTTCATTTCGCGTCTATTAACAGCTGCACATTCCGTGCCCGAACTTAGTAATCCGGTTCAGTTAGACGAAGGTTGTCGGTCCGATATTACATTCTGGTCTCGCTTACTAAATGATTGGAACGGCATTTCTTTTTTCTATAACGAGAACTTCGAATCATCCGCAGATTTACATTTATTCACCGATGCTGCTCCGTCCGTCGGGTTCGGGGGATTTTTCCAAGGGCACTGGTTCGCAGAGAGATGGCCGAATGATTTTCCTAGTTCTACATCTAGTTCACTCTCTTCAGCGCTATACGAACTCTATCCTCTAGTCGTAGCCAGCGTAATCTGGGGTCCTGAGTGGTCTAGGAAACGCATTCTTATGTTTTGCGATAACGAAGCCACCGTAGCTATTATTAATAAAGGCAGATCATCTTGCCTGATGATCATGCCTTTTCTGCGTCGCTTAATTTGGCAGTCAGTCATCCACAACTTCATTATTAAAGCTGCTCACATACCTGGCCATTTCAATGTTGTCGCTGACGCTCTATCTCGCTTTCGTTTTCAGACCTTCAGACGGCTCTGCCCCGCAGCCAACAAGGATCCAACACCCTGCCCTCCCCTGTCAGCCACAACGTTATACTAGAAGATTTGCTTTGCTCAGCCAGACTTTACATGTCTAAAGGCGTTGCTCCATCGACTCTCAAAGCTTATACTTCTGCCTGGTATTCGTTTTCAATGTTTTGTTTAGCCTTTCAACTTCCTTTATTCCCTATTTTGATTTCGACAGTTTGCTCCTTTCTCGCGTTTAATTTCGACAAACGAAATTTAAAAATCTCTTCCATTCGTAGATTACTCGCAGGTGTTCAATTCTACGCCAAATATTATAACCCCGATTCTCCTAGCCTATTCACCGCTACTCCTATTCGCCTCATGCTCAAAGGTATGGCTAAAACTTCTATCGTGTCCCCTGACAAAAGGCTGCCTTTGACGTTACCTTTAATTCATAGGTTAATCATTGCAGTTCGCAACGGCCTCTTTTCCAAATATATCAACACTCTGCTAGAAGCTGTATTTCTTACAGCTTTCTACGGCTTTATGCGTCCAGGAGAATTTACTTCACCAACCAATACATTCGATCCAGCACGCGGTCTTTCCTTTTCAGACTTACAATTCTTTCCTAATTTTTTCACACTCTTTCTTAAACATTCCAAGAATGACTCTAAAGGCTCTGGCATTACTTTAACTATCTCTAAAATCAGTAGCGATTTCTGCCCCTTCTCCTCAATGACTAAATTCCTAAAAATCCGTCTCAGACATTCTGCTAGTTCTCCCCTCTTCATACTACCCAACGGAGCACCTCTCTCTCAAAACCGGTTCAAGTTCCATCTCAACTCCGTTCTCAAAAGCTGCAGCTTATCTCCTTCTCAATTCACCGGACATTCCTTCAGAATTGGAGCTGCCACTACAGCAGCCGAGCGCGGCATCTCTACAGCAGCTATCAAAATCTTGGGCAGGTGGTCCTCCTCGGCTTTCGAGTCCTACATAAGACCAGATTTAAAATCCATCCTCGAAGCCCAGCAAGCTCTCCAGTCTTGATCTAGGTAAATTCCTATTTATCTACTGGTGGTGGTGTTTTTGCCAAAGCAGATTGGCATTCTATGATCGTATGGCTAGCTACTAAACCAAGATGGCCGTGGGTTTCACGTCTGTTTAAACAGTTGTTACATGTTATGGTTTCAAGTGGCTGCGGCCCAAGTGTACTACCAAGTGGCTGTGGCCCACGTGTTCTATCAAAGGACGGCCTGCGGCCTATGTGTCCTCTCAAAAGATGGCCTGCGGCCTACGTGCTCTATCAAAGGACGGCCTGCGGCCTATGTGTCCTCTCAAAAGATGGCCTGCGGCCTATGTGTTCTATCAAGGACGGCCTGCGGCCATGTGTTCTATTAAAGGACGGCTGTGGCCATGTGTCCTATCAAAAGATGGCCTGTGGCCCATGTGTTTTATCAAAAGATGGCCTGTGGCCCATGCGTTTTATCAAAAGACGGCCTGTGGCCCATGTGTCCTATCAAAAGATGGCCTGTGGCCCATGTGTCCTATCAAAAGATGGCCTGTGGCCCATGTGTTCTTTCAAAAGATGGCCTGTGGCCCTTGTGTTCTATCAAAAGACGGCTCGTGCTCATAGGTCCATCTAAAGGCGGTTCTGTTTTATGCGTGCAACCAAGGATACCAGCAGCATATGTCCATGTATCTCGAAAGTTGATATATATTTTCTTATTATAAATAAAATAATATGTTAGAACCACGACGGCAGTGGCTTATTCGATATAATCAAGGATGGTACTCGTCTAAATCTAATGTTCTTTTTTTTTTTTTTTCTCTCTCTCTCTTCCTTTCTTATCTATGTTAGGAACTTCAGGATTCACGGCCGGTGAGTTAATTAAAAAATATATGTATATATATAAAAAAAAAATAATTAAAAAAAAAAAAAAACTTTTTTTGGGGGGGTGGGCCCCGTTCCGGCGGATCCTTAATTCCACCTATCTTTGGGGGTGAGCGGCGCCCCCGCCTTCGTCTTCAGGCGGGACTCGCAGATTCAGTACCCTCTGAATGCGAGTTATGAACGGGGCCTACGCCAAAGAACCTGATTGCTTGCTGAGCTCCTAAATAAATGTTATTGTTACAGTATTAATTCTCCCGAGTCTTTCTGGTAGAAATGAAGCTAGCGCAAGTTCTGCCAGGAAGACTCAATCGTTCGCGTCATTAATTACCTCCTCATCTATCCAATTATATCACTTACTGTAGCTTAAAAGGGCAGCGCTTACACATGTCTGAGTTCGCAGATGCTGTCACTCCAGTACCTCCATCCTCCCCGCCTCCACCAAGATGGGATCTTTCCTCCAACTCCTCTACTCAACCAAGCTGGGTCCTCCCTCTATCAACCCCAACACCATCAGTCAGGCTATCCCTTCCATCCTGAAGACTTCAGATGTCTTTTCCTCCATCCACCCCACCACCACCAGATGGCCCCTTTCCTTACTCCGCCGGGGGGGGAGCGGCGCCCCCGCCTTCGTCTTCAGGCGGGACTCGCAGATTCAGTACCCTCTGAATGCGAGTTATGAACGGGGCCTACGCCAAAGAACCTGATTGCTTGCTGAGCTCCTAAATAAATGTTATTGTTACAGTATTAATTCTCCCGAGTCTTTCTGGTAGAACTATAAGCATTTGTAAAAGAAATATATAAAACTATTTTGACAGTACATACTGCATCTGTAACATGAGTTGAAAATGTTACTGTAAATGTTATGACTTACCAAATGACTGTTTTTGTTCATTTAATTGTTGTACGACCGCTGGTGACATTAAGTAATTAGTCGTCATCAAACCACACCCCTTCCCCCAGCAGAGAAGTGTATCTCATGCTGAGAGGGAATTCGTGCATGTCTGAATGCCTACTGTGTAATATCCTATGACTCTTTCTAGTGGACAGCTTTAGTATTACAGCCTTCATCTGTCAGTTGAAATGGCTAATATTTCAAAATTTGTTAGGTCCCTGAGCATCAGAAATTCATGAAACTAAGCATGTTTCATAAGAATGACATGTACAATGTTTTGAGGAGTTTGTGTTATGGACCTAGTTAAAGGAGTAAGATAAAGAGGCAATCTAACTAACTGTGTGTGTGTGTGTGTGTGTGTGTGTGTGTGTGTGTGTGTGTGTGTGTGTGTGTGTGTGTGAGACAGAGATTTCCAATTTGGGCAGGAACATGCAGAAGGATAGAGAATTAGGGTGAGGAAACAATCAATGACTGTGTAACATCAGATTGACCAGACATGCATCAGCAGAAGGGAGACAGATATGGCATCAAATACAGCATTTTACAGTATGCCATGTGAGACTGTAAACGGATTACTATAGTAGAGACTGCCACAAAACTGTAACTCACACTTTTAAAGGTCAACTACAGTATAGATTCAGTCATATGGTACAGTAAGAACATTTACTGTATTGGCAGTAAACTCTGTTCCAGCACAAAACCTCATGGCTTCACATCTTTTGATAACACACTAGAAAGATGCTATTTTAAACATTATGGAATATGGATTCAACTACAAAAGTTAGGTAATGTAAATGTATTGTCTAATGAGTCATCTGTAGCCTGTATTACTGTAATTAATTCAGAAACAAGGGTGATTTGAAACTTGTATCTTGCACTGTTTGCTATTAAATGAACTGACTGTTAAAAGTACTAAATTGAAAGAAGATCATACTGTTGTGTTTCTGTGATTAAACTAAATGCTCTCATTACATATTACAATAATCTTGTGTCTGAAACAATGATTATGTGGACTGAAAATGTGTATAACTGTAATGAAATAATGGGATCAGGTTTTAAATGCACACCTTACTTGTGAAAATAGTATCAAAGCGAATAATAAAAAAAGCTATTATTGATAGAAGACATACATACTCTTTGATTCTCCTGTGGTCCCAAGGGTTGTTGAGGTTCATGGAGGGGATGTTGGGGGCAGAGATGAAAATCTTGAAGTTTTTGACATGAGAGACCTTTTTGTTTAGAGTTATCCTGTTGTTTCTTTTTATTTGTTGCAATAAAATTAAACCATATATCAAGAACTCTTTCTGTAAAAACAATATGAGAACAGCAAGGTAAGTTAAATAGAGTAAGATAAGGTAATGTATAATGATTTATGCATACCATAAACAGGAGTTGATATTGATCTATTGGAGACCACCCGCTGGTGTTTCTTTCGGGTGGCCTGCAGCTCCTCCAAATTCTTAAGTCTGCTTTTTAAAGACTTGGTTATGTTTTCTCTAATTAACTGCCGCCCTAAAATTTTGCACTGGTTGCAATTGCGGCTGAGCCAACCCTCATCCTGTGCACCTCATCCTCCTGGCTTTCACTATCAGAGTGAATAGGTCCCGGTTAGAGTGCACAGGAATATCAGGTTGGCTCCGCCGCAATTTGGCAAGATTTTTAAGGACTTCAGTTCTTTTTGCATCTTTTAACTTTTCCACCCATTCCTTTGCCTAAAAAAAACAACAAAACAAAACAAAACAAAAAACAAACAAAAAAAGCCATTGTTATTCACTCTGCATCTCTATTAGTCAATGTTCATCTGTATTCTAGCACCTTAGGCAGAGTGGAGACAATATCAACATCAATCCTTTTAATTTCTAAGACTGATACAATGCAAACAAAAATATATATATTTTAAATAAAATTAATTAGTGCTTTGAATCAATACAAAAAATGTATTAATTGCTAAAATAATTAGACAAAAATAACGACTTTATTCCACTATTCATTTCCTTCTCTCTGGGCCTCGTAGTGTTTTTGCGCTGCGCGTCTGTGTTATACGTCATCACGCATCACACACATGACCAGCGTCGGCCAATAGTGAGCCTACGTGGTGACGTGTAACACAGACGCGCTGCGCAAAAACACTACGTGAACCAACTAGAGGTCCAGAGAGAAGGAAATGAATAGTGGAATAAAGTCGTTATTTTTGTTTGTTTTTGCACACAAAAAGTATTCTCGTCGCTTGATATACTTAAGATTGAACCACTGTAGTCACTTGGACTATATTAACGATCTCTTTAATAACTTTTCTGGGCCAGCAAGTTTCGGCCACCTAGCAGCCTATGGAGAAGTGATCCAGCACTCAGATTTCATCAAAAATATCTTAATTTGTGTTCCGAAGATGAACGAAGGTCTTATGCGGTTGGAACAACATGAGGGTGAGTAATTACTGACAGAATTTTCATTTTTGGGTGAACTATCCCTTTAAGTCCTATTGTACCGAATTTTGGTTGTAGTTCCACCAGAGTTCCACTGGGGGCGATCGCCCATGAGTGCAAAATGAATGGGAGTCAATGGGGCTAGATGGGTAAATTTGTCTCTTTCACCCGATTGCCGTTGAGAAATCTCAGATTTGATTGTAGGTTTTGCAAGTTCAACATGGGTTATAGGTCGAAAGTTGAATGAACGAGTACTTATGTCCTTTTGATTTCTTACAGGTTAAGTTGTTGTTGCCCATAACATGCTAGCATTCTGCTAATGAACGCTGATTGGTCAGTGAAGGACTGATTACGACCAGAGATACAGCTTGATGGCATCGCGGCATCCGAAGCGGGACCAGACACAAACAAAACAAAAACTCTTCTAGCACGTGTGTTTACCTGTATCAGCTGTGTTGTCGATGCCTCGAGAGAAAAGAAAGTGCAGAGCGCGAAATCACCAAAGCGACTGAAGGATTGCCATAAAGCAGTAGCTCTGGTCGTATGACGTCATTGACACTTTAAAAGACTTTTTAAAGCAAATAAGTGACTCTAAAAAATCGAACACCCAGCAATGTGTAATTTCTTTGCATCTCCTTTCGAATACAATATTCAAATTACTAGACAAAAAATGATATCCTGAGAAAAGTGGATTTTGATGGCTGTAGCGCCATAGACCTCCATTCATTCTGCACTCATCCTGTGAGCGCCCTCATATGGAATCAGAGTGGAACTGCAACCAGTTCAGAAGCCAGAAGTTTACTGAGAGTGAAACTTCTCGCCATATTAGACATTCTCTGGTACAACTGTCACGGGGTGACTAAAAACGGAACCTTATTTGCGGAAATTGTGCACGGGGAGCGCTTCTGGCGTAACACGAGGCCGGTTCCGGGAAAACGCGGAAGCAGGGAGAAGCAATGAAAGAGAGAGGGCTGACGAGCGCGATTGATGAGCGCGATTGCGGTCAGCTGTGCGGCGGGAAAGATCCTGAAGGGGCGATTGGATCATGAGGATATAAAGAGGTTTGTGTTGAGAGGAAGGGGTGTGGTGGGGGAGCGGAGAGCGAGCCGAGGAGACACAGCAGAGTTCGGGTGAGAGACAGCAAGGAAGTGGCCAGCGGTGGAAAACACGGGGCTTAAGGAGATAAGTGACGGTCTTCTTTCACTGAATATGATATTAGGATTTGCCAAAGTATTATTGGGTGGAAGATTCACTTCACTCTGTTTCTTGAAGAGGTTGTAATGCGACTGTCTGAAGGCATTCATTTGGGGAAAGAAGAGGAGCGCTTTGGATGTGACATTGCAGTGCAGAGTTTGCTTACATCTGTCATAGAGATTCTGTTCGCCGAGGCTGTCGTCTGGGCCCGCACGCTGATTTAACTGGTTGAGGTTTGTGAGAGCAGTGCTGGTTACTTTAATCATGTGTGCAGTTGAGTGTTTTGCAGTGCATGCACGAGTGGGGTGAAGAAGTCGCGGATTGTGCGGTATCTGAACGAACAGAGCCTCGACGGAATCATATTCCCCACTGTTGCCATCAGTACAGTGAAGAACCTGCTAAAGCTGAGAGTCATATGTATCCTCCACTCCCTGTCTGACTCCAGTGAAGAACCTGCTTAAGCTGTGAGTTATATGTATCCTCCATTCTCTGACTGAGTCCAGTGAAGAACCTGCTAAAGCTGAGAGTCATATGTATCCTCCACTCTCTGTCTGAGTCCAGTGAAGAACCTGTTAAAGCTGTGAGTTATACGTACTCTCCATTCTCTGACTGAGTCCAGTGAAGAACCTGCTAAAGCTGAGAGTCATATGTATCCTCCACTCTCTGTCTGAATCCAGTGAAGAGCCTGCTAAAGCTGTGAGTTATACGTATCCTCCATTCTCTGACTGAGTCCAGTGAAGAACCTGCTAAAGCTGAGAGTCATATGTATCCTCTACTCTCTGTCTGAGTCCAAATCAGCATATCAATTCTCGATTAGCAATATCGCCTCGTTTATTCATCTATATTTTGGTGGATAGACCAATATTATCAATTATTATACCGGATTACAGAACTACCGGACGAAAACAGTGGATTATTGCACGTATGATAGGTGAGTAATTACTCCTGAAGTGTAACAAACCCGCATAGACAAGCTTCATAGGTCACAGAATCTGACAAGTGTGTGTGTGTGTGTCACCACTGATGCTTGGTTAACATTAACGTTACCTTAGTGGGAACGATTGTTTTCTCCGCGTTTACTTTGTAGATCTGCAGATCTTACACCCATCCATTTGTGAACTGCAGGTGAGCCTCCAGTGACTTGAAGTTTTTTAATTGATCGGAGATGTAGGCACTCACTTCACAGACCAGGTAGGAGAAAATATCACTGAAACTGAGGCTTGGTAAACTTTCATAATTATTACATCATACTCTATGTTCATAGGGATCGATTCTGCCTATATTCTCAATTTTTTGTAAGTAGCGTTGTTTGGCTTCATTATTAAGTTTGTCAGTATACGGTATTGGCAACTTTTTTTTGTCACGGTCCATAACTCTTCCCCGGTGCCGGTGGAGACCGGCACCTTATTCCAAACCGGCCTTTGCGTTGCCTCTAAAATGGTCACGCCTCTGCACATCTCTGACCACTGTTTCCTTCGGTTAATTTCATTCTCTGTTCCACAACTACTGGTTTATTTCTACTGCAACCTGTCTCCCACCCACTTCTCATTGGTCACCTCAACTCTACATCGACACATTTTCCTCACTGGAGGTCAATGATGCCACAGAGTATCTCTGCTCTACACTAAGCTCATGTCTGGACAGGCTGTGTCCTCTATCCACCAAACCTGCTCGCTCAAACCAGCCTCTCCCATGGCTGATTCTACCATCTGAAATCTGCATACTGATCTCAGAGCTGCTGAGAGATGTCAGTATTTTAGTGATCCAACTAATCTCAAGGGTTACCCTGCACTCCTATTTTCCTTCTTACCCTGCATTAGTGCTGCTAAAATGGTTTTCTACAATGATGTACCAAAGCCACTAACCTCTGTTGATCTATTTGCTGCTTTCTTGACAGACCTATCTGGTTTCGAAGATATAGCCAAATGTTTTTTAAGCGCTAAATAACAACGCTACACAAACCGTAAGGCGAAACTTAGCATGTTTGGTATCGTTGGACTCGGCAATGATTCAGGAGTCTAATGAGATGACTCAGGTGAAAATAAGTCGACCACACCCAAAGTTCTAAGCATTTAAAAAAAAAAAAAAATTCGCCACTAGGTGGCGCTGTTTCGAAACTTCTCAAGCTCCTTCAGGGCATCGTGCTGATGACCCATTACCCAAACCTCTCCCAGCAGCAGGTCCGTTTAACCGTTTAAGAGAAAAGAAAACTGATCTTGTTATTTCAAGATATTAAGTTGTTATTTCAATATAATATCTCGTTATTTCGACATAATAACAGGGGTTTTTCTGTATTGAAATTTTTTGGTGGCCGTCAAAGCAAATTTTCGTACCACCAAAGCCTTTTTTGATCGGTGAGTGATGTAGAATAGAATGACTGCTGCGCTAGTGCGCTTGACAGGGTGCATACGAGCAGAGAGCGTCGGCCGCGCGCGCGCACTCACATCAGAAGAGCTGAGGCGTGAGCTCATTCTTCCAAGAGAACAGTGAGTGCGTGATTTAGAATTACCGTTATCTTCTAACCGTTAGCCTTCTTCTAGACTTCACTTCAGTCGTTAACCCAGCCAGTCCAAGGTAATCTGCTCGATTCAATATATTGTTTTAATATAATCAATCTGTTATCTAGTAAGGCATTGTTATGGCTTCACATTAGCAATCTGATGTAAATGTAGCCTTATAATTTAGCCAGCATAATTTACATTCAATGTAACAATGTAACAACAGCTAGCATCTACCGTTAGCCTGCTAGATTCTAACAGTTAATGTTAGCTAGCTACCATTGCAGCTTTCATAGTCTAGATCAGTGTTTCCCAAACCTGTCCTGAAGGACCCCCAACACTGCACGTTTTCTTTGTCTCCCTAATCAAACACACCTGATTCAACTCATCAGCTCATTATCACATGGGTTAATGAGCTGATGAGTTGAATCAGGTGTGTTTGATTAGGGAGACAAAGAAAACGTGCAGTGTTGGGGGTCCTTCAGGACAGGTTTGGGAAACCACTGGTCTAGATTAAACAGAATCGAAATCAGCTGTAGTAACTGTAATTAACGTTAGTTATTTGTTTGGCAGCATACTAACTATGTCTGCAAACAACATTTATTCAGACAGAACACTTAAACGTCAGGCAAAGCGGAGGGCTTACAATATCCTTAGTGAGGTTTACGTCAATGCTGAATCTGACGCAGCCAACGTAAACATATGCTTGGAAAAAATCGCCCCTGCTGATGATGTGTGGTCAGATGCTGCATCTGATTGGCCCATGTCCTATCAATCAGACGAGTTAGAGACTGAGTTTAATGTTGACGATAACGTGATTGATGGATTTTGGTCAAATGCTCTGACAGAAACTGACTCAAGTGATGACGAATTTGTTGAGTCTGCAGAGTGTCTTGGGGAGGAGCTCAGAGGTTGGGCAATAGACAGCCAAATACCACAATGCCATCTAAATGGGCTATTGGGCATCCTGAGAAAATATCATCCATATCTCCCAAAGGATGCCCGCACTCTTTTAGGCACTCCAACTAATTATGAGGTCCAGCAGATTGCTGGTGGCACCATGCATTATTTTGGAATTGAGAAAGGCATTAGGCATGTGTTAAACCAGATAGACCCTCTCCCAAATGCCATTCATTTACAAGTGAATATTGATGGACTACCTTTGTTCAAAAGCAGCAATAAGCAGTTCTGGCCCATTCTAGGCTTGGTAGAGGAAGACAAAACAAAGCAACCATTCATCATCGCTTTATATCTTGGATCTAAAAAACAGAGAATGTCAATCTGTTCCTAGAATCATTTGTGAATGAATATGGAAAGCTTAAATTAGAGGGTGTGTGTCACAGTGTCTGGTTGTGTTCCCCTGGTATCCACTAGATGTCCTCCTTTCCCCACGGTGTCATTCAAGAACTACCTTTCCCACAATTCCTGTATGTGTGATTGCACAGGTGTTTGTTATCTGTTCCCAGCTGTTTCTCGTTGTCATCTAGTTTGTTCCTGTATTTAAAGCCCTGTTTGTTCCATGTCCTGTGTGTATCGTTGTTTATGTCACACCGCGTTTGGTTTACCGTGTTCCCTGCCTGAGTCTGTTTGTTGTTTTTGTACTGCCTGTCTGGATATCGAACCCTGCCTGTTTGACTACTCTTTTGGATTACCCTTAATAAACCTCAATTTGACTGCACTTGGATCCACCTTGCTTTTTCCCTTGAGCGGATCGTGACAGAACGATACACCATGTATGGATCCAGCAGTACGGGGTTTCGGATCCTTCCCCCCACCACTGAGAAGGAGAGGAGGGGAAGATTCCAAAATTTAATGGCCCTACACCAGCAGGGTCAGACAGTGAGTTGTTTGTCTCAAACTTTTTGGACCTTATCGAGAGGCATGAACTATAATGATGCAACCTTGAAGGACCTTTTTAACCACTGTCTTGATGACCCGTTACCGCAATGGGAGATGAAGGGACTGGAGATCCTTGACTTTTGGGGGTTTACGAGGTATCTACACCACCGTAGTCACTGGGATACCCCAGCTTCGCCAGCATCTCCTAGCGAGATGTTACCACTGCCCAGCCGAGAGAGTGCATCACCGCTGCCCGGCCGAGAGAATGCTTCGCCGCTGCCCAGCCGAGAGAGTGCATCGCCGCTGCCCAGCCGAGAGAATGCATCGCCACTGCCCGGCCGAGAGAACACATCGCCGCTACCTATCAGGCCCGGAGCCGGATCAGTATCTGGGCGTCTTAGATTAAGGTCCAGCGTGAGGGACCCAGCGCTCATGTCAGCACAGAGGGCCCAGAGGATCAGCCGAACGGGGTTCCACAAGCTCATAGCATCCCATCAGCCTGAGCCCTCTTCACCGCTGGTCCCGTCCAGCACAGAGCCTGTGCCGGTGGTCCCAGTGCCGGTGGTCCCAGTGCCGGTGGTCCCAGTGCCGGTGGTCCCTGTGCCGGTGGTCCCTGTGCCGGTGGTCCCAGTACCGGTGGTCTCGAGTCCGGTGGTCCGGAAACGGCGGAGGAGGAGGAGGAGGACTTCCTGCCTTCCCAATGGCCTGGAGGTCGTCCCCGAACAGCCCGCTGTCTCCCTGGAGGTCGTCCCCGAACAGCCCGCTGTCTCCCTGGAGGTCGTCCCAGAGCAGCCTGCTGTCGTCCCGGAGGCCGTCCCCAAGCTGCTTGCCCTGATGGCACCTCTCCAGCGTCTCGCCCTGCCGGCGCCACCCCAGCGTCTCGCCCTGCCGGCACCGATCCAGCGGCTTGCCTTGCCGGCACCACCCCAGCGCCTCGCTCTGCCAGCGCCATCCGAGGGTCTCGCCTTATCGGTTCCTCTTATACTATCTGCCCAGCCAGAGACTGTTCCTGAGCCGGAGCCAGTGTCTGTTCCTGAGCCGGAGCCAGTGTCTGTTCCAGTGCCTGAGCCGGTGGTGCCAGTTCCAGTGCCTGAGCCGGTGGTGCCAGTTCCAGTGCCTGAGCCGGTGGTGCCAGTTCCAGTGCCTGAGCCGGTGGTGCCAGTTCCAGTGCCTGAGCCGGTGGTGCCAGTTCCAGTGCCAGTGTCTGTTCCTGAGCCGGAGCCAGTGTCTGTTCCTGAGCCGGAGCCAGTGTCTGTTCCAGTGCCTGAGCCGGTGGTGCCAGTTCCAGTGCCTGAGCCGGTGGTGCCAGTTCCAGTGCCTGAGCCGGTGGTGCCAGTTCCAGTGCCTGAGCCGGTGGTGCCAGTTCCAGTGCCTGAGCCGTTGGTGCCAGTTCCAGTGCCTGAGCCGGTGGTGCCAGTTCCAGTGCCTGAGCCGGTGGTGCCAGTTCCAGTGCCTGAGCCGGTGGTGCCAGTTCCAGTGCCAGTGTCTGTTCCTGAGCCGGAGCCAGTGTCTGTTCCTGAGCCGGAGCCAGTGTCTGTTCCTGAGCCGGAGCCAGTGTCTGTTCCAGTGCCTGAGCCGGTGGTGCCAGTTCCAGTGCCTGAGCCGGTGGTGCCAGTTCCAGTGCCTGAGCCGGTGGTGCCAGTTCCAGTGCCTGAGCCGGTGGTGCCAGTTCCAGTGCCTGAGCCGTTGGTGCCAGTTCCAGTGCCTGAGCCGGTGGTGCCAGTTCCAGTGCCTGAGCCGGTGGTGCCAGTTCCAGTGCCTGAGCCGGTGGTGCCAGTTCCAGTGCCTGAGCCGGTGGTGCCAGTTCCAGTGCCCGAGCCCGAGGGGTCGTCTGAGCCGGTGGTGCCAGCTCCAGTGCCTGAGCCGGTGGTACCAGTTCCTGTGCCTGAGCCCGAGGGGTCGTCTCCGCCCGAGGGAAAGTCTCCGCCCTGGCCGCCCGAGGGAAAGTCTCCGCCCTGGCCGCCCGAGGGAAAGTCTCCGCCCTGGCCGCCCGAGGGAAAGTCACCGCCGTGGCCGCCCGAGGGAAAGTCTCCGCCGTGGCCGCCCGAGGGAAAGTCTCCGCCGTGGCCGCCCGAGGGAAAGTCTCCGCCCTGGCCGCCCGAGGGACTGTCTGCTCCGCCCTGGCCGCCCGAGGGAGAGTCTGCTCTGCCTTGGCCACCCGATGGACTGTCTGCTCCACCCTGGTCGCCCGATGAATTGTCGTCTCCGTCCTGGCTGCCCGAGGGACTGTTCGCTTCGCCCCGGCCGCCCGATGAACTGTTTGCTTCGCCCTGTTCCCCCTCTGTACTGTCTGTGTCACCCTGGCCCCCTTTGAGTCTGTTACCCCCTGTTTCTGTGTCCCTTCATGGACCTGGCCCCCCGTCCCTCCCCCTGATCCTCCACCTTGCCACCTCCCTCCTGAACTTTTGTTTTGTTCTGTGTCCGGTCTTGGAGTGTCTGGGAGCCACTCCGTAGAGGGGGGGTTATGTCACAGTGTCTGGTTGTGTTCCCCTGGTATCCACTAGATGTCCTCCTTTCCCCACGGTGTCATTCAAGAACTACCTTTCCCACAATTCCTGTATGTGTGATTGCACAGGTGTTTGTTATCTGTTCCCAGCTGTTTCTCGTTGTCATCTAGTTTGTTCCTGTATTTAAAGCCCTGTTTGTTCCATGTCCTGTGTGTATCGTTGTTTATGTCACACCGCGTTTGGTTTACCGTGTTCCCTGCCTGAGTCTGTTTGTTGTTTTTGTACTGCCTGTCTGGATATCGAACCCTGCCTGTTTGACTACTCTTTTGGATTACCCTTAATAAACCTCAATTTGACTGCACTTGGATCCACCTTGCTTTTTCCCTTGAGCGGATCGTGACAGTGTGGATGTAATTGGAAAATGTGTAGATATTAAAATTTCAAATTTTGTTTGCGATGCAAGTGCGAGGGCTTTAGTAAAAAACATTAAAGCCCACAATGCATACCACGGCTGTGAAAAATGCACACAGGAGGGAACATGGGTGGAAAATCGCATGACTTTTCCTGAAGTCGATTCACCTTTACGGACAGATACGTCTTTTATTAATAAAGACGATGAGTTTCACCATAAAGGGACCAATGTGTTGACATGGGTTGGAATTGGTATGGTCTCCCAATTTCCATTAGATATTATGCACCTGGTTTTTCTTGGGGTTGTGAGAAAGTTGATAGGGTTTTGGATGAGGGGACCACTTCCAACTCGTTTAGGTGCTCATCAGATAGGCCTAATTTCTGCAGTGCTTATGTCCTTTGCCATGAGACTCCCCAGAGAGTTTGCACGGAAAGGGAGATCCCTTGTTGAGGTAGATAGGTGGAAAGCAACAGAGTTCAGAACTTTTCTCCTGTACACTGGTCCAGTAGCACTGAAAGACCATCTGCCGAATGCTCTATACCACAATTTTATGCTTCTGCATGTAGCCATTCGAATATTATGCTGCCCCTCACAGTGTCTCCAGTACTGTGATTTTGCTGAAAAGTTACTGATCACATTTGTCGAGCATTTTCAATCTGTTTATGGTAATTGCGTTGTGTATAACATACACGGGCTGACACATCTTGCCAATGATGCAAGGCAGTTTGGTGTGCTGCATAATTTCGCAGCTTTCCCATTTGAGAACTTCCTCTACACATTAAAAAAAATTATAAGAACCCCTGCCCAGCCCCTTCAACAGATCATCAGGAGATTGTCAGAAAAAGCAAGTGTCAGAACTAAAATAAGGGTGTGCAAGGATGTAAGTGAATGGATGGCTGAGTATGGTAAGTCTTTGATGAATTAATTATTAATTATTATTATTGAGAAATATAGAGAAATAACTATTCAAAAATTAAAAGATGCTCCTTGTGAGTAATGCCAAGCAGTTCTTTTCAAATGATCAGATAATAGGCTTAGAGATGATGTTTGTTTCTATGTTTAGATTCCCATGAAAATGTGGCCAACAATTTTAATTGGCAAGGGAGAGGACAGAAGAGCCCATTTTCTACACTCTTGCTAGCAACATTTGTCAATTCTCAGTTTTCAGCTGTTTTTTTTTTTTTCGGCTTTCTTCCGCATTTTCTTTGCCGCCTTTTTTGTCACTTTTTGGTTCCTTGTTGATTTCTTTGACTTTTCTTTGCATTTTTTCTGCTGCTTTTGTGTAGTTTTTTTCTACTTTTTTGTTGATCGACTCATCGTTAAAGATCCAGAATGAAAATCTGCAGAATGTATCTGTATATAATGTCTATATAATGGACTGTGGAGATGTTTTAACATCCTGAGTTTTCTGAGTGTTATTTATCTATTATCTTCTGTAGTTTTTCCAACAACAGCAACACAACACGTTGTTACTGCATTAAACTGCAATAAGCAAGTTAATTTTGTTACCAATAAATAGGTTCATTTTTATAACCAATTCAGTTTGTCTGTTGTGCCGTCTCTTAATGCAATTCAATAATGAATAGGCCATGTTACAATCTTAAAATTTGAGTGTAAGGTAGGTAAAGCCTATTTATTTAAGTTTGCAGATGGTTAAAATAGGCTATATTTGTAAATTTTTTAGAAGGTCTGCTGGATGTCCAATGACATGGTTGGCCCAATGTTGTTTTAGTGGGTTTTAAGTTGGCAGAAGGTTGGTATTTTTAGGTTGGCAGAAGGTCTGCTGGCCGTCCAATAACATGGTTGGCCCAACGGACAAAATTACGTTGGGCCAACGTCAGCACCCAATGTTGGCCCAACACAACAACAGACGTCGGGCCAACGTCTGTTTGATACCTGATACCATACTAACATCGATAGCTATGGACTGCGAATAGTGTGGGCTTTATGTTTTTAAGTTTTTTTTTTTTTTTTTTGCGCCAGCATTACGTCATGTGGAGTATATATATCAGAGCGTGCTTTCTGCGAAATGTGACAAAAACTAAGATGTCAGAACGATTTCAACGGAGACTTAAGCGGCTGCGAGAACACCACAGAGCCTGCGAAGAGAGACACGACAGAAACAGATTAAAGGACGAAGTAAGTGATGTTTTAAATCATTAAATATGAACTGTCGATTTATTTAACACTTGCATCCGTGTTATTTCATGATTAAATTCAGTGTTCACGTTTTTATGTAGGCTATCAATAAATACAGGGGGTGGGGGAGGGAGAGATAGGTTAAGTCAGCTTAATTTATACAGCGCTTTTTACAATACAGATCATTAAAAGAAGCTTTAACGTTACAGATAACAGGAAAATGATGCAACAAAGTTTGTTTTGGATGCACAGCAGCTCTAGAAAAAATAAAGTCATTGTCCACCTTAAGTAAATTCAGTGTTGATTAATTTCTGTTATTTATAAAAAAGTTATTTATTTAGTTAATTTATCTAAACAGCATTTCTAGAAAGTGATGTCATCGTCCAGCTCAGTTTAGTTCTCATACAACATTGTCAAATCAACAATCAAACAATTTGTTTAAACTGTTCACTAAGCGCTGCCAAAGAGTATGAATATTGATGACTTAGAGGCCCAAATTTTTAAGACTTAAGTTAAGACTATTAATTAAGACTTAAATAAATTTAGCTAAGTTTGTTGGTGGTTGACCAGTTGAGAAGTGGCACTGTAACATACATTCAATACCTCATTTTGTAAAGAAATGGGAAATATGTTTTGTATAGAGTAGTTTTAATAAATGATTTTAACGTTGAATAGGGGGAGAGCTGACTGCTCACTTAGCTCAGCCAAAATCGCTTGACGTGAGTCTTCTGGAGCTCCCTCAGTTCCCCTCCCCCACGCTAAAATTATAATTAATTCTTAAAAAAATAATGCACACCTGAGGTGGTAATGCGGGTAATGTGGCAATTCAGTTTAATATTCTGTTGATTATAGATATGACTATATACTTTATTTATTAAAATTAAACTGTGTGTTTCCATTGATTGTGAAGTTAGACATCGAAAATTGCGAAAAAAAAATTCTTGTTATGAATTGTATCCTATTATCTGTTATTACAGTTAACTATGCGAAATGATATGGAACTGTAATGCGGTCAAGACCTGCCTGGAACTACTTATATAATTGTACACCTTAGAATGTTCGTCAACCAATCAGATTCAAGCATTCAACGGCCCTGTAGTATAAATCATAATAAACCACCCCTTTTAAACATGGTAAACAGATATACATATAGATATTAGGGATGTCAAGCGCCGATCAAGGTATTTAACAGACCTGTATCGGCTCTATCAAGTTTGATCATTTATTTTACGTCAGCCATCACGCAGGAATACGCTGATAAATATCTGCAGTGTGGAATTATTTTCAATTGGAATATAAAAACAGTGCCACAGCAACTTGCAATTTCTGCAGTGCGAGAAAAATAACAAACAGAAGTACCATCTGACTAGTTAGGGAGTAAAACTACACACATTTCCAAAAGGAAACAAATGAACAACAGAAATGTACGCTTACTTCCTAACTAATGAAAAAAAGGAGAAAAGATATTACACAAATAAAACAGGCACCCACCTCCCTACATCTTCCAGCACATTTGAGCATGTGAAGGTAGTATCAACAATGAGAACTGATGGTAAACCTCTGAAGGCTACAATAAGCCTTAACTTAGTGAGAAATATTACACAGCCTCAACTCTACACAATACAACAGGTCAACAGCAGTCTGAGGCCACATTTACACATAGCCGGGTATTTTGAGAAACGAATATTTCCCCCCTCCGTTTTCAATAATAACATTGTGCACACAACATCGTTTTCAAAAAAGTTGTCATTTACATCAACCCGCATAAATATGCCATCGAGCTCCATCATAACTATGCCAAACCTATGGGCGGCAGTGTAGGGAGAAGGATAAAGCCATGCAAGCCAATCAGAATCCTCAGAATCAACAACAACGAATAACACAAGCGACTTCCTAAAACATTGAAAATTTGTAAATGCTTTAATATCTTCATGTAAATTAGCAATAGCCCCCTAGTGTGTATTTATTGTGTATTTCAATGTATATACAAATGTTTGTAAAAAATTGTGTTGATAATAAAAAAAACAAAAAAAAAACAAAAAAACAAGCGACTTCCTAGGGTGCTCACATGACGTTAAAGGAACACTCCACCGTTTTTTGAAATAGGGCTTATTCACCTTCTTTCCTACATTTAGATAGGTGGACAAATGCATTTTTGTCTCAGTGCATGCATTGTTTTAGTTTGACAGGGTCGGCGCTAGCTTAGCATAATGAATGGAATCCTTTGTTGCCAGCTAGCATGTCCTGAGTAAAAGTGATTAAAAAAAAAAAAAAAACCCACCTAATTACTTCTTGTGGCCTGCGTATTCACAACGAGTACAAATAGCGATGCAGATTAACACTAGGCGATTTCCTATGCAGATATTGACTTGGGACTATATTAGGGGGAAGCACAGGCGAAGCACTGCTACTTGGGCGCAGAGATATCATGCCCAAGTAGCAGTGCTTCGCCTGTGCTTCCCCCTAATATAGTCCTTAATATATAAGTCAATATCTGCCTAGGAAATCGCCTAGTGTTAATCTGCATATCGCTATTTGTACTTGTTGTGAATATGCAGACCACAAGAAGTAATTAGGTGGGGTTTTTTTATTTTTTATATCACTTTTACTCAGGACATGCTAGCTGGCAACAAAGGATTCCATTCATTATGCTAAGCTAAGCTAGCACCGACCCTGTCAAACTAAAACAATGCATGCACTGAGACAAAAATGCATTTGCCCACCTATCTACATGTAGGAAAGAAGGTGAATAAGCCCTATTTCAAAAAACGGTGGAGTGTTCCTTTAAGCATTTTCTGGCGCATGTGACATTTGAGAACGTCGTTGAACGTCACTCCAAGCTCCTTTTGAGTGTGTAGTTTCTTCACAGTAACAAGCAGCGGATGCGGGCGATCACCCCTCCCTCTCTCTCTCTCTCTCTCTCTCTCTTCCGCACCTGGTAGACCGGCAGAGAACATGCGGAGAGAGAAGAAAAACACCAGCACACATCTAACAGAATATACAATACCATAATACACAACTGTGAAACGTAACACCAGAGTGCAAAACATACAATATCCTGGTGACCAGCAATGGACTTTTCAGCAGGGTATATTTACATCCAAATGTTTTTGTGAACTTCACTGTAACCTAGGGTGCCTTTTACCAGAGATTCTGGGATAGACTCCAGCTCTCCTGTGACCCTACAGAGGACGGTATGGAGAATAGATGGATAAATGTATGGATTTGTGAAACTTATTGAAAAGTGTGACCTATTTAAAAATGAATTAATGAGTTAATGTTTACAGGTTCTTTACTAACATTATTTAACAGTAAAAGATTATTTTGAATTAAGAATATTGATGGATCGTATTGTTAACATTGATCGTATTGGGGCCATTTAATATTCAACAATATTATTGATTTGCCTTACTTAAGGTGGACGATGAAGCAATTTTCTTCTAGAAACAAACTTTGTTGTATTATTTTCATGTTATAACTTTGAAGCTGCTTTGATACAATCTGTATTGTAAAAAGCGCTATAAAAATAAAGGTGACTTGACTTGACTTAATTGGAACATTGATTTGGTTTAATTTCCTGGTTCAGTGACCAGCTTTACCATGCCTCCTAATCATCGTTGCCCAACCTGCTTCACTCTTCATTCTGGGAAACAGTATCAACAAGAATTTACTCTTATCTTAGAAGACTAACCTTAAAACAAGAGAGCAAAGCGCAAAAGAATAACTGGATTATTAAAAAAATTTTAAGACAATTAAAACAATATTATATACTTTTACCTTTGCACTGTCTGCATTATTGTTATTTTTATTTTTTTTAGATTAAAATGTTCAGTGACTGCAAAGGAAATATAGAGACCGGACCTCTTGAAACTTTAATTGAATACCCCTGCTCTAAGGCATCATCAAGCAAATGAGAAAGGATTCAAGCTGTATATTTCTAGCTAACGTTAACACTATATCTAGCCTAAACATTGATGATTTTACATGTAAAGAATGTTAACTGAAGACAATGACTACGTCTGAACGCTTGGGCAGCTGACCTGTCAGGCAGCATTTGCACATGAAGGTTCCTCAGAAACTGATTTCAGACAGACTTCTGAGGCATCTTTACGGTTTAATGATCTACAGCCAAATAGAGCGAGCTTTGGTGATAATCAAGTAAATATTAAATTACTAGAATAGTAATTTGTCACGGTTCATAGATCCAATGTCTCTCTCTAGTCTCGTGCTTTGTTGTTTACATGTGTGTGAGTGGGTGTGTCCGGATCATTACTGTTGATCAGTATCCAGCCGCAATCACTCATCATCACCAGCTGCCACTCATCTCATCTCCTATAAATGCTCACCACTTTCTCATCTCCTTTGTCAGATCGTTGCATGAAGTCTCTGTGTTGTCTGATCCTGTTCCCGTGCCTCGTGTCCCGTCTGGAGTTCCTGTGTTCCGGTTTCGCGTCTTGTTGGATTACGTTTCATGTCTGGATCACGTCATCACTCATCAGAGCACGCTGCACTTCATCCATCACTCCGTGTCTAACCATCAAAGTCCCTGCGCCACCGCCTGTATCACCCGGATTATTCATCATCATCATCATCATTACTGATTATTAATAAAGAGATTTTTACTTGCATATCGTGTCCTCGTTTCTGCCGTAACAGTAATTTCTCGCCAGAAATGACATCAAAAGTGGGAAACATTTGTCAGAAACGTAAATTTTCACATAAATTGACCATCAATTGCAATTTCCAGACGCCGACTTTATTTTTTACCTCAACTATAAGAGAATCACAGGATTGTGGGATATATCTTAGGCAGCGAAAGATACACACGAAGTAACGTCCAAAGATAATCTATTTAGTCACTTGAGCCACATATATTATATGGGCCCTATCTTGCACTCAGAACAATTGACTTTGAACTGACACTGAATCGAATCATGAAGATGTGAAAAAATAGCCATAAATCTAGTTTACACATTTACCCAAATTATTATACGCCTGTTTATCCGAAGCTAATTTGGGTGTGTTTCTCCATCCCCATAAAATGTCACTTCTCTGTCTTTTACGGCCCTGACGAGAACGTCGGTCTCCTCTGCTGTGAACCGCTCCTGGCGTGTCTGGCAAATACGCCGTTATAATAGCAATCCGCCATGGAACAAGCGTGCCTGCTTTTAAAGGGAATGTGAGATGACGCTCTGATTGGTTTATTTCACGTTACGCCCAAACCACACCTATGAATAATGAAGCTACTTCAGACCAACCTATTTTAGATTTCCGAGATCCGCCCACAGAGTTACTTGCGTTTCGCATAGGGCCCTATGACACAAACATAGGCTGTTCTGTTGTTGTAGGTTTTGGGGAACGGGACACCTAATAACAGAATATCAGATGAGGACTGTGCTGTAATTTGGCTGATTATCCATGTAAATGCACCTTTGTATGGATTTGTGAGATGGATTTAGAGGCTTAATGAAGCTGTCAAAGCATCAAATCTGTACATCCAAAGCAATGCAACATTATACATGAAGCTGAGAATCTTACTCTCAGCCTCATGGGCTAATCTGAAATACAGAAAGGCCCCGAACCCTTTTGCTGCATTCCATTATATAGACAGAACCTCTTTCACATGAAATCATGTGCTAACAATGGAAATTTGCATTCAGAGTTGGCACCTTTTGGGGGTAGGAGACCATTTGCCAGGAGACCACCTTCCTTTGTGTGCCAGTTATTTTAACTTAACTTTATTTTAACAATTTTAACTTCTTGTTTATTCAGCTGTTGTTTAAACAAGAATGCCTGCATCTAATGTTGTCCTTCAGCATTAGCAATAGAGCACAAGTTGGATTGGTTATAGTTTAAAGGGTGTAATTTACTACTTAAATTGCAATGATCTGTCCTGTGTAAAGTAAAGTATGTGCCCTGTGCTGTGGAACAGAGACATACTGAAACTTCATGTCTGACGTGTTCAGGAAGTGGCTTCAGGAAGCTGCAGATCAGTTAAAGTGCGTTTTGCTTCTGGTGGTGATGCCCTATAGAGGAATGATTATGAGCATCTTTCAAATTATTGATTTGACCAATTCTATACACAAAATTTGATATTCTAAATAAATTATTGCATTACATTTACACTCACATGAACAATATAGTGGTAACGTAATGTGGTCACTATAATTCTATGGTTTAAAATTGAAAAATCTGTATTGCTAAATACTTTATAGTCATTTTTATAGATTTACTTCACGGATGGTTCTAAACGTATAAGGCCTGGAACACACTTGGTCACATATCACTTCACATATCATGAAATCTGACTTTTTCCGTGTTTAAATGCTATTATCAGGTCCCCGGTGCATCTACCAACCCAAAAAAATGAAAAGTGACAACCCAGTAACTTTTATTTTGTGAAAAATTTAATTCCCTTTGTAAAGCACTTTGAACTGCCAAATTTTGCCTTGTTTTAGCCTAGACGTCAGGGCTGTGTTTGGACGGCTATTAGATGTCTTTTAAACACAAAATTGCTTGCTGGGCTGTCACGGCCGAGTTTCACATATACATCAGAAAAGAGAAGAAAAGACTATCACAACTTCTGCTTCATGTCAACTTTAAGGGTCTGATGGCACTTTTCTTTTTCTTCACACATTGAGCACAAGTTTGTGCCACTAGCTTTAAAAAGAAGACGAGTGCTGATTACATCTAAAAAAAACAAGGAACAAAATCAATTAATGTTAAAGAGAAGAAATGTCTGATAGTATTTATGATGATGTGATCGGGACTGAGTCTGAGGGAAGGCCGACAGAGAGACTGGAGATGACAGTGGAAATCTATGAGAGTGCAGTGAGAGATCATGACTTCAGGACAGAGATAAACACACATCAACCACTTCAGCGTTCAGGTAATCACATTCATTACTTTGATAGAAACATCACAGTCTGCACATATTCAGTCATCTAATGTCATACCTGTGGTGTTCAGGAAATGATTGTGTGAAGATCATAGAAACATCACAGACTACATTTACATGCAGCCAATATCCGGGTTATGGTCGGGTTAAGGTCACTATTTGGGTTTCTGAAACATTCAGAATAACCCGTTTACATGCGTGAGCAGAGAGAGTTACTCCTGTTTACATGGAATTTGTAATCAATTGGCAATATCTCGATGTAAACTGCGACGCACGGTTAGCGTCTGGACGTACGGACAACCTTAAGACGCAATATGCGTCATTTCCGATTCTTCTTCCTGTATCCAAAGACAACAACAACAGCTGCAGCACGCGGTTAATGGATAGTTCGGGGCAGATAGCGATCGCCTTTGTTTGCGCTTTCCTCCTCGCTCCAAAAGTGTGGTGCTGTGCTGCGTCTCGCCATGTTTACCTCTACTTCTTGTTTACTTCCGGTATACTGCACGCAGGTTTTTGTATGCGCCGTCTCTCCTCAAAAGACCAAGATTCCTTGCGAAAAGAACATGCGCAGAACACAAATCAATGTTCCTTTTGATGGGGATATGCAGATACACGTTTACATGACCAAATATTCGGGTTAGAGAAGGGGTACCCCAGGGGTCATATCCAGGTTTTTAAAAACCGGGTTATTGCTAATATCCCGGTTTTGAACGGGTTATTGGCTGCATGTAAACGTAGTCACTGACTACGTTTACATGCAGCCAATAACCCCTTCAAAACCAGGATATTAGCAATAACCCGGTCGCGCACGGCCATTAAAACACCGGCAAAATCCCGGATATGCTCATATCCCGTTTTTTAAAAACCCGGACATTATACCTGGGGTACCCCTTTTCTAACCCGAATATTTGGTCATGTAAACGTGTATCTGTATCTACGGTTGTCCGTACGTCCAGACGCTAACCGTGCGTCGCCGTTTACATCGGGATATTGCCCATTGATTACAAATTCCATGTATACAGGAGTAACTCTCTCTGCTCACGCATGTAAACGGGTAATTCCGAATGTTTCAGAAACCCAAATAGTGACCTTAACCCGACCATAACCCAAATTTTATCAGCTTGTAAACGTAGTCAGTGTCTGCACATATTCAGTCATCTAATGTCATAACTGTGGTGTTCAGGAAGTGATTGTGTGAAGATCAGAAGCTCAATAGCAGCTACAGTGTGTTTGGTTCTACTTTTTTGTTCTTCTGATGCTATTACTGGATTTAATTACTAACCGTTTGTATTTAAAAACAGAGCAACATGTTTACTCAGTTTGTGTGTTTTAGTTTGGATGGCCATAAATCTGATATCTGAAATTATTTTATGAACTGAACTGTACACTGATAACCTTGAACACAACTGAAGCACAGCGTCAGTCTATTGTTTGCCCTTTATTGATGAAGCAAACCTCAGATGAGGTCAGGTGTATTTGAGTGTCAGAAAAACTGCACAGAAACATCCAGCATTAGTTTAGTGTTATCATGACGGTTTTACGGAAGACCTGATGCCTTCATAATAAATTTTATGAGAATGCTGCTCTATCTTTGTGTTAGTGAAGAAACAGAGAAAACACAGATCATAACAAGTGATCTTAGCCTTGACTTTAGTGCTGTTAGTCACAATCCTCACACTGTAAATTATTTGGCCGTACATTTACAGTAAATTACTGGCTACTAGTTGAACTGGTTTCGCAGGAAGTTACTGTATCATTTTTATCGATTTTCATCGTATTAGGCAAGGCAAGTTAAGTTTATTTATATAGCACATTTCATACACAATGGCAATTCAAAGTGCTTTACAAAGAAGAAATTAAAATAATAAAAAGAAATAAGAATAATTAAAACAGTTTAGAAAAATAAAATAAAATACAGTACAGTACAAACAGTCGGACGAACAGCGGCACAGTGCTCATTCAGTAAATGCATAGCTAAACAGATGTGTTTTGAGTCTGGATTTGAAAGTGACCACTGTAGGAGCAAGTCTGATCTCTTCTGGAAGCTGGTTCCAGATAGTCTGACTACGTCAGACTTCGTACTTCCGCTCAATTTCAGTTCGCTTCTGTACTCAGTCTGAGATAGCGACCTATCTCCCAGTTTACCTCCGGCCTGAAAACAGCCGGCCAATCAACAAATAGAGGGCGGGCTGAGAGCCGTGACGACGTAGACACTGATTGTACCGTGGATGCGTAGATTGACTTCACATAATCTGCAAAAGTCGTTCACAGCCATGTTCACTCCGGTATTTCGCTCGATGGTTTTGTTTTCGCATCATACATGTGTTTACAGTGGAAGTTAGATGCGGCTGAGCATGCGCATAACACACGCCATAACCAAACATTATGTGATTGGCTTACGGGTAACCAATGATTTTAAACTTCAGACAAGCGCGAATGTGAATGTGACTACAGTAGGAGCACGTCTGATCTCCTCTGGGAGCTGGTTCCAGCTGCGGCTGGCATAATAGCTAAAAGCGGACTCGCCATGCTTAGAGTGAACCCTTGGTATTTCTAGCTGATATGATCCTAGTGATCTGAGTGATCTGTTGGGTTTATATACAGTGAGCATATCTGCAATATATGGAGGTCCTAGGCCATTGAATGATTTATATACCAGTAATAATACTTTAAAATCAATCCTAAATGTAACTGGGAGCCAGTGTAAAGACCTGAGGACTGGTGTGAGGACATATTTTCTGGTTCTGCTCAGCGTTCTGTATGAGCTGCAACTGTCATATGGTCTTTTTGGGAAGGCCAGTGAGGAGTCCATTACAATAATCCACCCTGCTGGTGATGAAAGCATGGACAAGTTTCATTAGTGTGATATAGCACTGTGATCCTGTAGAATTACTGTATTTAACTGAAGATACAGTTAATGCCATCAGATTTCTGTGACTTAGCAGTATTCTTCTGTAGAATTACTGTATTTTACTGTGAAGTAACAGTTAATGCCATCAGATTACTGTGATATAGCAGTATTCTCCTGTAGAATTACTGTTTTTAACTGTGCCATCGGATTACTGTGTTTTAGCAGTGTGATCCTGTAGAATTACTGTATTTAACTGTGAAGATACAGTTAATGCCATCGGATTACTGTGAATAAGCAGTATTCTCCTGTAGAATTACTGTTTTTAACTGTGAAGTTAGTTAATGCCATCAGATTACTGTGATTTAGCAGTATTCTTCTGTAGAATTACTGTATTTAACTGTGAAGTTAGTTAATGCCATCAGATTACTGTGATTTAGCAGTGTGCTCCTGTAGAATTACTGTTTTTAACTGTGAAGTAACAGTTAATGCCAATGCACAAAGCAGTGCGTGCTTACCGTTTTGAATATCAATCCTGTTAAACACTTAATTTATTCCACTCCGCTCATGTTAATATTGAAATATTCGCCAAGGAACACTCAGGTAAGATGACGTAACATTAGAACAGCCTTCTATCTGTACTGTTTTTCTTCTTTGCTCGCTGTTTTGCTATTATTCTCGTGCACTGACTCATTCACTAAGATGAACAGCCAATTAGAGTTCTCTCTCTCACCGACGGCCAGACGCCGATTCAACATGTCGAATCAGCCGAAAAAAGCAGAGGAGGACCAATTTCAGCTGACGGTGCGGAACACACTGAGAAAACTTAGTTGAGCTAAGCTCGAGTTCACCCAGATACGCTTAACCTTATTAGCTTAAAGATTATATGGGCAAACGAACTTGTGAACTGTCATAATGCCTACATTAAAGGTACAGTCTGTAAGGATGACAGCTAGCTGTCGAAATAGGTACTGCAGTCCAAATTCAAAATATTGGAGATCGTTGTTTCCCGCGGCCCCTCCTCCTCAGACTCGACGCTCATGTGGGTTGCCAGTTTGAGAACACACAATAGAAACGGGCACAATTGACAATGAAGGCTGAGGACACTTACACACTGTAACTTGATGACTTGATTTATCTGCGTTTTATTATGCTCTCATTCATTGAGATTTTTAGATGGGGTTTAGGTCGGGTAGAATCTACAATCTCTGAACCAGATTGTTTGTTCATTTCCAGTACGCTGTGTTTCCTGCCAACTGGCATCCCAGGGTGTCGAAATACTATTAAGGTGAACCGGCAGTGGGCGAGATCACACAGACCAGAACAAAAAACAGAGAGAACGGGTTAAAAAACATTAGTAAAATAACTGGCTGTAGAAGTGTTTTTCAGAGAAACGAGAATGTGAACTCAACATGCCCCTTACAAAAAATTACTGCAGTTTTTTAGAAGTAATACTGCAGTTTTTGTTACATATAGAAAATGCAGTTTTTTGGACCACGAAAAAACTGCAGTATTGCAGTATAGCTGGAGTACAACTGCAGTTTTACTCAGTAGTAGTGCTACAATTATGCTGCAATATAACTGTGGTAGTACTGCAATAATACTGCAATATAACTGTGGTATTACCGCAATAATACTGCAATATAACTGTGGTAGTACTGCAATAAAACTGCAATATAACTGTGGTATTACCGCAATAAAACTGCAATATAACTGTGGTATTACCGCAATAAAACTGCAATATAACTGTGGTATTACCGCAATAATACTGCAATATAACTGTGGTAGTACTGCAATACATAATTCAACTAAAGTACAATTAGCCTACAATACTACCGAAATGCAATAGTAATAAAATGCTGTACAATACCATTGAAATACAACCAGGATAAGTTTATTTTTACACATCTGCAATATAATGAATTAAGGTACAAAACAACTGCAATGCAACAAATGTGATTTTACTTTTTTTTTAATATAACTTCAAATAACAGGCTGGGAGTTAGACAATGTATTTAAAGTGTTTATTTATAAATCATGCATATCTTCCCCCACATTATTCAGAGAGGTTGCGGTTTTTTGAAGAGCTTATCCTCATTATTCCACTTGGTTCTTTTAACTGCCTTCATCTCAGATGTGGAAACAATATTTTGGATGTAGTCTGGAAAAACAAACAAACAGAATCAGAGAAACTCTTTCAGTTACACTCTTCACCACATGCATATATTATGCCTAAAATGAATCTGCAAGTTAATCTCTTAAATTTAACTTGGTGTCAGCAAGTGTTTGTGGAAAGTATTCATACTATTTACAGTTATTTTTTTATGGTTTACTGTTCAGCATTAATAATAACTTTGAAGTTTGAACACTCCAGGTAAAAGAAGTTAAATTACTCACCCTCGTGTTGTTCCAACCCCGTAAGACTTTCGTTCATCTTCGGAACACAACTGAAGACCTTTTTGATGAAATCAGAGATCTTTCTGTCACTCCATTGACAGTCTACACAATTTGCCCAATAACATGCATTTCTGGAAAAAAGCTGAAAGACACAATCATTTTTAAATGCTGGGAGTGCATCTGTTTCCCCGCAGCCATTATCTTCTGTTTTTACATGTTACCAGTGCATTTTTTTTTTAATTTATGTGAATAAACAAATATTTTTTTTATACAAAAACAGCTTTTTATGTAAAATTCACTTTATAAAAGACCCACACTTCTAATTTTCATTCATGGTTTAGTGTAAGATTTTTGCCCATCTTGTGGAAAATGCTGTTTTAAAAGTTAAAAATGATCACTTTAACCAGTAGATCGCTGCAGAGCTCAACTATTTGACTAACTGAAATAATCTTTTCACAAGTTTTTCCAGTTGGATTCATATCTACATATTATAAGATCACAATTATAACAATAAAATTACTTTGTCAAAGGTTAGCATTTTTTGTACTGATATAGCAAATAGTGGAGCTCTGCAATACTTTTTTACTTTTAAAACAGATTTCAAAAAAATGATACACTTAACCATGTCAAATTATCCATGTTATCCCCATGAATGAAAGTTAGAAATGTGGGTCTTTTAAGTGAATTTTACATAAAAGGCTGTTTTTTGTATAAAAAACAATATTTGTTTATTTATATAAATTTTTAAATATATAATAAATCCTCCAAAAACTGCACAAATGTGGAGTAAAAACATTAATAAACTGAGTAAAATTAGGCTATATTTTGTTGCCTGGGGTCTCTGGAGAACTAGATTTCATTACCTTTCCACTCCTTCAGCTCTCTCTCGGTTTTTATCCTGAATCTGCGCTAATATTGTAAATCTTCTTTTAGCTCTTTGATTTCATTTTTTAAATCCTCAATCTCTTCACGTCTGAATTCTTTAATGGCTGAGGAAACGGAGGACTTCGTACACTTGATTCCTCCAGCATTCCCTTGGTTCCTGAAGTACAATTTCAGTCATTATGTATTCTAAACTATAAAGATAATAGTTTAAGGTATAATAAAGAATGTAGCTTACCATTATTTGAGTGCATCTTTGTTTAACCGCAGCCATTATTTTCTGTTGGATTACATTTTTGGTCTTCTGTTTTTAGTTGTTACCAGAGCTTTTTCCTGAAAACAGCAATCACACAATAAAAAGTATTTCTAAAAAAAAAAAAAAATTTCTGCACATTAATGTCAAACTATTTAACATAATTGGTCAGCATTAATAATGGCTTTGAACACTCCAAGTAAAAGTAGTTAAAGTAGTTAGTTCACCCAAAAACCCATTAATTACTCACCCTCATGTCGTTCCAATCCAAGACGTTCATTTAATCTTTTTGATGAAATCTGAGATCTTTCTGTCACTCCATTGACAGTCTACACAACTTGCACAATAACACGCATTTCTGAAGAAAAGCAGAAAGACGCAATCATTTTAAATACTGTGAGTGCATCTGTTTCACCCCAGCCATTATCTTCTGTTGGATTAGCCTACATTTTTAATCTTCTGTTTTTAGTTGTTACCAGAGCATTTTCCTGAAAATAGCAATCACACAATAAAAAGTATTTCTAAAAAATAAAAAAAATAAAAAATCATTTTCTGCACATTAATGTCAATTAACTATTGAACATAATTGCTTGTATTTTTTATGTATATCCAGTAATGTCCGATATTCCAAAAAAAAAATTAACGGTAAGTTAACACTTTACAATAAGGTTCGTTAGTTAACTACATTAGTTAACATGAACTAATAATGAACTGCACGTATATTAATCTTTGTTAATGTTAATTTCAACATTTACTGATGTTTTATTAAACCCTTGTAAACATTAGTTAATGCACTGTGAACTAACATGAACAGCTGTATTTTTATTAACCTTAACACAGATTTACAAATACTGTAACAAATGTATTACTCATGGTTAGTTCTTATTGTAAAGTGATACCATTTTAACATAAAACAAAGATAAGTACAATTATCATTAATAAACTGAATTTTGTGTACAGTGATAAAAAATGAAAATAATGCTGCAAACAGAGCACAATCTGTTGTGACGCACCTCTAAAAAGTAAACAGTGTAGCAGTAAAACTACAGTAAGCGCGTTTCCTCTTGCTCACACCGGTTTGAATAACATATAGCCTAACGTTACTTAAAGTCTTTTTACATATCTCTAAAATTAAAATAAACAGATTTGAGGGCATTATACGTTATACTCACCGCTAAACTGAATGACTTGACAAGGCCAACCTCGCTTATTGATCTTCTTTTCTTCCAGAAAACGCTTCTCTTCCGTCCCACTTGTGAATGACCACGGCCACGGGTTGTATTTCTGTCATGTCTTTGTGTTTTAATTGTGAGAGTTCACGAATATGAACGTATATGAATGATGTCGTCAGTGAATAATCAACCAAACCGTATTTTATGGAGCAGACACTACGGGAAAATACACTGACTGACCCGTAACCCGTAACGAGCATCAGCTGATCTCGAGACTCGTTGTCAGGACAACGACCGCTGCGCGTTCGCGCGAAGGAAGAAGATCTGGTCACGTGCGGGCAATATATGCGGGTGAAAAAGTTCGTCACACAATACAGCATAACTGCAGTACAGATACAAACGGTAGACCTATGAAGACTTCAGATGCAAGTCAATCTGAAGTTTTTTTATTTATTTAAATAAGCTTTATTATTATTATTATTATTATAAAGCTCCTTTATTTAGGTTCAATAATTTCACTTCAATGGCAACTAAAATTACCTCATTGCCATCAAAGTGAAATTACTAAACCTAAACATAGGAGCCCGATTAAAAAAAGCTCATTTAAAAAAAAAAAAAAATCAGATGAGGTTTTTGCATTTAAAGTCTTCACATGCATATCAGTGCATCAGTGTTATTGTTTAAATACTTAATTATACTGCAGATCTACAGTTGTACTGCAGTTATACTTCACTATAATGAAGTTGTACTTTTTGTACTGCAGTTTTACTGCTGTTGAACTTCAATGTACTGCAGTTATACTGTATCTATACTTCGTTATACTGCAAATCTACAGGTGTACTTCATTGTACTGCAATTATACTGCTTTGAACTGCAGTTTTACTGCAGTTGTACTTCATTGTACTGCAGTTATTTTTTGTAAGGGGTTTCCTAAATATCTGCAAACATACTGTGGTATTTTTATGCTTTAGTAGAGTGAACAATTACATACAGCACATTTAAGGCCACAGCTTACCTTACAACTTTATTTCCCAGTGCTCACCACAGAAAAATGCTAACGTTTTTAGCACTAAGAAAAGCTATAGTTAACACATAATGACCAATGTTTTCTAAATGAGTATCCAAAGAAATTTCCGACGGTGTTTCTAATGTCTCACAGTTTGCTACTAACTTAATACATTATAATTAACACTAAAACCAACATCTTTAAATTTGCATGATCAAACCTACGCGAGTACGTTAACTGCTAACAACATAACCTACAACTAACGCTATTTGGTTAATACTTTTAACCATGCACTATCATATTGTTTAATTGAGCAAATTTTGACATTTTACCACTTACCGCTGAATCCATCAGATGAGACCACAGAGGAGACGAGAGAGCTCAATGACACAGTGTTCACAAAAGATTGAATTTACAGTAGTTTCCTGCATTATTTTCACAGTACAATTCTGAATATGGTATTTTCAAATATCACAGTTAAAGCCTGTGTGATAATAATGTAATTTACTGTGAAATATTAGTTACATCTTGTAAAATCCTGGAAATAATTTACACTGTAGGTTCTCTGGTACACAAATTAAAATGTTTTGAAGATTTCTTGAGATTAAAAAAAAAAGCTTAAAAGAAAACGCTTTTAAAGCGCTATTAAAAGTATCATCAAATATGACCCGGGGGTTTATTCCATGTCTTCTGTAGTCATATGATATGTTTGTGTGAAGAACAATCTGAAATTCAAGTTGATCAACTTCTCCAGTGAGCTGTTAAACAATGCAACTGAATAAGAGTCACACTGAAAATGTGTTAACTTGAACCCGGCTACTACATCTAACCACACTACCACAACGGTGCCTTTTAGCAAGAGCTTTTTGTTACGCAAATTCATTGGTATTATCAGACAGGAAGTCACATGCTCTTGTACTTTGCCACTTATTGGCCTCATTTACTAAATTTAGAGTCACAAATAGCAGAGGACTACAGAAATACACATAGTTTCCATCATTTCCATGACCAAGCGAACAAAAATGTCTCAGCCTGTTTATGGCAATATAAACACTGGTGGAACACAAGATCTGGACAGAGGCACTCAGAGAAACCATACAGGTACAAATACAACACACCATTAGGAAATTAATAAAACCTTTATCATTATTTTCTTTACTTTATTTTCAGGAAGTGATTGTGTGAAGACCAGAAGCTCCAGAGCAGCTCCAGTGTGTTTGGTGCTTCTGTGTGTTCTTCTGCTGACTGCAGTCATAGTGCTGTGTGTCCACATCCATACCAAGAGCACAAACTACACAGAAGAGAGACAACAGTTACTAAACATGATTACCAACCTCACAGAGGAGAGAGACCAGCTACTAAACATGATTACCAACCTCACAGAAGAGAGAGACCAGCTACTAAACAAGGACATAACCTTGACAAATGAAAGTGATGGAGTAACCAAGAACAATTACCAGACTAATGAAAGAGACCAGTTTAATCAGGAGAGAAATGAACTGTGGAAGATGCTCAGTGAAATGGGTAATGTTAAACTATAGTGTTTCCATAATTCAGTACCAGTGGTAAAAGTGCTAGTGGATGATCTGGTTCTGTTTACAGATGGATGTATTTATCAATCCAGTTTTTACTATATGTCTTCTGAGGAGAAGAGCTGGTCTGAGAGCAGAAGATACTGTACAGAGAGAGGAGCTGATCTGATCATCGTAAACAACAGAGAGAAAGAAGTGAGTGAAACATAGATTGACCACCGAAGGTTGTGCTGCACTCTTACAGTATGAACACTCAGAAACACAGACGTTAAAGAGTTAATTCACCCAAAAATGATAACTCTGTCATCAATTCCTCAACCTCCTCTCTTTTCAAACCCATAAGACTTTGTTCTTCCTCAGAACACAAATGAAAGATATTTTTAATGGAATCTGAAAGCTTTCTGTCCCTCCATTGAAAGTGTATTCACCCAAAACTCTTGACGGTTCAAAATCCTCATCGAACATAAGTAGAGATCAACCGTTCTTGCTTGATGCATGAGAACAAAATTGCTCTATGTTTGTTCGCTGATAAAAGCTACATTAAATCGTACTCGGTTACTAACGTAACCTCGGTTCTCTCTAGAAGAGGGAACGAGTACTGCGTTTGAAAAACGCTGCGGGAAAAGTCTCTTTTCACGAAACACTGAAGCAAAAATTATCCTTTAATTTTTCATATATGTAAAACGCGTTGCGGCAGCAGCAGACAGCTGAAGCAAGACGGCTTGTCTGCTCATTGGCTGCTCTGCGGCAACTGCATAAGCCTATCGAGCGCAGGCTGATGCAACATCAGACCAATGAGGGCGCTTCGCGCCCTCCTCGCCACTTCCCGCCGAGACGGGCGTGGCTTACCTCTATAAAAGGAGCTCGAGAAGGCTGACTCACTTGATTTTGATCGCCGAAGCGAACCAGAGTGAACCAAACGCACGGCAAGGGAACGCAGTACTCGTTCCCTCTTCTAGAGAGAACCGAGGTTACGTTAGTAACCGAGTACGTTCTCTTACGAGAGTTCTCTCGTACTGCGTTTGAAAAACGCTGCGGGAACCCCTTGCAAAACGCCGTGCGTGCTGGGATAAAAACACTGATCACCGGAAGCCATTTCAGGCATACAGTGCATAATCACCAGATAGACTCACACAGAGTCGGGGAATAAGGGGGGGGAAGCCTTAATTCCCTATACTGTAGCGTCTGCAGGCTTAACATGACCTCACAGGGAGAGTCTAAAGACAGGAGGGGATTCCTCCGTCCTTATATAGACATGTCCACAGACGCGAATATGACATCACATAGCCAGGGTAGGGAGCCTGCACTAATGTGGGAAAACGTGGGTCTTACACAGTTCAGCCCAGCATAGTCGGCATAGTATTACACCGACAAAAGCTTAGCCTGTAAGGCGGGAACCTCTAGGTTATAAAACCTGATAAATGTAGACGGAGAGGCCCAGCCTGCCGCCGTACATATATCCTGTAAGGAAATCCCGCTGGACCAAGCCCACGAGGAGGCAACGCCTCTCGTAGAGTGCGCTCTGACTCCCAACGGGCATTGAATGCCCTTGGCAGTATAAGCCAGCGCTATTGCGTCAACTATCCATCTGGATAGGCTTTGTTTCGAAACAGCCGTTCCTATGGAACGTCCGCTGAACGAGACAAAGAGCTGCTCTGTCTGTCTAAAGGCAGCAGAGCGGGACATATAAGCTCTTAAAGCCCTAACAGGGCAAAGAAAACTCGAGTCCCCTTCCTCACTCGACGCCGGCAGGGCAGCCAGGGAAATGACCTGAGCCCGAAAAGGCGTGTTGAGGGATTTCGGCACATAGCCGTGCTTAGGTTTGAGTATGACTTTAGAGTCATCAGGACCAAACTCCAAGCACGTCGGGCTCACGGAGAGCGCGTGCAGATCGCCTATGCGCTTCACTGAAGCGAGAGCCATCAAAAACACTGTTTTGAAAGACAAATGTTTGAGGCTGATTGACTGGATAGGCTCGAAAGGGGCACCTTTCATGGCCGCCAGGACCGTAGAAAGGTCCCACATAGGGACTGACGGAGGCCTGGGTGGATTCAGTCTCCTAGCTCCCCTGAGGAAGCGGATGACTAAATCATTCCTTCCTAGTGACTGACCCAGCGTTGAACCTGAGAACGCTGAAATAGCCGCCACATACACTTTGAGCGTGGAAGGGGATCTGCCCTTATCCAACAGCTCTTGTAGGAAGGAGAGAACCTCCGTTACCTCACATTCGAGGGGTGAAAGGCTCCGAGCTGTACACCAGCCGGAGAAAACCGACCACTTTGAAGCGTAGAGTCGCCTGGTCGACGGCGCTCTAGCCTCCGTGATGGTATTCATGACTCCCTCTGCGAGACCAACGGGTATCCGTTGAGCGCCCACACATGAAGGGACCATAGCTCCGGGTGTGGGTGCCAAATCGAGCCCCTGGCCTGCGAGAGGAGATCTCTCCTCAACGGCACTGGCCATGGAGCAATGTCTGCTATCTGCATCAGAACTGGGAACCATGCCTGGTTCTTCCAGAACGGTGCTACAAGCAGCACTGGGCATTTCGTTTTCCTGACCCGTTCCAACACCTGAGGCAGGAGGGAGACGGGGGGAAAAGCGTATAGCGGGCAGCGCGGCCACCTTTGGGACAGCGCGCTGTCGGTCTCTGAAAAGAATGCGGGGCAGTGAGCGTTTTCGTGGGACGCGAATAGGTCCACCTCCGCTTTGCCGAATCTCTCCCACAACAGCCGGACTGTTTGTGGGTGTAGAGACCATTCGCCCGTAGGAACGTTGTTCCTGGACAGTCTGTCCGGGCCCACATTTAGCAGCCCGGGCACATGTACTGCTCTCAGCGAGCGTAGGTTGTGCTGAGCCCATAGCAGGAGGCGTTTCGCCAGCCTGTACAGGGGTTTGGAATTCAGACCGCCCTGGCGATTTATGTAGGACACCACTGCCATGTTGTCCGAACGGACTAAGACGTGTTGGTCCTTGATGTGGGGACAAAAACGCGTCAGCGCGTTGTGCACTGCCAGCATTTCTAGGCAGTTTATGTGTTGGAGCTTTTCCCGTTCCGACCATAGGCCGAAGGACGGTCTGCCGTCGAGCAGCGCTCCCCATCCCGAGGTGGATGCGTCCGTAGACACCATCTTCACCCTCGAGGAAGTCCCCAGGCTTACACCTGATTGGTACCAGTCGTTCGCCATCCAAGGTACCAGGGCTGTGACGCAGTCCTGATCGACCTTGAGGCGTAAATGACCGGACACCCACGCTCTGCGCGGAACCCGCGCTTTCAACCAGAACTGCAGCGGGCGCATGCGGAGCAAGCCCAGCCGGAGAACTGACGATGCTGAGGCCATGAGACCCAGCATCCTTTGAAATTTTCTGAGCGGGGTGAAAGCGCCGCGGCGTAAGGACTTCGCCGCACGCTGAATGTTCAGCACGCGCTGTGGCGACAGCCGTGCTGTCATAGACTGTGAGTCCAGAACTATACCCAGAAACGGAATCGTTTGGCTGGGGTTCAGTGAACTCTTCGCCCAATTGACCGTGATACCAAGATTCTCGAGGTGATCGAGTAAAATGGCTCTGTGCTCTATGAGCTGAGATCGTGATTGGGCTAGGATCAACCAGTCGTCCAAATAGTTCAGCACTCGCATGCCTCTGAGTCTGAGAGGAGCGAGCGCTGCGTCCATGCATTTCGTAAAAGTACGAGGTGCCAGGGACAAGCCGAAAGGCAGGACTGTATACTGGTATGTCTGACCCTCGAAGGCGAATCTCAAGAATCGCCTGTGATGTGACGCTATCTGTATTTGAAAATACGCGTCCTTCAGATCTATCGACATGAACCAGTCTTCTCGGCGAACATGCGCGAGAATTTTGCTGGTTGTGAGCATTTTGAAGCGGCGTTTCACTAATACTCTGTTCAGTCGTCTTAGATCCAGAATGGGTCTGATACCGCCGTCCTTTTTGGGGACTAGAAAGTATCTGCTGTATATTCCCTGTTCGCTTTGAACTCGGGGAACAAGCTCTATCGCCCCTTTGCTTATCAGTTTTGATATTTCGGCGCGAAGTAGGTGTGCTACATTCAGCGGTACCGAAGTTTCGACGCGCGCTGTGAAGCGCGGAGGGCGTCGATAAAACTGTAGCGAGAAGCCTCTCTTTATAATGCCTAAGACCCAGTCCGAAACCCCTGGAAGCGCTGCCCATGCATCTGCATGGTTGGCTAAGGGCCGGATACAGAGCGCGCTCTGTTCGCCGTGCGACAGAGGTGCTACGGGGCTCACAAACATAGGCGTTATGCCTGCGGCATTTGAGGCGGGGGGCGCGCTTAATACAGCGGGCGGAGCGCTCGCCCTCGACCTTACAACAGTGTTTGGCTGAGTGAGGGAGGGCTGCGCGAGCCCCGTGGGACTCATGTGTGCGAGTAGATGTGGGCTGTGAGCGGGCACATTTACTGCTTGGGGCGCGCTGCTTGTGTAAGCAGCGCGCGCGCTCACAGGTCTCGTTTTTACAGAGAGCCTGTGATCTGATAGACATAGTGTTCGTGGGCACTGAGTAGTGGGCACTTTTACTATGTGGGGGGCGCAATCGACCTGAGACGATTTTATTTGCGCGAGCCCTGGGTGCAGGGCTGTGCTTATGTGTATGGATGGGCACAGAGGAGTGGGCATCGACACTACACTTATAGCACCATCGGCCGTGGCCGGGACACCAGAAAACACACTCTTTTCGAGACATATCTGGGTAGCCGTAAAAACGGCTTTTGAGTGCAGGCAAGCGGGCACTTGTACAGGCTTGCGCTTTGCAGAGAACGCTGGGACAGCCGCGAAGCTTGGGGCTGAGACAGCGAGGCGCTTGGGTTGGAGGCCGGCCGCAACGGGACTCACACACCTGCGCTTTCCTAGGCGGGCTAGGACTTCTTCGGGACCTCTGGCTGCACTACAATCCTCGGTCGCGGCGCGCGCGCGGGGCGCCGGGCGCTCGATCGAGAGCGGGGTCTCGAGCTGCGCTGTTGAGGCTGCTGCGAAGAGGGGGCCGAAGGCGGCGGCTGAGGCTGTGCGGTTCGCGGGGTCCGTTTGTCTCGACCCGCCGCGGAACCAGAGCGCTTCGGAAGGAAGTGCTTGAAGGCTTGAGACGCTTTCTGGGCTTCGGTAAATCTCTCTACGAACTCGGAGAGAGAAGAACCAAAGAGGCCAGCGGAAGACAGCGGGGCGTCGAGAAACGCGATGCGCTCGGAATCGGCCATCTCCGTGAGCGTCAGCCATAAGTGCCTCTCAGCGACAGTGGCGGAAGCCATACAGCGTCCCATGGCTTGTGCGGCAGCTTTGGTGGCTCGGAGCGTGAGGTCCGAAGCACTCCTCAAATCCGCAATGCAGACAGCATCAGGTCCAGCCTCGTCCCATTTACGGAGGAGATCACCCTGGAAAATCTGCAATGTAGCCATGGTGTGTAGCGCTGACGCGGCTTGCCCAGCGGCGGAGAATATTCGCGCGAGCAGCGTCGACGTCATGCGGCAGGCTTTTGAAGGCAACACCGGTTTAGTTCGCCGTCCAGCAGAGGGCGGGCACAGATGGGTCGCTATAGCCTGTTCCACCGGCGGCAGAGAGAGGTAGCCTCGTTCATTCGCCTTGTCCAATGAGGAGAATGCAGGCGACACAGATGAGCGTGTACGCGCAGAGTAGGGCGCGTTCCAGGCCTTCGCAACTTCTTCATGTAACTCAGGAAGAAAAGGAGCGGGCTTAGATTACGGAGAATTGCGCTCACCTGGGAGGAAGCTACCATCGAGCCGGGTGCGAGAGGGGGGCTCCGGTGCAGACCACTCGAGGCCGAGGTTCGCCGCGGCCAACGCGAGCACTCGCATGAGCTCCGTCTCGATGCTGGCTCTCACTGAGGGCTTTCGGGCAGGAGGCGCGAGGTCCTCAGAGCTCGCCCAATCCTCGCTGCCTGAAGCGAGGAGAGAACAGGAATCCTTTTCCCCCGACGCGGCCTCCGAAACAACTTCCTCTGATGACGCGGCGGCGGGCTGCGGGCGCTGAGCATCAGGAAGTGATTCGGGGGAGGTCGGTGAAGCTGGCGGGCGAACCGGCGAGCTTGGTCGGGGTGGAGAGGGTTCCGGGACCCGCTGCGAGCGGCGCTTCTTACGGCGCGGCATCGCGGCGGAGAATGCAGGCTTCGAGAAGGATGCCAGGCGGGTCCTCAGAGCCACCATAGGCAAAAACTCGCAGTGAGGGCAGCCGCCGTCAGCGAGCGCGAGCGCTGCATGGCCCTCACCGAGGCAGGAAACACAGATGACGTGGTCGTCTCCCCCGGCGAGTGGGGCTCTGCACGAGCCGCAGGATTTAGGCATCTTTAGAAAGACGCCGCTCTTTTAGGGGGTGAGTGCTACGAGAACACTCACACACACACACAAAACAGAGCACAATAAAGGATATGGGCGTCGGAAAGCGCAGCAGGTACGGCTGTAGAAGGCGGCGTAGGCCAGCGGCTTCGAGGGCTCGTCCCGCTGAAGTGCTTGCTTCGGACGACGCTGCTTCCGTGATCCAGCGATGCGTGCGCTTCGCTGAAGAGATTAAAATCAAGTGAGTCAGCCTTCTCGAGCTCCTTTTATAGAGGTAAGCCACGCCCGTCTCGGCGGGAAGTGGCGAGGAGGGCGCGAAGCGCCCTCATTGGTCTGATGTTGCATCAGCCTGCGCTCGATAGGCTTATGCAGTTGCCGCAGAGCAGCCAATGAGCAGACAAGCCGTCTTGCTTCAGCTGTCTGCTGCTGCCGCAACGCGTTTTACATATATGAAAAATTAAAGGATAATTTTTGCTTCAGTGTTTCGTGAAAAGAGACTTTTCCCGCAGCGTTTTTCAAACGCAGTACGAGAGAACTCTCGTAAGAGAACTGTTCATCATATAAGGTGATCGTGTCTCTTCAGAATACTTGGATTAAACGGCTCAATTCATATGGATTTCTTTTACAAAGTCTTTATGAACTTTAAGCGTCAGAGTTTTGGGTGAATAGACTGTTAATGGAGGGAGAGAAATCTCTCAGATTTCATTAAAAATATCTTTATTTGTGTACCGAAGATGAATGAAAGTTTTATGGAGCTGGAACAACATGAGTGTGAGGAACTGATGATAGCATTTTTCATATTTAGGTGAACTAACCCTTTAAATGTAGTTTACTTGTTGGTTCTACTAGGAGCTTGTTAAGAAGATGACTGGAAGCACTGGAGTCTGGATGGGTCTGACTGACGGTGATGTGGAGGGCAGATGGACATGGGTTGATGGCAGCACACTGACCTCTGGGTGAGAAATCACTGAACTGAACTGATTATTCTCTAATAAATGATCATATCTCACAGTCTGAAGAACATCTAATGCTGATCTGTTGATGCAGGTCCTGGATTTTTACAGAACCAAATGGATATGAAAAAGAGAACTGTGCTGTGTTATTTCCATCAGGGTGGTATGATTATCGATGTGAAAATGCTTTTAAATGTATCTGTGTGAAAAATATTTTAAAAAATGAGTAATTAAATATATTTTAATCACAGCCATAACAACATGTGAACTGTGTTGTAACTGAGTCAAGTTTCTTAATATTCTCCCCATAGTTGTAAATAATGACAGTCACTACTTTATAGCGACAGTGTGTGTGTATATATACACCTGGGGCAAAGTCTATATATAAGTATATATAAAACATGATGACATCTTATCAAAATAAATACATTAATAAACAATGTATTTAATAAATGAGTCCAAACACAGAGTTCAGTCAACTATAACCAATAGTAGCTTGAATCCAGACCACAAAACGATTAGCTTTGATGGAAGACTGAAGATTAAACCTTTAGATGACACACAGCTCATATACTGAAGATTGACCAGATCAGAACAGTGATGGACTAGTTAAAGGGGTCATGACAAATCAAATCAACCCTGATCTTTTGACTTAAAAGAAGTCTTTGTACCATTAAAACATACCGGTAGCTTAGCTCAAATCTCCTCATTATGTCTGAACTGTTTACGTTCAGACATAAACAGGTTTTTTTTACATGGATACTCGCAAAGACGGGCATTTTGACACATAAGTGTGTATTTGACAGTCCATTCCCAATAAAAATAATTTAGTTCAGTATGAGTAGTGGCTTATATGCATTTCGTGTGAGATCACAACTATTAAGTACAACAGTAAAAGGCTTTACGTAGCGTTATATAGTGTGCTGAAGGGACACAGGCTCATTGAATGCCATTATGTATATGAACACTGCAAAATATACTTTTCTTACTTAGTATCTTTGTCTTGTTTCCAGTCCAAATATCTAAAAAAAATCTTCTTAAATCTTCTTAAATCAAGAAGCATTTACTAGATGAGTAGAAGGGCATAGGAAATTATATCTTGTTTTCTAATGAAAAAGAAATAAAAATTAAGTGAGTTTAAACAAGCAAAATTATCTGCCAAATGTGGTAAGAAAAAAAAGTTACTTTTTAACATCAAGAAAAAATCTTAATTCAAATCTTACCCCATTGGCAGATCATTTTGCTTGTTTTAAGCCAAAACTCAATTTAGTTTTTTATTTATCAGAAAACAAGATAGAGTTTCTTATGTCATTTTACTTCTCAAGTCAATGGAAACGACAAAAATACTAAGTAAGAAAAGTATTTTTTGCAGTAGATCAGGGCTGTGCGTTAACTTTTTTACACATAGCACTGCTGCTACAGAGGTTGAAAGTTTTGAAGCGCAGCCCACACAACTGTAGCACAAGTAGAAAACATCTCTGTTTTACCATCTCTGAAAACCAGAAGTGTTGCAGTTTGTCTCTTAAACAGGCATAATGTTCCATACAGGGCACAAATAATACAAACCTTAACAATAAATGTTTTCAGACAAATATTTTATTTGCCTAAAATGGCAACCTCTTGCTTATAACTTTAAGTCAATTTTGTTTGTACAGCCAAATATCTCTAATCAGTATCTAATGTCAATCCACTTTGGTTGGGCACTTGAAAATACCACTTAATTTTCATATAAATCATTAGAAATGTCTAAAGTTGTATTATAACATATTTTCAAGGAGTCATATGACAGTTCTAAAAAGAACATTATTTTGTGTATTTGGTTTAATGCAATGTGTTTACGTGGTTTAAGGTTAAAAAAAGTAATTATTTTACACATACTGTAGTTTATTGTTGCTTCTCGAGCACCGCCTTTCTGAAACACGTCAATTTTTACAAAGCTCACTGTTCTGACAAGCTGTGCTCTGATTGGCCAGCGATCCAGTGCGTTGTGATTGGCCCAAATACCTTAAGCATGTGACGGAAATGTCACGGCCCTTACCATATTTGGAACATCAGCTCCCAAAGCAATAATGACAGGTGATACAAAGATATGTAAAGATAAAACCATGTCTCCTCTATACTGCTCATCAGTAGCAAATTCTCGAAATATGAAAATATGAAAACATACTTACAGGCCGTGTCTTGAGTCAGAAGCACCAGACTGTACTTGTAAAGATGGAATTGCCCCACTTTTTAGAATCAGCCTTTGTGCACAGCCGGCCTTGTGTTCTCCCAGGTTCTGGAAACAGTCCTATGAAAAATGTGTTATCAAACCTGGAAAAACTCACTCTTTGAATACTTCATCATAAATTACAAAATCAATAAAAAGCATGGCAAATATTGCCTAATGGTTGATCACAAGTTTATTTTTATTTTATTTTTACAATTGGCCCACTCCCACTAAGTGAAGAACGAAATGTAGCGATGAAGGTCCTCCTTCCTTCATCTAGAGACAAAACTGGGGAGGAAAATGATGTTTTCTGATGGAGGATATGTCACCCTTAGTAGAAACACATTAATAATGTGAGTACATTTAGAATAATTGTATACTGTTTTCTACTGTATATTAAAAATACAATTACAAAAATGTGTCAGTCTTAATTTTAGATATATTATTTTTACTGTTAAACAGTAATTTTACCTGGTTTGTTTTTGAAAACGTATTATAATACTCCTAATGATTAGCCTATATTAGTATAAAACCCATCAACAATTTTTTTTTCAAGCAAAGTGTGAAAGAAATGGTGACTGTGGAGCAAGTGTCAAAATCTGCAGTGAGGATGAGTGAAGTTTTGCGTGAGGCAAACATGAAAACTTCACAAAAGAAGATAATAAAGGTGGGAAATTAGAGGGAAACTACCTCTGGGTCCCTTCGCTATTACACATACCTGCAAACTCAGAAGGACTGAAAAAGGTGACAGATTTTTCAGTACAGGGACAGGGACTGATCTACGTTGTACTGGAGAATTTCCTGGTGTGTGTCAACATCAGGCAGCAGGTGATCCATCATTGCTGTGAGTTTCCTCAGTTCAGACCCAGTTTGAGAGTGCCCTCTCAGTATTGGGTCCATGGCCGACAAACACTGGAGGGTCTTGCTCTGCAGTGGCAGCTTTTTTTGCAAGTACCTGGCACACGTGATGTATGCCTGGGAGACTTCCTCCAGGAATGGCTTCAGCAGCTGAAACAGATCAGCAACACTTACTATACTTTTATCATACAAACTCTGCAGAGGCTCCTAATCAATAATTAATCATTCTAATTGCAGTTCACAATTTTAAGTACTCACAGGGTGTTGTGGATGTGCCACTCTGAATTGATTAGCCTTCTGCCCCACATACATCTCCCTCACAGGCAGCAGTTTGTTGTCCAATTCCATAGTAGCCCGAGTTTTGGACATCAGGTTCAGGTGCTCAGATTTGACAAAGCAGGCAAGGAAGTTGGTAAAGACTTGAAGCTGTTTTTCATGCAGTTTATGAACAAGTGTCTGACTGCCCTATAAAGAAAATAACCTTAACATACATTGAACGTGTGTGTTTTTGTACGTTGAACCACAAAGAAATGCATATTCATTTTAACTCAGGACTCCCGAAAGATAAATACAAGGATTCCCTTAGATCACCCCACTATGAAAACGCATTATACCCTGTGGTCAAATAAAATGTTGTCAGAAGTTATTAGACATGGGATCACTAGAATTTATTTTCTAGACCCAGGCACCACAGAATCCTGCAACATTTTTATAATCAATCTAATTCTCATAATTTGTGATATTTTTTCTTATTTTGAAAAACCTGATGAGAAATGTAGCATTCACCTGAGTAGAAATGGGAGCCATAAGCAGAGGACTCAAATTTCAACTCACCTGGAACACCATGACATATTCCTTTAGGATTGGTACCACTCCTGTATAAACACTGAGGTGCAGCTCAGTTATGGTGGCTTCATGCCACACCTTCCTAACCACCCTCTTCTTCCGGTCTTTTCCCAGCTGCGTCATTCCTGGAAAAATCAAAGTCTCTGTAACAAAGCTCTGTACAAAAGCTAACATTCCTTTGGTTACCATAGTGCAGGTAGGCAATCACAGATCCAAGGATAAATAACTGTGATGAGTTACCTTTTTTGCTGAGGTCCTCACGAAAGGACTGAATCTGTCTCTGTGCCTTTTCGCTCACTTTGTAATTGGCAAAAAGCTGCCTCAAGGGGTCCTTGTAGAGGGCCTTGTCTTCCCTGTCCATAAAGCCATAGTAAAGAACCTTGTAGGCAGGAAGCAGCCTCTGGGTGCTAATGGCAACATCATAAGCCGATAGCCAGCGATGCTGAATGAACCTTTTGGGAGCGGAACCAGGAAGGCCCATGAACTCGCATATCTCTCTGAAGTATGCCAACTGAGAAAGAGAGATACATCAAATCAGTTTTCAATGACCATGGGATTACTGTGTAATTACTGTGTGATTTCATGTAATATTCTAATTTTCTGAGATTTTGATTTTGTGGTTTTCATAAGCTGTAAGCCACAATCATCAAAATTATAACAAATAAAGCCTTGAGATATCTCACTTTGCATGTAATGAGTCTATATAATATACAAGTTTCACTTTTTTAACGGAATTACTGAAATAAATCAACTTTTTGATGATATTCTAATTATATGACCAGCACCTGTATGCTACAATTACACAGTGAACAGTGACTTATCGTATTTCAAGCTAGCTGTTAGATTTAGTCAAAACAACGAGAAGATACGCTCAACGTGGCCCAAAAATAAAAAAAGCAGATAAAACAACATTTATGAATTAGTTAGTCAACAGAAATAATGTCTCTCAGAACAGACAGTGCATCAGTAAGGCCAGTGACTTCGCAGACACTGCTATCCTTTTCTCCACATTTAGGACACTGGCTAGAAGTTTCCTGCCACTGCAGCACACACACTTTACACCCCACCAGGCTCTGGCAACAGCATGCATACATTGGCTGCTGGAAGGGTCCTGTAAAATAAGAGATATCCAATAAATTAAATTTGAATTAGTCTTCAGTCATTTTGTCTGCTCAAAAGTTTTTACAAAAAGTTAATTCTCAGAGAAAGCAATAGGAATTTAAACAAAAAAATTTAATTTATGTATTGATTCGTGATACGAAGGCTTCACAATAGACAGGTTTATACTAAACAGCTCATCTTATGGAAGCCGATGTGAGAATATCACATGATCAGCCAAGTATGCAGAATATTTTTTTCTGTAACATTGCATTATTGGATACTTTATTTATGGATTAAATCATGGCCAACTGCAAACAGCTCATTTCCACAATGGCAACAGTAACTGAGTGATGTTGCATACACATGACTTGACGGAAATGACAGAATTGGCTAAATGAATTTATGCAAAGCATCAGAGTGTGTACAAAAGAAACGAGTTAGCAAAGCAAACCTTTGCATATAAGACAGTTGAATGCTGCCCGTAGCTCTTGTGCTTGGGAGTGTGTGACCACCCTTGTGTTTCTCCTGTCACTGGAGTCAGAGAGCGAGGCTTCTTGTAGACCTTGGGCAAGCAGCACAACTTCTTCATTTTTTTCAAACTCATCATTCTGCAAGACACTGCTATCATCATCTCTCGGACTGAAATTAAGATAACACAAAAGATAACCAACATTAAACACACACACTAAAATTTATTCAGACACCTTCAACATTTCTCACATGATCACAGTTTATTCGTTATAGTTTAGAAAATGATAATAAAATATGACAAGAACTCAGTGTTGTCCATCCTTCTGTTAGACTGTCTCACAAATGAATTAGGTTGAATATCTGTCAGCTGTTAAATTTAACTACACAATCACATAATACCAATTTAGCTCAACTAATTTCCTAATTAATTACCATTCATTTAGTTCAGTCTGTGGTGTAAAAAGGTCGCATTTGCAATTAAAGAAAAAACACTTAAGCAAAACATTATTCAGTCAAAGTGTCTGAATAATTTTTGGTCCCAGATTTTTATACATTTAACTGGTAGTCAACTGTATGAAGAATATTTGGGTATAATATGTCACTGTTTACTTTATTTCTCAATAAAAAAAAAAATCAAACATTATATCTGGTGTCTGAATAATTTTTGGTTTGCCTGTGTATGACTGCCTGGCATCACCTGTCAGTGTTTAGTGGCAGCGGGCAGGCTGATTCTGGCAGGTCACGTGACTCACTGTCGTCATGGTCTTCATGATGACCCGTTGAGCCATGTTCACAAATTTCAGACACATGGTACACATTTCTTCTGCGGACCTGCAAAGTACACACGCCCAAGCATTTCTTAAGTTTTTGTTTATTTGTTGATCTGTCTTTTTTACAAAAACAAAACATTTAACAAATTGTTGTTATTATTATTATTGCTTCAAACTTTTTTTTACTCGACGTACAATCTCATCATGCTCTACTGACACTAACTTCAGTGTTTAACACTTGCGCTTAATCAGTAATAAGATTCTTAGCTAGCAGCACCTAAAAATAATCCTGCCGATTTTCTCAGTGTACGTGTCATCCTCCCTTACTGTCACTATCTTGTTACTTTTGAAAAGCTAATAAAATAAAGGTCATTGCTAATAAACTGGATGTTATTTAAGTTCTGTTGATTTTATATGAAAATAAATATGATGAACAAGACACCTTCATTACATATAAATGAAGCATAGTTTAAATATTTTACATTTTGACCAATAATTTCATAATTTCAATTTCATAATTTGTTTTTATTTTCAAAAAAACAAACAAATGATGACTGTACAAATGTGAATCAAATCAAATCAATCAAATCAAATGGGCCCATTAGAGCTACTAATTATTAACAGCTTACCCAAATCATGAGTTAGGCATTTTGTACTAATTACATAAACAGTCTTGTGTATTTATTAACAGTCATGGTTAATATAGTGCTAGCCTAACCCTCCTTTTCGGCCTCCCTCACAAATCCCTTCATAAACTTCAACTGGTCCAGGATTCAGCTGCCCGAACCCCCTCCATTCACCACATCACTTCTGTTCTCCAACAGCTTCCGTATCCAATGACCGTTCGCAAAGACCCGCCCCCCTTAGTTACTGTTGCTATGTCCGACAAGCCACTCCGCTCTCACACCACACAATGTTCTCACGCAGTGAAAAATATATCGCAGAGCAGAGAGGACACTGACAACGTGCTGACAGACAGGACAGAGCAGGTTACTTTTGATATAAAACAGTCTCAACTTTCAAATTTGGTCATTTTTTAAAGAAATTTAAACAATAAATACCGTTTTGTGGCTCTTTAATGTGTCTGACAGATCGCTGTGGTGCCTCAGTTAAAGCTGCTCGTGAACCGATCATCTCTTCCTTCTAGTTCATTTATAGCCTCAGATAAATATGAATGAACATAAGAAGGAGTGTTGTTTTAACCGTGGAAAGACGTCAGTACACTCCGTTTTTCAAGTTCAAATCCTCCAACGTTAATCTACTAACTCTCCTGACTGATTTGTCGGACAAAATGGCGGATTATGATTGGTCAGATCGCCTGTCAATCAAAACTCCCTGCGAAGGGTCAATTCAAAGTCATTGTTGACTTGTGTGTACTTGCATTATCCCAAATATTTCCAACAATGTTTAAATCCAGAGAAATCATCACTTTTAACTAGTGTAACGGCCCGTGTCAATGACATAATATCCGCTTTACCCTCGATTTCCATAGAAAGCAAAACTTACATACTGTGCCTTTAATAGTAGTTACTAGAATGTTAATATTAAGTTACTCATTTGTTCTTTTGCAGTTATTCATTAATGACAGAACAGTATTGTTAAGTTTTACCAGAATCTTTGGTAAAGATATCTGTTCTGGATCCCTTTGGCATCTTGTCTGAATCCGAGTCCCGCATCCAGGAACAACGGGCGCTCAGTGACTCTCTGACCTGCAAAAACAGAGATGGTTGTTTACTGAAATGAATGGATTTTCAAGAAACTAACAAGAAAAAAAAATCATTTTAGTTTTTATTACAATAACAATTAATTCTGAAACACTGAGTCTGAAATTTTCGTGTGTTTTTTCGTATTCGTCATCCTAAAAATTTGTCATGCAAAAGAAACCTTACACACTGAGTCCGATGCGTATTAATTAATCCGTTGCGAAAAAAATAGCAAAAACAATACAGTCTTCAAGCAGTGAGGATGTCCTCTCTCTTCTTAAAAAGAGAAAAAGAGAGGAAGGAGAGTTCTACCTCCTCATCAAGGAGCTCAGGATTATTCTGAGCCATTCAAAGTTTACTTCAAGATGTCAGTGGCTCAGTTTGATGCTTAGCTAGCGATACTGGAGCCACATATTAAAGGGATAGTTCACACAAAAATGAAAATTAGCCCATGATTTAATCACCCTGAAGCCATCCTAGGTGTGTATGATATTCTTCTTCCAGACGAATACAATCGGAGTTATATTAAAAAATGTCCTGGCTCTTCCCAGCTCTAAAATGGCAGTGAATGAACGTTTCTGTTTTGATGTCCATCAAAGTGGACAAACTAAAAAAAACTTTAGGAACTAAAATAACTAGATTACGGCAGATGGCCTACGCAAGTCGACTTACGCCACAAGAGCAACACTTGAAGATGTATGACGTAGATGTAAGAGTAGCGTAAGCTCTCGTGGTTCAAACGAACAGGACTGGGCTACAAACTCAAGCTCCTCCCACATTTCTCTTTAAAAATTCTCGTTTTAGACTTCTAATTCGTGACTGGTGTTTTGCTCTTTCCTCTGTGCTTCCGCATTCGTCATTATGTTGTGTGTCAAGTTCAAGTGTTACTCATAAATCGATGTGTATGGCCGTCTGCCGGAAGAAAGTTATTTTAGTCGATAAAATTTTAAATATGGATAATTTTCTTACACAAACGCATCGCTTCACTTCAGAAGGCCTTTATTAACCTGCCAGAGCCTGTGGAGCACTTTTATAATGGATAGATGCACTTTTATATACCCATTGACTTCCATTATAAAGCTTGGAAGAGCCAGGACATTTTGTAATATAATTGTATTAAAAAAATTCAAGATTGTATTCATCTGAAAGAAGAATGTCATATACACCTAGGGGATGGCTTCAGGGTGAGTAAATCATGGGCTAATTAAAATTTTTGGGTGAACTATCGCTTTAAAATAAGACCACCAATTTCCGTGAACCAATTGATCCTGAACAGTTCTGGATTTTGCCGTTCGCTTTTACGGTGGCTCCTAAAAAGAAAATTGAACCCGATCTAAAGAAAATTATGACGGACGAAAGTTTCTGAGGCAGTGTGTAAATGTGATTAACACAACATGAGGTCGTATAATTTTTTTAACGTGCGAAAATTTCAGACTCAATGGTCAAGGACCTTGACCTCCAACACCTTTACAATATGTATTCTTTAATCAATCATAACAAGAAAGTTGTCTTTAGATAATAATACACAGCCCTGAGAGATTTAACAGCATGAAAAAATTCAACGTTATCATTTATATTAATGAATGAATTTTCAGCATAATTACTCCAGTCTTCAGTGTCACATGATCCTTCAGAAATTATTCTGATATGATGATTTGATGTTGAAATCGAAATTGTAAGTGTTGAAAAAAGTTTGTAGAAACAAAGATACCATTCAAACATTTGTGGTAAGATTAAAAAAATAAAGACAGAAATAAATACTTTTATTCATCAAGTATGCATTAAATTGTTTAAAAGTGGCAGTGAAGACATACTATTTTTACTATATTTCTTGATTAAATGGTGAGCATAAAAGACTTCTTTCAAAAACATTGTAAAAAAATTCAGTTTCTAAACTTTTGACAGGTACTGTACAGTATATATATATACATATACAGAGAGACAGACGGTCTAACATGCGTAACAAGAAAAGACACCTGGGGAGAGACAGTCAAGGGAAACCAATGAACAAGAGACTTCAAAGGGATTGGCACAGAAACTGGGACAGGAAATTAAGGGGAATTAAGGGACAGGAAATTAAATTAACACACACACACACACACACACACACACACACACACACACACACACACACACACACACACGGGAACCATGACAATAGCCTTGTTATCAGACCTGTCTGTTCGGGCACTCGAACAACAAAAAATACGTATACCTTTCTGTTCCTAAGTAATCCAAAAGCCAAAATGAAGAATCCCTGTCAAACAAGTATAAAAATATATAAAGAAAAACTGTACAATAATACTGTAGTATGATTCCATATTCATAAACACAAAACAAAAATAACTTTATAATGCACACAACACATAATGATGCAAATAATGGACTGTAAGTATTTTTTGATATAAAGCATAAAAACAACATGATTATACAGATGATTAGTCAGAAACCTGTACCTGCAGTGTATTGAGGAGTGTAAACACCATATGGACTCCATAGGCCGGTGACAGCATGGTTCCTATTCCAAATCCCCATGTTAGACCAGATTGTGGAGTCAATATGATCAAAGCACGGGATATGAGCATGGGATATGTGTTAACACTCTTAACAGTCCACACCTTACATAAAACCACAATTATAATCAAAATATCAATGGCTATAATAATTAGAGCCAAAATCACAAAAATTTGCAGTGTCTTTGTTTCATTCGAGTTCAGCCAGCATACATCTGCTTCCAAAATATATTGTCCAGCTCCAGCTGTTAATGCAACATTAATGACCACTATGAGCAAAGGTACACCATAACAGATTATGAAGGCCATCCTTTTGGCCCTTGAGATTTGCCAGGCGAATATTATTGGTGGTATTCTTAAACAAACTGAATGTTTTGGAAACGAACTTTGTAAAGTGAATATTGATTATTGAATTTTTAACAATGAAACAGTATGTGAAATGTTTCCAATTGGAATATTCATTGTTTAAATATACAACAATGTTAAATTACAGCGCACAAAAATGCAAGCAACGGAAATACAACACATTAAAATGCAATCACGGTTAATGCAATGCATTTTTTTTTTTCAATTAGCTTTTTGTTTCAAAAACATTTGCCATTATTTTACTTCCATACACGAAGTAATGTCCAAAGATAACCTATTTAGTCACTTGAGCCACATATATTACCGGTATATGACACAAACACAGGCTGTTCTGTTGTTGTAGGTTTTGGGGCATGGGCAATTTCAGATGAGGACTGTACTGTAATTTGGCTGATTATTCATGAAATTGCACCTTTGTATGGATTGGTGAGACGGATTTAGAGGTTTAATAAAGCTGTCAAAGCATCAACTCTGTACATCCAAAGCAATGCAGATTTGTTGCACTGTGCAAAACAATAAGATACTTTTTTATTATTATTTGAATGAGCATTTGATGCTCATTCAAACAAAAAGGAGATATTAAAACAATTGAAGAATCTAATTTTACACTCATTTGTCAATGCCATCTCTTGTGTGTAATATTTCTATATTTCTATGTCTATATTATTGGGTAAAATAATATTTTAATTACACTCTATATAACTATATTTAGCTTTATACTACAGGGCCGTTGAATGCTTGAATCTGATTGGTTGACAAACGTTCTAGGTGTGCATTATTTTCAGGGAAACGCACGGCTAAAGTAGTTCCAGGCAGGTCTTGACCGCATTACAGTTCCATATCACTTCGCGTAGTCAACTGTAATAAAGGAAAATAGGATACAATTCATAACAAGAAAAACCATTTAGCCCCATGCGCTTCATCTACAATTTTCAATGTCTAGCTTCACAATCAATGGAAACATGCAGTTTAATTTTAATAGATAAAGTATATAGTCCTATATAATCAATAGAAAATAAAACTGAATATAGGCTAAATAAATGGATAGTCCTGCAGCACGGATTTATATTGCAGATAATTTAACAAATAAATAATTATTGATAGGCCTACTTGTTAAAAGGGTTTTGTGTTTCATTTATTTGGCTAGTCTACTGTCATCTGTTAATAATATAAAAAAATTAACAAATTAATTAAAACGAATTGAATTAATAAATAAAAAAATAATAATGACGCACATGCTTTTCTGTCTCATTATTGCATCATCTCTCTCTAATAACTGCATTAATAACTGCATTAAGCCGGGGACACACTTTAAGGCCGGTTATGAATGTAATTTGATACTTATGACTGATCATGTCCAAACGCGCGTTCAGTCTGTTTTCAGAGTCGGTGTTTAAAATCTGCTGCAGTCGATGAAAACAGTCAGAGAATCCGCTTCGCGTCGTGACCGCATTACCACCTCGGGTGTGGATTATTTTTCTAATAATTCAACGGCCTGTCGTCAATTATTCCTTACATAATTTCAGTACAGACGAAATATTAGCTCCCTACTATTTGGATCAGTGCTGAAATACTTCGACCACTTCAGTATAAAACACTGACACAAGCGGACTCAACGCTGCTGCACCTTCACATTCAAAATAAAGGTTCTAAAGGGGTGTTTTTGCATTGATGCCATAGAAGAACCATATTTGGTTCCCAAATAACCCATCCAGGCCACAGTTCTAACAAGAACCATTTTTTTTCTTTGCGTGAAAAACAGTTTAAAATTCTAAAGAACCTTTGTCAGCTAAAAAGAACCTTTTGTGTAATGGAAAAGTTCCATGGATGTTAAAGGTTCTTCAAGGAACCGATACCACTTAAGAACTTTTATTTTTAACATTCTATGATAAACTTTTGACAGAACTGGCATCTTCTAAAGTTAGAGTGTCAAAAGCAGAAGAGTTCAGAGCAGAGGAACTGGGTCAATGGCAGCAAAATGACCTCTGGGTAAGAAATCACCAACATGATATCATGAAAGTGTGTATCTATAGTAATTTTATTTCTTGTGCTATATATACGTCAAAAATAGTTTTTGCGTGCAAATGATACGCACTGTAAACTCCTTGGGTAGGATTAGGGGTGTGGAGTGCATGCGTATTACATGCCTTAAAGTGTGTATCATATGTATGCGAAAACTATTTTTGCTGTGTAAATGGTGCGAGAAATAAAATTTGTGCTATAGATACGCACTTTCATGAGATCGGGCTGGAAATCACTGAATTTAACTGATTATTCAAAAATGAGGTCTCCAATAAGTTACTGATGACATAATTCTTTATTTTTATCTATTAACAATGAAACACGATCATTGTTGTTTCAGGTTCTGGGAGACTATAGAGCCTAATAGCAGGCTGTAAAATTAATACTCACCAAGCGCAAAATGGGCATTGGCGAGTATATGAAAATCTTTGTTGATTACTTTATTCAATGTCTCCACCTGAAAACTACTGTTTCTTGTCGTTAATGTTTTTAATTTATTTATGCTGGTAGTTTTAGCTGTGGTAAATCTCACTGGTACCTAAAAATTTTGCTGTTATAACTGATAAAAAATATTTATGGCCAGTAAATTGTATTAAGTGATGTGGCAAAAAGTTGGTTTTAGGCCCTGGTTGTTTCTATGTCATCAGGTGGGCTGTTTGTCCATGTAATTTAATAGAATCTGTGAGAGGAGCATTTCTAATACAAGTTGATACATTAATATGGTCTTTAAGAGTGAGTCATCAAATATTTTTATGAGCAAGTCATTGGCTGTGTTTGAAATCTCCCCCTAAACCCCAATTCACTATCCCCTACTTTACTCCACTAATATAGTCCACTTGAAACAATGAATGATAATGAGTGAATGAAGGATGGCTGTGGATGTCATCTTCTGCCGAGACGTGGGGAATTAATTCAACACGAATCTCATGGGTTTCTCTGGCTCTAGAAGTTGATTGTATGTTGGTTGTACATCGGTTGCTATTGTGGTGCATTTTGTAATTAAATGAGTGCACTCGATAATGTCCACTATATTTTATAGTCATTGAATCAATGAGTCAATCGATTTGCTCAAAAACAGATTCTTTCAGGAATGAAACATCACTGTGTTGATCTGAGAAGCCAAACTCTTTTTTTCTCCACCAGCAAAAGTAGTTCCAAAGTAACTGTCAATATTGTGTCTAAAATGTAAGTTCCTCAATTTTAACTTCTTGTTTATTCAGCTGTTGTTTAAACAAGAATGCCTGCATCTAATGTTGTCCTTCAGCATTAGCAATAGAGCACAAGTCGGATCGGTTATAGTTTAAAGGGTGTAATTTACTACTTAAATTGCAATGATCTGTCCTGTGTAAAGTAAAGTATGTGCCCTGTGCTGTGGAACAGAGACATACTGAAACATCATATCTGACGTGTTCAGGAAGTGGCTTCAGGAAGCTGCAGATCAGTTAAAGTGTGTTTTGCTTCTGGTGGTGATGCCCTATAGAGGAATGATTATGAGCATCTTTCAAATTATTGATTTGACCGATTCTATACACAAAATTTGATATTCTAAATAAATTATTGCATTACATTTACACTCACATGAACAATATAGTGGTAACGTAATGTGGTCACTATAATTCTATGGTTTAAAATTGAAAAATCTGTATTGCTAAATACTTTATAGTCATTTTTATAGATTTACTTCACGGATGGTTCTAAACGTATAAGGCCTGGAACACACTTGGTGATTTTCAAATCTTAACTGATTTAAAAGGGGACATATCATGAAATCTGACTTTTTCCGTGTTTAAATGACATAATCAGGTCCCCGGTGCATCTACCAACCCAGAAAACATGAAAAGTGACAACCCAGTAACTTTTATTTTGTGATTATTTTAATTCCTTTTGTAAAGCACTTTGAACTGCCATAGTGTATAAAATTTGCTATATAAATAAACTTGCCTTGCCTTATATTTTATGTAATGTAGCAGTATTTATAAATAATTGATCAATGCACATCAAATTTAAAAGTCAAAGTCATCAACTTCCCTCTTGCAATGACATCTCTTCTCTGATGACGTGTTTACTGGTGCAATCTCCCAGCAAGCAATAGCCGTCATTTCACCGCCTCGGCTAACCATAGACCCGATAGTCCGACTATGAGTGACACACTTCTAGACAAAATAACCTTGAATTTGGTTACATGTTGTTTTTACCAAAATAACTTGCGAGATGTATGATATTCCATCATGTAAGCAAAGTCAATAGTGATTAAAAGGTGATTGGTTTAATTTTTTTGGCATGTTATCTAATTGATGACTAGTCTATCCTTTGGCTATGTTTAGACGTCTATTAAATGGGTCATAGACTGAGAATTCAAATGTTTCTTGATCCTTTGACAGTTAAGAGTTTGTTATACTATAAAAATACCCTGCAGGTTTCAAAACTCAAAACTTTCTTGTTATTCCAAAAACTGCTTTTATTGAAACCAAGGCCAGCAAACCACAGGATCTAAAAAGTGGAGACTTATGACGTCACAGGGCAGCTTTGGCCCCGCCCACTGGAGCGTTAGTGAACAGTGACATGAGAACGAGAAAAGATCGATACAGGATCAATACCATTACCTTCCAAACAATCCTAATGCTAGGATAGTAGGGTTTTTCCCCAACAATGTGAATGTCTCAACAGTGCATTATTTGTTTGTATTCGGTGTATTTCACTGTGGATTATTTGGTAAATTTTGACGCAGGCTTTGCAAACAGACTTTTACGATATGGATCTGCCAGCAACGCCACAAACATGCAAGTAGTCATGTTTATTGTAATGCCTGATCTGTGATCAATGATTTCTGATGTAATTATTCAAGTTCAGATAGATTATCTCTCCAAATATCCTTCAATACTGTTTATGCATCAGTAAATCAAGCCAGTGACTAAACAATCAACTTCACGTCGTTTCTCTTAGTAGGATGAAAATCATCTTATTTAAACTGTGATTAAATTATATAAAGAAAGTGATCAAAGAATGCTCCCTTTTCAATCACCCAAGTTGTCAATCAAACAGCGCGAGTTTATCTGGACACTTGCCAAAACTCGTTGAAATAAATCATCACAAAATCATGACGCTGTTACAATGTACAGTACAACAAAGCTCTTACTGTATTTACATCATGTTTGCATTGTTATTTGGTGAAAGCCAGAGGTGTAAAGTCCAGGTTCAGAAATTAAAAGTTCTCCTTAGCTATTGTTCCAATCACCTGGATTTGTTAATTAGCACCGTTTTTCAGCCAGGAGATAGAACTAATTAGTGAAATCAGCTGGAATAATTATATGTCAGGACTTTTACTTTCTGAGGCTACGTTTACACGTGGCCGGCCATTTTCATAAACAGACATTTTACCCTCTCCGTTTTCAAAAATAACATCGTGCACACCTGTCAGTTTTCAGAAAAGTGTTTGTTTACACCAGTGGTTCTCAACTCCAGTCCTCGGGACCCACTGCTCTGCACATTTTGTATGTCTCCCTTATTTAACACACCTGAATCAGATCATCAGCTCGTCAGGAGAGACTCCATGAACTGATTTGAGTGTGTCAGATAAGAGAGACATACAAAATGTGCAGAGCACTGGAGTTGAGAACCACTGGTTTACACAAACCCGTGTATTTGCCGACAAAAGCATGCCAAACCTGTAGGTGGCAGTGTAACGAGAGGCTCAAGCCCATGTTAGCCAACTGAATGAATCGATTCACGAGGTCGCACTTTTGACGCATTGCAAGTTCTGTCGCATACTGTGACACCGGCTGCCTAAAACTCAGTTTCCTCAGTTTACATGCAAACATGCAATTGAAGTTTTCCAAAATCTCCACTCTGGCAGGGGTTTTTAGAAAGAATCGTTTTCAGAGGCGAATTCTCCGTTTGCGTGTAACCAAAGGGCACAAACGAAGGGAAATGTCTCAGTTTTTCAAAATAACCATGTATGTGTAAACAGGGCCTGACCCCTGGACTTTACACCTCTGGTTAAAGCATTCGTGAGAGTGCAGAAATCGCATTGCAATGATAAGATATTTTCATGTGCGATCAACAGACTGTCTGTCATCTGCTCAAAACTGCAACCTTTCATGTGATGGAAATAGATCATTATGATCAATACTTTTCACGATTCCTTAATCTCGATAGCTGTAATAGTAAAAACGTAGTTCTGTCAGGTCCATTAAGTCAAGAACACACATGACAATAAAAATGATTTAGGAAATTTGTATTGAATAAATTGCAAATCAAGTTGATAAATTCTGAATTAAATTTTTTTGGCAGTATGGCTCTGTTCAGGGAGTCCTCTGACCTTTCATGAGCACCATCAGGGCTGGACTGGGACAAAAAATCGGCTCTGGCATTTTGGCCCAGACTGGCCCCACTATATGATCATAAACACCACCCATCTTTGCACGCCCTTAAATATACCGTATGCATACCAACTCCTATTCCTTAAAACCACTAATGCCATGTAATGATTGAGTATAGGAACGAGTGAGAGTTAACAGATGAAATAAGTAAAAAATTGACATTTATTAATACAGTCGAACTATACTACACAGTGATGAATCCTAAAACAAGCTATAAGCTGCATTGGCATAGCAATACCAGTGTTTCTCACAGAATTTTTGGTAAAACTGTCAGAAGAATTAACTTTATTGACAAGCAACAAAGTGAGAAGCCGGCTGGCCATCCGGACATCTAAAGTTACAATGGCCAGTGTTCATGTCTTATACTTTTTCTTATCGCTAGGTGCCCAATGGGCACCCTCAAATCTATCTCTTCCCCTCTGTCACGCCTGGTGACCTTGGCACAGTTAGACATGTCTTCTCTATTGGTCAAACCTCACACAATGGTGCTCTGTTTCATACTGTATTTTGACACTTTGCATTGCTGATGCATACTGGTTATTTTCCATTCTCTCATCCTTTTTCAGACCTATTTTGTCATGCTTGTCATTTTCATTACATCATACTTAGACATGAATCAAGGAAATTCTCCAACAAAAGTAGTTCTGCTTACCGCAGGCTCTACACTTTCTCATCTCTCTCCTGAGTCCTGATCCTCCTCACTATCATCATCTGCCACTGGAGCTGATGAAGGTCAGAAAACATATATTTTGACACAGTTTACAGTGTCTGCTTTAAGGGCCTGGTTCTATTTTTTCACGCTATTTCTCTGCACATTCCTTGCGTTTCTTCTCCATCTCGCGGACTATTTTGACAGATACACACTGACACTGCTGCACGCTCGCTCACTCGTTTAAAGTTGTGATTGGGCCAGCCCAGTGTCAATCAAGAAAATAACCAATGGGCCGCTGATCTACGTGTTTCATGGGCTGGTCTGTCAGAACAAAAAAAACTAACACTGACTTTTTTTGACCAATGCATTACACCGGCACAAACCCAGCGCCGCCAATTAAGCAAAACAAAACAAAACGAATGGGCCGCAGATGTACAAATTTTATGGGCCGTTGAAGAAAAAAAAAAAAAAAAATTATGTATGAGTATGAGATGTATCGGCCCAAAAAGCACGTCGGCCAACCGGGAAAGTGCCCGGTATGCCCGATGGCCAGTCCAGCCCTGAGCACCATGAAATAGCAGAGAGTCAGAGGACAGCAGCAGCATAGGGAACGCTCACACAGTTTAGGACTGGGAGAGCTGAACTATTCCCCCTATGAACAGAGCAGCAATGATGACAGAAAAGCAAATGCCACGTTATATACAACAAGGAGGAGCTGGGGAGGTGGCGGGCTGCAATGAAGCTAGCATCAGCAGTTAGGAGTGAACTGAATCTGTTTAAAGAGGGCGCCCTGTTTTTATCGTAGCCGTTAGCAGCGAGGGGAGTTGAACAGCTGATGCGCTGATGCAAAACAGCTGATGCATCTCAGCTGAGCAGAATCAGCTGATGAGACCGTGTTGTTGGCTAATAGCGTTAGCAGTGTCTTGACTACTGATGCTTACACTTAATTTCTGTCAGGTCCATTAAGTCAAGAACACACATGTCAATAAAAATGATTTAGGACATTTTTATTGAATAAATTGCAATTCAAGTTGATAAATTCTGAATACAATTTTTTTGGCGGTATGGCTCTGTTCAGGGAGTCCTGACCTTTCATGAGCACCATGAAATAGCAGAGAGTCAAAGGACAGCAGCTGCATTAGGGAACGCTCACACAGTTTAGGACTGGGAGAGCTGAACTATTCCCCCCAAACAAACCACACCTGGCAATCATCTTGTGAATAAACAAGAGGATGGAATTAGACAATTAAAACACTTAGGACTTTATGAATAAATTAAGAATTAGCTAGCAATATCCAAAGTCGCTTTGGACAAAAGCGTCTGGTAAATGACTAAATGTAAATGTAGTAATATGGTTCTAATCAGATGAGTCTGACATTCATGAGCACCATGAATTTAGCAGAGAGTCAGGGGACAGCAGCAGCATTAGGGGACGCTCACATGATTTAGGACTAAGAGAGCTGAACTATTCCCCCCCAAACAGACCATAACAGCAACCTCCTGTAAAAATAAAAATGAGAGAATGAATAAAGCAGCCGGTAAGCGCATCCATGGCGATTGTCACTAAAGCAGAAGAAGCACAAGTAAGGTTAAGCAGATGAGGCATAATTGTTTATTTAGCCAACCAATCAGGGAACTGAGCTCATGGCCTTCTGAGCATCAAGAATAGTCCGAACGTCAGGGCGAAGGTATCGTTTATAAGCAGCAGAAGACCACCGCTCCATGGCTTTAAGGGTTAAAACCGGAGCGGATGCCGCCGCTGTAGTTGCTGCACCGATGCGTAGAGAATGAGCTGTATAACGATCCGGAGGCAGTCCGCAGAATTGGCAGAGGAGGCGTAGGTGAGAAGCAAACCAGGCTCTAGACATTGTTTTTCCCACCTGCGTGACAAACAGCGGCTCCTGTGGACCAGCACTAGGACGGCACCTTAAGTAGGTCAGCATGGAAATCAGAGGACAAAAGACAGTGTTAGACTCAGAGATATACACAACTACACCTTCACCATTTTTGTCAGTTTTGGAGTTTTTCAGAAACAATGTGAAATGGTGATCATTAATTGAAACGTCAGAAATTGTCAGATTTTGATTTGGGTCAAAAGAAAATTCACCACCCCACAGAAAAAAAGCTGTGAGAATGACCGTCTCTAACAACTGATCGGTGTAAGGCCCAAAACACCCATGCCGTAATTGAGATATGATTTTTTTAACCAAAGTAAAAGGAAGACGTTTATCATTGCCTTATGGTGACTGTCTTTTGAGGCCGTTCAGCAAAAGGCGAATGGATGGGTTTTCCAAAATACTGGAGGCAGATGGATCCAGGCAGCGCAGATGAAATTGGATGCCAGCGAACGTACTTTTGATGGAAGAAGGCTGCAGTTTACGATCCTCAAAGCAGTGGACTATAAAAGCACTAATATACAATATATTGACAGGCATAGCAGCCACAGATAAAGAAGCACAAAAAGTGATGAAATAAGACCATGCCGAGTCATACGATTTTAATGTAGAGCTAGCCAGACCCCCTCGCATGTACTGCGCAGCAGAGTGCACATAAGATTGGAGAGGATTGTTCAATCTAGAATGGTTTGGCTGAAAGGAGGGCATTCCAGGCTCGTTTGGGCTGCAGCTGGACATAGAAGATGGAATTTCTGAAAATTAAAACGAGACAAAGAATCGGCCACTTGATTATACAAACCAGGAATATGCTCTGTGCGAAAATGATAATTCCCCAAAATTGACAGCCATGTAAGATGTCTCATGAACCTATTGATGAATGGAACAGATGAACGCCTCTTATTAATGATATTAACGGTAGCAGAGACCAAAATTTTAGCTCAGATCTACATCCTGCGTCCAAGGTGACAACATCAGTGAGAGCTTTTGCAGATTTAGAAAGGTCCAGAAGCCTGGAAATAAATTACCTGCCTTGAGGAATTACCCTCATCGCGAAATTAAGGTGGCCCAAAAGAGAGAGCAAGTCACTTTTGGAAAAGGACTTTGAAAATTGAGCAACTTTCATAATTTGTCTTATGCGGGATAATTTCTCAAGGGGCAGTGAAGCTTGCTTGCGGTTGGAATCAAGAGTAATGCCCAAAAATTCAATAACTTTAACGGGACCCACGGTCTTTTCCTCCAGGAGAGGAACGCCCAAATCAAAAAAAGTGTGTTTAAGAGCCGAGATAGAAAAATCCGATTTCGCGGACGGAAAATCCACCAGGAGAAAATCATCCAAAAGATGAAGGACGAATGGTAATTTATTGATATTAAGAAGAATCCAGCACAAGGCCTCGGACAAGGTATCAAATATTTTAGGACTACTACGACAGCCAAAAGTGAGTCTAACCGAGAAATACATTTTTTTCCCTCCACTGAACGCCAAACAAATGCCACTGTGAAGGATGCAATAGCATTACTTTAAAAGTATCAGAAATATCTGCCTTTGCAAGCCAAGCTCCTCGTCCTGCCCTTTTAATGAAGCTGATAGCGTCATCAACAGTGCTATAAAACAGGGAAAAAGGGGCTAAAGGAATGAGGCTATTGACGCTGTCAGACAAACCATTGTGGGGAGCGGAGAGGTCGATGATTAAATGTTATTTCCCCGAATATTTGCGAGTGGTGATCCCTATAGGACTTATCCTAAAAATCGGGAAAGGAGACCTATCAAATGGGCCTATCATAAAACCCTTTTTAACCTCTTTCTCCAGCAAGGCATCCACAATTTCCGGCTCCTGTGACACGGACAATAAGTTATTACAACAGAATGACACAGCAGGCAAATGCAGCAGACCAGCAAAGAAATCATGAAGAAGACCAGTCAATAAATAATCCACAAAACAGCGGTTCGGATGCTTCCTCAACGTTTATAATCTATTCAATAACAGCATGAGCGATTTGCCAAGCGAACAGAAAAGTCTGCAAAGAAGCTAGCATCAGCAGTTAGGAGCGAACTGAATCTGTTTAAAGAGGGCACCCTGTTTTTATCGTAGCCATTAGCAGCGAGGGGAGTTGAACAGCTGATGCGCTGATGCATCTCAGCTGAGCAGAATCAGCTGATGAGACCGTGTTGTTGGCCAATAGCGTTAGCAGCGACTACCTGGCCTGCCAGAACTGATGCTTAGAGGCTTTTGCATCTGAACTCTTCATATATACACACACACACATATATATACATATACACATACACACACATATATATATGCATACACATACATACTTTATAATCTATTCAAAACCAGTCAACGTCTTTCAGAACTATACATTTCAAAGTATACATTTTATCATACGCATTTCAAAGTAAAGGATTCATTAGCTGATTACTTTATTTTTGACAAAACACATACAGTATATATTCCTCATCTCAGTATAGCAATAGAGTTTGCTAAAAGCATACAGCAGTATTTGAAAATCGATAATATTTTGTAAAATTACATTTATATTTGCATTTATGTCAAAACCTAGACACTTTTAAACATCAAAAGGACATTTATTAATATGTATTCGTGTCAAAATGACATATAAACAGATTTTCCTATTTAATTTTGCATGGAAATACTTCCAAGACGCTTGCGTGTCGCGTGAAAAATAGGCGTCGGTTCTATTTCTAGCATGCACGCGTTTTCCACGCGGCTCATGCCGCGCCTGAGACGCACGTCTCACGCAGGCAGTGTGCAAGCTCTAAACTGTTAACATGGGAGCCGAAATAAAAACGGACACGCCATGCAGCTGAGACGCTTACGCCACGCATCCAGTGTTTCACCGGCATTATCCAGCGGATGTGGGCGTTTCACAGGTGAGGTTTGTATGTATCGCCTCACATTTGCGTTTGTATAGCGCGGAGGCGGAGTCACATTACAACTTAATTAGCTGAGATGAGAACGACTGACATCTCTCTCTTTACATACATTTTATATAAACTGTGAATATTTGTTTTTTATAAAAATTACTTCATTTAAAAGAAGAGAAGCTTCATGCCTGTGTGTCTGTATGCCTGTTTGACTGAGTATTCGCTGAGTTACAGTTCATTTTCGGACGCATTTCAGAATTGACTTCACTGACGGAGAGTAGGCAGAACTCGCATCATGTTTATTTTTCTTTATTTGGCGAAAAGCACAACACTTAACAAGCAAAAAAAATACACACTAAACAGGATCGATTGATGTATAACACAAGCATATAAGATAAAATTTTTTTTTTTTTTTTTTTTTTTTTTTTGCACTCATAAGGAAAAAAAGGAGCCTATCGCGCCGGCGCGATAGCCGACCTCAGGGGGTTAAAGCTTAATTAAAAGTTTTAGATAGAGTTCCACATGTAATACTAGCTATTTCATATGCAAGCATGTCAGCCAATCACAGCAGCGGGCGTTTACACTGAAGTCTCACAGCCAATCACAGCAGTGGGCGTTTACACTGAAGTCTCACAGCCAATCACAGCAGCGGGCGTTTACACTGAAGTCTCACAGCCAATCACAGCAGTGGGCGTTTACACTGAAGTCTCACACAGACACGCCCCTTCAAACAGAGCGATCAAATCAGAGGCTAAAATCAAGCTAGGAAAAATGCCTTTTATTTATAAATTATGACATTTTTTTATGTTAAAATCATACTAACATTATAAGGGCACCCCAGGAAACATTATAAAATAATAAAATAATCCAGTCTATGACCCCTTTAAATTTTCACTGACAGCCCAAATTTTGCCTTGTTTTAGCCTAGACGTCAGGGCTGTGTTTGGACGGCTATTAGATGTCTTTTAAACACAAACTTATTGCTGGGCTGTCACGGCCGAGTTTCACATATACATCAGAAAAGGGAAGAAAAGACCATCACAACTTCTGCTTCCTGTCAACTTTAAGGGTCTGATGTTACTTTTTTCTTCTTCACACATTGACCACAAGCTTGTTTGCCACTAGCTTTAAAAAGAAGACGAGTGCTGATCAGATCTAAAAAAACAAGGAACAAAATCAATTAATGTTAAAGAGAAGAAATGTCTGATAGTATTTATGATGATGTGATCGGGACTGAGTCTGAGGGAAGGCCGACAGAGAGACTGGAGATGACCGTGGAAATCTATGAGAGTGCAGAAAGAGATCATGACTTCAGGACAGAGATAAACACACATCAACCACTTCAGCGTTCAGGTAATCACATTCATTACTTTGATAGAAACATCACAGTCTGCACATATTCAGTCATCTAATGTCATAACTGTGGTATTCAGGAAGTGATTGTGTGAAGATCAGAAGCTCAATAGCAGCTACAGTGTGTTTGGTTCTACTTTTTGTTCTTCTGATGCTATTACTGGATTTAATTTCTAACCGTTTGTATTTAAAAACAGAGCAACATGTTTACTCAGCTTGTGTGTTTTAGTTAGGATGGTCATAAATCTGATATCTGAAATTATTTTATGAACTGAACTGTACACTGATAACCTTGAACACAACTGAAGCACAGCGTCAGTCTATTGTTTGCCCTTTATTGATGAAGAGAACCTCAGATGAGGTCAGGTGTATTTGAGTGTCAGAAAAACTGCACAGAAACATCCAGCATTAGTTTAGTGTTATCATGACGGTTTTACGGAAGACCTGATGCCTTCATAATTATGTTCATGAGAATGCTGCTCTATCTTTGTGTTAGTGGAGAAACAGAGAAAACACAGATCATAACAAGTGATCTTAGCCTTGACTTTAGTGCTGTTAGTCACAATCCTCACACTGTAAATTATTTGGTCGTACATTTACAGTAAATTACTGGCTACTAGTTGAATTGGTTTTGCAGGAAGTTACTGTATCATTTTTATCGATTTTCATCTCATTAGTGTGATATTGCAGTGTGATCCTGTAGAATCACTGTATTTAACTGTTAATGCGATCAGATTACTGTGAATTAGCTGTATTCTCCTGTATAATTACTGTATTTAACTGTGAAGTTACAGTTAATGCCATTGGATTGCTGTGATTTAGCAGTATTCTCTTGTAGAATTACTGTTTTTAACTGTGAAGATAAAGTTAAAGGGTAACTAAACCCTAAACCAACTTTTTTTAGTTAATGATCTGTAAGAATGGGGCTTTATTAGTGCTGTTCATTGATTCGAGTAACTTTTTTGACATTTGGGTATAAAGTGTTTTAATTCTACAATATATGGTGTAAAAACGTCTGAGTGCTGCCCTCTTCAGGTTGAACGGTGGCTACTGCAGTTGAATTTTCCTATTGGATGTTGCGGTACTGCGTGACGTAAGCGGTACTGCGTGACGTAAGCAGGTTCCAGCTCACCACGCCCTCCCTGGTACGAGCTCACCACGCCCTTGGATGAGCTAGCGTAGATTTATCTGTATTTAGTACAGTGGTAGGTGTAGTGTTGCTAGTGGCAACAGCACTGCTGGACTGCATAGCTTTCCTGCAGACTTGGAAATTAGGCGCCAGTGTTTGCATGCACTTGGCCTGGAAGACCGTGAGTGTGAAACCTGCATTTTACGCGGAATTGCTTTTCCAACGCAATAGAGGTGGAGATGGGCTTCTCCACACAGCTCGCGCTGAAAAGCGACGCAGTGCCAAACGCTGCTCCTCCTGCATGGACTCCACCACTGCAGCGGCGTCTTGATGTGAGTGATCATATATATTTTAATCACAATTTATGGTTAGGCTAAAGTTAATCCTCTGGGGTCGACAAACGCGGCAGCGCATTTTGCTGGATTTTTTCACATAGCGGCAAAATATGAAAATGCCTATACAGAGCGCGCGCTATTGACAATGTAAGATTAATAAGGGAATTAGGATCAATATAACTCAAAGGTATTGAATTACAGTGAATACCGAATTAATATGCAAATTATTCAGAATTAATATTTAACACTTTATCAACTATTCGTCCACCGATAAATTGAGATTAGGGTATTTTATAAATTCTGGACAGAATATTATCCCGTGGCCTACGGTGATAATATCATAAAATTATAATAACTGATTATGAGCAAGGTAACAGAATCTACAGTTTAAGGCAGTAACTTGTAAGCACACAGCACAAGACGCTTGTATATGTAAAATCAACCAAGACTTTATTGAACTACTCTAATACACACAAACTAAACTAACGAAAACACACACACATTCATTCAAACAGTGAGAGAAAAGTGATGTCATTAACGGAGGGTGAATGGAGTCCCAAATGTCTAGCGTTAGACACTATTTCTTGACCGCAACCTGAGAGAATCAATCTACTAGCACTTTAATCTTAGTTTGTTTTCTCAATAAGATTTGCACCAGTTCAGCCAGAATTAGGAGATATCGTGTACTTGCGTTTGGTTGCTCCTGTGTGCGCGTGCGTTCCCTTCTGTTGCGAAGTTGCTGGAGAGGGAATCTCTGGCGCTGATTGGCTGGCAGTCGGTCGATGATGCGTTCTGTGGGACCGCACTCGATGGTGAGTGGTTGGTTGGCTTTGCCGGGTGGCGCTTCGTTCGCGGGATTTCCTGGATTGCGGGTTGCTATGCAACGGAGTTTCCTCTGAGTCTGGAGCGACTCTGAGAGGGTTTCCTTTGACGAAGTTCAACGAAGGATCTTACGGAAGAGTTGATGAGTTTTGAGTGAGCTCTTGGTGGTTTGAAGAGTATGTAAGCATACACGCTGGACGATGGAAAGGTCAGCACAAACAAAGGCAAGAGCAAAAGTCACTGCAAGAGCAGGGCACAAAGCAGGCAAAGCAAAAAGCAACGCATAGGTGCTTGTCATTGGGTTATAAGCGTGTCCATCTGACCCGTCCTTCCTAGTGCGACAGCCAATCAGATATTGTCTTGGGCGGGACCTAAGCCCCGTTCTCCGGTTCTTGCATGTAATTAGCGTAATGTCCACGTGATCATGCGTGCCCAAACTCCTGAGAGTTTAGTTAAACGCTTTAATAAGCAAACTTAATAGTTTGAATATGGTGCATCCTACACACATCTACTTTATATCAAAATTCTAGAAATCATTTACCCATCAAGTAGGTACCAAAATACATATACTTCCCATAGTTGAGGTAGAAGTAAATAAGGATTTAGCTGTGATACGTGTTTAACACACAAAAATTACTTGAATAATATAAAGCATACATAATACAGAGAATACACATGTATGAGTTGAACTTCTGGTGATTAGCTCCTATAACTGAGGTAGAAAACCCTACAAATAGGCTGTAATGAAGTTAAACACACAGAAAGGACTCCACAGGTTATATAAAACATACATAATACTTAAGATATATGTGAGGTAAATACTGGTGATCAATTCAGCTTATTGGAAGCAATTTTGAGACCGTTGTTTGTATTAAACCATAAGTGGGTTAATTTCAGTCTATTGGTTTTTTTTAAAGACAAAGGTCTCTGGAATTTACAACTGCAAAAAGGAGGTGTCCCCCTAGTTTAGGGTTTTGTGGCGATTCTGGGCCATAAGAATGCTTTAGCATCCTTCGTTTCCTGATAAGGCTGTGGATTTATGCCTTGGGGTCACCACAGGGTTCCTGGGCCATTTGGTCTTAAGTTTGGGGAACAAAGAGCACTCTTTTCCGGCTGTCCTGGCATCGCTGGTATGAGATTAGACACGCACCAAAAGGGAAAGGGGGGTGACGTCTCCTTTAGCCATCTCGGCACCATGACTGTGTTTTATGACTTACTAATGGTTAACTGGGGAATCGTTCCAAACTGTGGAATGCGGTGTTGGGTTCATATGAAATGAACTGTTCAAGGATAATCCTACATATTCCCCCTTTCGGTCGGTGATGTTCCAGGTGAGGACATCGGCGAGCACTGGATAAAATAGGCAGAGAGAGAGAGAGAGACAACCACACATACAAACACAACACAACACTCCATCACTTAGCTGAGTTCTGGTGCAAGATTTCGCTTGAAATTGAAATATTCGCTAGGTGATTGAAAGCTAAATCATTGGTATGGAAGATCTACATACAACTGCATGGTTATAATTATTTAATCGGTTGCGAGAGTGCCATGACCGGTAGCTCACGGGACTCTGCAATCCACGTTTTTGCACAGTGGACGTAGTGAGTCAATCCTATCGTCAGGCCCTATACCAAGTTTCTGTAGGTTTAAGATTGTTTAGGTGAGAGGAGTGGAAAGTGGAAGAGAAGGAAGGGAATAAAGAAAGTGTGCATTAGTAATGACTTCTAGTAATTACTTCTTGTTAGTGGGGCAATCTCAAAAGAGTGGGTGCATATCATTTGAATAACTCTGAGTAAGGTGTTTATGAAGACAATTGAGTGTTTCATTAAATGGGGTGTAGAGTGTGGTGAAATTGATCTGTGTCAGTCACTTTTGGTTTCCCCCTTTTCTTGTCTGTTGGAGCCCAAGTGCCCTTTTATCTGGTTTCGGTGGACCCAACGTAGGACTGGCTCATTGCGCTTTTGGCTCATCTTGATTCGGTATGCGACAGGTGAGAGCTTGTCCACGATTTCATGGGGTCCTGTCCAGCGAGGCAGGAACTTCTTTGACAGGCGATGGGGACCCGATTGTTGTGACTGCACAAAACTGTAGTACCACACTTTGTCTCCGATGTTGAGTTCTTGGTGAGAGGCCTTCTGGTCGTAATAGGCTTTGCGACCTTCTGCACTTTTCTGTAGTTGTTGTTGCGTAAAGGCAAAGGCGGTTCTTAGATGGCGATGCAACTCTTCAAGATACTGGTGGGTGGTATATGCCGTGACAAGGCTCATGTCACCTGGCTGGTAGAGCAGGTGGAGCGGCAGTGTCATTTGCCGTCCCGTCATTAGCTCAAAGGGTGGCACCCCGGTGGACTTGTTAGGAGTTGCTCTGATAGCCATTAGCACTAGCGGGAGCTTGATATCCCAATCCTTTTGGTTCCAAGACACATACTTCTTTAGCATGCTGACCACGGTTCGGTTGGAACGCTCCACTTGCCCAGAGGCGATAGGGTGGTGGCTGATGTGCAACTTGGCCTGTATGCCCAGGAGTTTCCAGACTTCCTGCATGATTTCGGCAGTGAAATGTGTTCCGCGGTCAGAGTTGACTTTCAGCGGCAGTCCAAATCTTGAAAAGATATGGTTCATTAGGAGGCAGGCCGTGGTTTGAGCTGTATCATTGGGAGCGGGCAGGCACTCTACCCATTTGGTGAATTCACAGACAACGGTGAGGAAATATTTGTTACCCCTTGTTGACCTTGGAAGGGGTCCGACCCAGTCGATTTGGAGGTCCGACCATGGGAAGGACATTCCTTTTCGCTGTAGTGGTGCTCTGTGGTTCGGGTTCGCAGGTTGGAATTGGCAACACACCAGGCACCCTTTTACATATTCTGCTACATCTTGCTGCATGCCAGGCCAGTATGCCACTTGTCTTAGCGTTTCATAAGTGGCTTTGGCGCCGTGGTGTCCGGCACATGGTGCATCGTGGGAATGTGTGAGCATAACCCCCCTTTGGCACTGAGGGACAACAAGCTTGGGCGTAGTGAGTTCATCAGGGACATATACCAGTATGCCATGGTTTAGATGTAGCATGTGCAGGAGTGCATGAAGATGCCGGAGGTCAGAGGAAGCAGCAAGGTCAGAGGTGGTTATGGGGTTTGATTGTGGGTCAGAGAGGTGATTAACAATAGTTTGGATGGCTGCATCCGAAGTTTGGAGAGTTATAATGTCATCATTGGAAATTTGGGGTAAGATGCTGATTTGGGAGGAGGCGGGGTTTTGCACGGCTTGTGCGTGCTGGTGGCGTGTGATGACAGAAACACATGGGCTGGGTGGGAGGGGTTTAAAAATCCAAGGATCGCCATGTAGCGTGCCAGCTTTGGCCAGGGCATCAGTTTGGTCGTTGTAGTCTTTGTCTTGCCCTGGTTGCCGTGAATGACCACGGACCTTTTTCCAATAGACGAGCATGTCGTGTTTCGTGACTATGTCGTCGCATGCTTGGAAGAGATCTTGATGCTTGACAGGTTTGTTGTTGGATGTTTTGAACCCATTCTGTTTCCATATTGGTATGTGGCATGTGAAGCTCAGTCGAGCATAGTTTGAGTCAGTACAGATGAGGAGTTCTTTGATGTCGTGAGACACAGCAATTTGGAGCGTGATGAGGATGGCTGCTATTTCTGCATATTGTGATGTGTGAGGGCCCAGTTGGAGCCGTTGTGGTGGGCCGGGATTGTCGTTGAGCCAGACCACACCTGCTCCCGCCTTGAGGTTACCCTGGTGATTATATGAGCAGCCGTCAACATATGCTGTGGGCATCCCTTGACACACATTCTCCTCAAAGTATCTGTGGTTTGTTTGTGCTGGTTGTGGAGGTTCTTTAGGTTCAGGTAAATCGTTTGGGGTGTCGTCGGAGCAGTTTTGACAGGCTGCCAGTCCATTGCCTAAGGAGGATTTGTGGCTTTGGGCATAGCGTGCTTCGACGTCACGTCCTTGGAGTGTCATCAGCCATGTGGCTATGCGAGCATTGGTGACCACGCCGTCTCTGATTCTCTGGCTGTTAAGGAAAGTTACAGGTTGGTGGCATGTCTCTATGATGACCTTTTGGGCACCAATGTAGTTTGAGAAACGTTGAATGGCCCACACTGTGCAGAGCAAGGCCTTTTCGCAGTCTGAGTATTTGGACTCTGGTGGAAGCAGCGTCTTGCTAGCATAGGCGACCACTCGCTTATCTCTGTCGTGGAGTTGGTATAGGCCCGCACTGAGACATTGGCTGGAGAATCCGGCTTCCAGGTAAAATTCTTTCCCTGGGTCAGGGTAGGTCAGACATGGGGCAGAGCAGAGGCGTTGTTTTAGCTCGCTCATGGCCTGGTCTTGAGCTTCTGACCACACAAATGGTTGGTCCTTCTTGAGAAGGGAAGTGAGTGGACGTGCAATGTCTGAGTAGTTCTCGATGAATTGTCGTGAGTAATTGCATACGCCTAAGAAGCTGCGAAGTTCTGACACATTAGTGGGCGTTTTGATGTTCTGAATTGCTTGGGTGCGGCTCGACTGTGGCTCGATACCTTGAGGTCCGATGCGCAAGCCCACATAGTTTACTTTGGTTTTACACCACTGTCCTTTGTGGAGAGCAATCTTAGCTCCTGCATTTGTTAGTTGGTTCAGAACATGATCTATCTCCTTCAGATGATCAGCGACATTGGTACTCTTCATGAGTACATCGTCCACATAGATAAGGTTGCCTCTGGTTCGTGCATCAGGACATGCTTTGTTGAGGAAGATATTGAATTCTGCTGGTGAATTGGCATACCCGAAGGGGCACCGGGTGAAGGTGTATTGTCGGTTCCCAAAGGTGAATGCCAGTTTGTGTTGGTCCTCTGGGTGCACAGGAATTGTCCAGAATCCTGAAGCGACGTCCAGAGTTGAAAGAATTGTTGCACCTTTGATTTTTGGAATTTCTTGGTCCAGCTGTGTCATGGGCCATCGTGATAAGGGCGAATAGGTGCTGTTGCAAGGACGGATGACTCCGTTTTCCAACATTGAGTCGATGATTTCCTGCACAGGCTCATATGATGCAATGGGAATTTTGTACTGCCGTACAAAAGTTGGTGGCGCACTTGGGTGCGTCGGTATGCGTACTGTGTGGATGTTGGTGAGTCCACAGTCCAAAGAGTCTTTTGCAAAGGAGTCTTTGTACTTATACAGGACTTTGTGAAGTCCCTGTCGGTCAGTGTCATTGTGGAGGGCGTCTGCCTCGTTCAGAATTTGTTGGAGCTGAGCGTTGAATCCTGCATACGGCTCTTCCACTGTAGGGTCGTCGGAGAGGCCCTTGACTGTGGTGGTTACCGGTTCGTTTGGTTCTGTCACAGGTTGTGTTGAGATGGTGTACACAGCGAGGTGTGCGTCATCCGTAAGTTCTGATCTGCAGACGTTTTCTTGGGACACTGGCAGGATGGAGGTGATGGCAATGGTTTTGAGGGGTGCTGTGAAAACTCTGTGGTCAATGCTTTCTTCTGGCAGTAAGTGGGCTGGTATGGGGCCTATGACAGGTACAGAGAGCTCAAAGTCATGGAATGTTTGGCTGATGAGCCATCCCAGGTGACTTGCTCTGGGGATCTTGATGTCGTTGGCAGTACAGTTGTTGAACAGTACATACACAGCACGAGATGACACTTCCATGAGAGGCGTGGCTTCTAGAGTTAGTCCCAGTTTTAAGCAGTTCTGGGAAGGCTCGAAGAAGCCCAGATTGTGGTTGAGGTTTTGGCCAGGTCGCATGTTGAGGCGGACACTGACACTCTTGGTGTAGGCAGGTATCGTGATCTCCTGTTCATTGGTTGTGGCACATACTTCTGGTATGGTTTGCCCAGATTGGAGATTCTTGAGGTTGACTGAAGTGCTTATTTGGCGAGACAAGGGAGCCCATATAGCTTCGTTCAAAGTGTCCACGTAGGCATTGATTCTGACCATAATGTCTGCTCCGATGTAGATATCGTGTGGCAGGTCGGGGACAACGAGGAAGTAGTGACTCAGGTGTCTGTCGTTCCAGCACATGTCTAAGGCACAGACAGTCTTAGAGGTAATCATGGTTAAGGAGCATGGATTCAGAGGGAAGCGGTTATGCTTGGTGGCATGTGGCAGTTCAGGCTTGTCTTTCTTTAAGGCTCTGAAGAGCTTCAGGCTGATGGCTGAGTTTTCTGCCCATAGGGCTAGCACAGAGTCAGGTACTGTAATGCCTTGAATGTCTATAGCTGTCATCAGTTGAAAGCCATTTGAGCCTGGTTCTGTGGTTTTGAATGCGCACAGAAGAGAAGTTTGATTCTTGCCATGTGGCACCAAGTTTGAGACTTGCTTTGGTCTTGGGCTTGAGTTTTCGCTCAGTGAGCTGGAACCAGTGTCTGTGACTTGACACTGCGCTTCTGTGGAGCATTGTGAGTGAAAGGGAAGGGGTTCCCGAACTTGGGCCCATATCTTTAGGTGCTTAAAGTCTATTAAGGGCTCAAAGTGATTCAGAAGGTCTTTGCCGATGAGAAGAGGATATGTGTCCAACGGCGAGATGTACACAGGGTGTATAAGGCTCATTGGTCCGACGGTCAGGTGGATTGGGGCCACCTGCTCCAACCGCAGTCCCGTGTGGGAATAGGCTTGAACGTTGAGTGCACACTTTTGAAGTCTGAGGGTTCCACTGGTTCTTTTGGTTCTTTCTTGAATTTCTTCTAAGAGCTGAGTGGACATTAGGGTGATGTCGGCTCCCGTGTCTACTAGGGCCTCTAGTTTGACATGGTGTTCTAGTGTGATGGAGAGATAGAACTTCCTTGCCACACCTTTCTCGATGAGGTCACCCAGAAGTTGAGGAACTGGAGTTTGGGTTGAGACAGGTAGAGTGTTGTGGTTTGTTTGCTGTTGCTCGCAGGGGTGACAGACAACCAAGATGGCGCTTTCTGGTACTTGAGTGGTTCCATCCTCCTCTGGTTCTTTGAGGTTTCCGTGGTATGAGTTGACATGTGTCGGATCAGGTTCTGAATCTGTTGCTAGGCATTCAGGTTCAGTCTCTTGTTTCCTTGACAATGGTGTTATGGCAGCGTTACTTGTCGTGTTTTGAGGGTGGTGAATGTGAGAGAGGTGGTTATTGCTCTGGCTGATGTGTACCAGGTGGTCGCTGTTCCCTTGCTTCGCCTCTAGTCACGCTGAATCTGACTTGTCTTTCTTTTCCCATTTCCTGTCCTCTTCATTGCGTTTGAAGAATTCTTTCATGAACATCTGCATCATTTCTTGTGAACTGATACCTGGTGCAGTCTGCTGTTCTTGTGTGGACTCAGTGTGGGGTTGGTCTGATTGATGCCTGGGTGGATTTCGTCGTCGACTCCTTGGGCTAGTTGTTCCTGGGGGCGTGTGTCGCTTTCCTTTAGACGTCCAGTTGGCCTCCCATGAACCTTTTCCTCTTGAGTTTCCATACGACCGTGTCTGGTTCCATGAATTATCCCAGCGGTTTTCGTGCGGCCATGACTGGTCCCATGATTTCTCCCAGTGGTGTCCAGACATGTGTGGCGGGTCTCGTTGCTTGTGCCAGTGATTGTTTGGTTGTTTGGGTCTGACACTGACATGAGAGTCCCGTTCTTTTCTGAAGGAGGAGTGTCTTTGTTCTTTAGGTGGCAGCTTGGTGCTTTCGTGATGCTGGGTGCCCTCTAGGGCTAATCCTTGATGTTGCGTATTGAAATCACAAACTGCTGGTGGTTTGGTTCCCTTTTCTGAGGCCATCTTTTGTTTGCCATAGGCTTTGTGGGCCAAATCCCTCAGCTGTTGTGTAGTCATTGTGCGAGGGCAGGCCATGACGCCTAGGTGGTGGCTTACTCCAGGGTGGAGGTTTCTCAGGAAGAGGGTTTTAAAGTTCAAGTCCTCCTCCATATCGGGTTCATTGCGTGAACCAAAGTACGCTCGTCTGAGTCTGTTGTAAAAGGCTTGGGGTGTCTCATGCCGGCCTTGTTTGGTTTCTAGGGCGGCCACCAGTCCTTGGTCTGGCTCTGGGTCTGCAAATTCTTTAATTAGGGCTTCTCGGAGGAGGTGGAAGTCTGACTTGGTGTGTGTAGGCTGTCTATCCAAGAAACTTCGCACCTCAGGACTGGATGTTGTTCGAAGCAAATAGAGTCTGTCTCTGTCTGTCACATTGGATCTCATTTCCAAGTGGAATTCAATATATTGCAGGTAGGCCTGCACGTCTTGACTTCCTGACACATTTGGGGTGAATTTGTTGATGTTCCTGGCCAGTTTGTCAAGGTCTTTGAGTTCCAGGCCATGTGCAGCTTCATAGTCGGTTCGGAGAGACCCCCTTCTCTTGTCAGCAGGGTAGCGCTCCTCCGTGACAGCTGGATAGGGCTTTGGTGGTGATTCTTCACTTTTTCTTTGATGTGGCAATCCCAGGATAGGGGACGCAACTCTGCTGGGCAGGGGTGAGACCAGAGGACGCCTTGTCCTGGTTGGCTCAGGGTGCAGCTCATAAGCATGCTTGAGTTCTTCTCTGATTGAGTCGGATTCTTCTTTTACATAGTCGAGCTGTTGAGTCAAGTCGCTGATCTGATTTCGTGACCTTTCAAGATGGTTTTCAAGGGCCTTTATTCGGCTGTTCTTGTCTCTGAAGTCAGCCTTGGCCTTTTCCAGTAGCTGCTCTGCATACTGTAACTTGTTGGCCAGATCATCTTGGGCAGCCCTAGCTTGTTCTAATTCTCTGCTGGTGGTTGTTAATGTTTCTTGAAGCTTTTCGATTTCCTCTTTGGCGCCTGGCTCCACCTCGTCGGACCCTTCCTGTTGGTCCTGTGCTTCCAGTTCTAACTGGTTGATGCGTTGTTTTGCGCGAGTCAGCTTCTCCTGGAGGTGAGCTTCGTGCTCATCGCTCAGTTTGAGTGAGGCTATCAGCGTGTGACTCAGGGAGCCAGTGATCTTTGCTATTTCTTTGTGGTTATAGCTGCGGATTGGATCCTGTGCCGTGATGTCAGAGATGTTGGCATCCAGTTGTTCTTGCGTGTGCTGTCGTAGGTTGTCAGCAGCCTGGGGCAAGAGGCTGCTTGTCACCATACTTAACCAGTTCTCTAAGTCTTCCCAGTGGGTGGTGTGATCATCAGTGTGAGACATGTTGGCACAAGGTAGGGAAACCTGGAAAAGAGACTGGCACAGATCTGTGAAAGTGTGTGTGAGCTAAGTATGTGATGGGTGGTTAAGTGTGGTTTCCTGGAACTGTGGGCCTCCTTTGACGTGTACTGCTACTCGTAGTCTCTGTGGGAGAAAATAGTGCATACAGCTTGGAGGATACAGCTAAGAAGAGGGAGAGTGAGCAAAGACCAGACAAAGCAAGGTGATACTCAAAGATAGCAGATAGCAATCAGAGCTGTGAAACAAAGCACTAAAAATAAAAGAATAGTAATATTCTCAAGGAAGGGAAAATTATTATTTATTTTTTTTGTAAATAATTTAATAGAGATATTTCAATGAAGATCAAATTGAAAGATACCTGGAATCTCTTAATTCCGTGTATTATTGTTGTTATAACTTCCTCCTGGTAGAAAGAAAGTGTTAACGACAATAATCGTGCTCCTTCTTATAGGATTGACACCATACATCTGTTACGTGCTCTTTTTTTTTTTTTTTGGAATGCGTTACGTGAGTGGTAGTCGTTTATTGCTCCTCCTATCAATTTATTTGGCTTAGACCGTATAGGATGCCAAAATCTGAGAGGGTAGTGTGCGGTGCAAGGAGGGTGAATTCACACAACTGTTAAAAACTTCAGAATGTTTGCGAACAGTTTCTTTTGAAAACTTCCTGTAATTACTGATTGATTCTCACAGGTTCAGTTACAGAAATATCATGGGTAGAAGAGAGAAGAGCAGAAAAGACAAGGAAGGAGTTAAATGCAAGTGAGGGAAGGGATACTGACTCAATTAGCATGTGGAACTAGTTGACCAATAGTTATGCTTTGGTTATATGCTAATCCACTAAGCCTTGCTGCGATTAAAGGCTGCTTTTATTTGGTGCACATCTAAATAAAACAATGTCAAAAGGGAGTTGTTTCCACTTTATCATTAAACTCGCAGAGTGTTTTATCTATACATTTATGTCAATAAATATATACATACATTACTGCTCCCACTGAAGATAGGAGAAGGGAAAATGGAGCGGAAGGGAAAACAATACTGGCAATAGGAGATTTTGAAAACAAAATTAATTAAAAGAAAATAATAAAAAAAATAAAATAAAATAAAAATAAAATCAAATTAATGTAAAATTAAAAGTAAATAAACAAAATTTTAATTATTGTCGTCTCTTTATTTAAAACAAATGAACGATGAAGTTCCTCGTCATTTGTTTAAAAGAAATGAGACTAACAGTGTAATCCAAGCGTTAATAATAATTAACATGCAAAGGGACCGCCCATGACGGTACCGAATGAGAGAGAAAACAAATGAAAATGGGAAATAAACAATAAAACAGAGTGAATAAATAAAGTAAAATAAAGGAATAAAAAAAAAGGAAGAAAAAAATAATAATAATAATAAAATAATACAAAAATAAAATGGCTGATCTAATTGGTAACTGGTTTACTTAAACTTTGAAGGTCAAGATTTCCTATTACACAATTGAAGAGCTATTGCCAATGTAATGCTTAGGGTATTGGTGATTACGATTAGCCTAGATTTAACTCTAGTTAATTGTATATTCGTCACAAATTAAATACTTCTGAGTCAATATTCCTTTAATGGGGAGAGGGAGGTGAAAAAGAGTAAAACATAAAATGGGAATGTTCACAGATTGTTAGAGTGGAGATGTGAAAAGGTTAAATCATTTCAACACTGCTACACAACACACTGCATCCAGCTTCAGCGAGCCACACCAATGCTTGCGCTAACCTACGAGGCTAATGGCTTTAGCATAGACTTCCGTGAACACCTGAGTTGTTTACAACAGTGCGCGCATGCGCACTTGAGGGTCAACCCGAAAATCTTTTAAGACTTCCGTGTCACGGCTGTTACTATGGTGACGCACAGCCAAACAGTTCGAGACGCACGTGGGTATGTCTGCGTGCAGACAAAGTTCAAAACATTACATGAAATGGCGGCGCATTTCAGTATTACACAAACACTGGGCGCTAATTCTTTACGATATAGCGCTCAATAAATCTCAGCTCTTTGTGAGTGAGGCAAAATATTTCGTGCACTGCAGATGCACTGTTAAAACAATAACGTTATTGCGATCTCGGCGGATCGGAATTCTTCGTGTCAGTTTCTGTGGACACGCAACACAGCATGCAGGATTTACTGCATCAATTTACTTGATCAAGATTAACAAAACTCCCATTCAAATCAGGCTCGGACACATGTAGTGTTTCGCGAGTAACAGTATCTACTTCACCAAGTGAGTCAATACAAACAGGTACATTAGTTAGCTACTCTAATGTCAACCTAGGGAGACAGCTTAGTTGATTTAATATTGGAACACGCAATAATTAATCAATCTAGCTATAACAAGGCCTTTTAGGAAGAAAGTAAGGAACACGCTTACTTCTCTCCTGGTGCGCTGTAAGGCGACTTTCTTTTGTCTCAACAGACAATCTTAAATTCGTTTACTGCAATTTCAACAATAACAACAAAACACTTAAACAAACTAAACGTGAGTTTAGATTCACATTCATTCACACAACGTCCTGTTATGCGCTCTTAACGTTACACATCAACAATAAAATACTCGTTTTCCTGTGTCTCTAATCTATCTTTCCGGACCAATAGATTAGCTACAATCACAAATGACTTGTTTTGTGCTTACAATTTAGTTTAAACTGCCAGCATTTTTCTCCACCAGATATGTAAGATTAATAAGGGAATTAGGATCAATATAACTCAAAGGTAATTGAATTACAGTGAATACCGAATTAATATGCAAATTATTCAGAATTAATATTTAACACTTTATCAACTATTCGTCCACCGATAAATTGAGATTAGGGTATTTTATAAATTCTGGACAGAATATTATCCCGTGGCCTACGGTGATAATATCATAAAATTATAATAACTGATTATGAGCAAGGTAACAGAATCTACAGTTTAAGGCAGTAACTTGTAAGCACACAGCACAAGACGCTTGTATATGTAAAATCAACCAAGACTTTATTGAACTACTCTAATACACACAAACTAAACTAACGAAAACACACACACATTCATTCAAACAGTGAGAGAAAAGTGATGTCATTAACGGAGGGTGAATGGAGTCCCAAATGTCTAGCGTTAGACACTATTTCTTGACCGCAACCTGAGAGAATCAATCTACTAGCACTTTAATCTTAGTTTGTTTTCTCAATAAGATTTGCACCAGTTCAGCCAGAATTAGGAGATATCGTGTACTTGCGTTTGGTTGCTCCTGTGTGCGCGTGCGTTCCCTTCTGTGACGAAGTTGCTGGAGAGGGAATCTCTGGCGCTGATTGGCTGGCAGTCGGTCGATGATGCGTTCTGTGGGACCGCACTCGATGGTGAGTGGTTGGTTGGCTTTGCCGGGTGGCGCTTCGTTCGCGGGATTTCCTGGATTGCGGGTTGCTATGCAACGGAGTTTCCTCTGAGTCTGGAGCGACTCTGAGAGGGTTTCCTTTGACGAAGTTCAACGAAGGATCTTACGGAAGAGTTGATGCCCAGATAGCAATTACATTTGGGCCACATGTGGGTATTATCTGGCACATATGGCCTAGATGTGGCATGGCTGAACAGATATGGGCCATATCGTAGCCATATTTGTTTTGCCATAACTTTAAAATCTGCGGGAAATGCTGTCTTGGTTCACAACTGATATTGAGGTATATGGCCCAGATAACAACGAACACATGAGGACCATATGTGGTTGAGCTATGGCACACAGTGAGAAACACCGACTTGTGGTAAACATTTGGCTTATACGTGGAAAAACACAGGAATCCTGAAATCAAGTGCGGCAAACATCCGCCGTTCCACACCTCATGTTGCTCTGCATCTTCCCTCCTATTGGTGGAGTGAGACTACGGCGCGAGTTTGACTGCGACGCTGGCCAGCTGACGCCATTTACTCTGCTTTCCTCACGACTGTGTACATTCAGGTAAGTGATGTTTTGGCATTTTAAAGTCATATAAATGAAATATGCAGCATTATGTGTCAATATTGCATGTTATTATGCGTTTAGTTATTCGTTTCATCGAGGAAGGGGTTGAACTAGCTAATATTTTCCTCAGTTTACTGCTATAACTTACAATAAGTTTAATGTAACTTAACCGTTAACTTCGGCTATAGCAGTTCGCTGGTTTGTCGTTTTAAATTAAGATGTTTTTGTTTATAAATCAACAGCTCACTGTCGTACACAATAAAATAGTATAGTTTGTCATATGTAGTAGCCTATTTGTGAATTAACGTGAAGGCGACGCGGTCCAATGTTGGTGTTACTGTTTGTCAAAAAACCTAAATCCTAATTTGTGTTCACAATCATTCAACTAATCATAATAATATAAAAATGCCAAAAATAAACACATTAATACGTGTGCATTATTGTATGTATCTTTATTTAACTCTGAAATGATATTCAACCAAGACTTTTTCTCATGACTTTTCCCTCTTTAAAATTAAAGTTGTAATGTTAACGTTAGGCTATTAGTGTCAAGTCACAATACCAAAATTATGACTTTCAATACAATACCTGAACATTAACATGAACTAATAATGAACTGCACTTCTACTGCATATATTAATATGTGTTAATGTTAATTTCAACATTTACTAACACATTCAATATAAAAAATTGTACTTGTTAACTTTAGTATGCACTGTGAACTAACATGAACAAACAATGAATTGCTGTATTTCTGTTAACTATCAATTAATTGAGCACCCATTCACTGCCATTATAAAGCTTGGAAGAGGCAGGACATTTTTATAATTACTCTAATTTCTCACGATAGAGATTATATACCATGCTATGGTATACTGTCATACCGCCCAGCCCTAATGTGTGGTATGGGTGGGGCAATGACAATAATTTCCATATTAAAAACCTAGAAAATATGGTTTCAGATGGAGTAAGTAATAGTTTATAGTTCATTTTTGAATATAAAAGCACTTTCATTTTAGGGTGGTCTATTTAAATGCATATTTCAACCACTTACACAATGTTTTTTTTTTCCTATCAGATTACCTATCTGGGTCTGGTTGGTGGCTTTGACCTGGATAACATCGTGTGGAGAGTGCTGAAAGACACTTTTACAACTGCTGTGGCACGTTAAGAATTGGAGAGAAGTCAATGGGAAGATTGGTGTCCAACGCCTGGTCGTAAAGGAAGTTGTCATTGGTGAGACCTTTTTTAGAAGTCACTTTTATTTGTATAGCACTTTGCACAATACACAACTTTTCAAAACCGCTTTACAGAACATTGTATTTTTATTTCTGTTATCTCAGTATCGAACCAAACAACTTTTTTTGTCATTACCTGATCACATCCGTGGCTCACTTAAGTGACTGCATTTTTTATTTAGAAGTTTTATGTTTTGTTTTTAAAGAAAGTTATTTTTTATATATTGCGAATCATATCGTTTCAATTATACATTTTAAAGCTGTAATCACAATATAAGATTATCATTCTGTCAAAGTCTCATACCAGCGCATGCCTACAACTATCTGTATTTAGTTCATTATCACTGTGTATTTAAAAGGTTAGTTTACCCAAAAATGAAAATTCTGTCAGTAATTACTCACCCATGTTGTTCCAACCCCCGTAAGACCTTCGTTCATCTTCGGAACACAAATTAAGATTTATATGATGAAATCTGAGAGCTGTCTCACTCCTCCATAGGCTTCTCTGTTATTGAAACTTGCCAGCCCAGAAAGTTAGTAAAGACATTGTTAAAATAGTCCAAGAATACAATGGCTGAACCTTAAGTTTATCAAGTGTCGAAAATAAATTATTTATTAAAAAAAAAAAATTTGTGCGCAAAACAAGCTAAAATAAAGACTTTATTCAACGTAGTGTAACAGCACAGCGCTTCTGTGTTGTACGTCAGAACGTAGGCTCACGATTGGCCAGCATCCCACACATGACCAGCTTTGGCCAATAGTGAGTCTATGCTCTGACGTACAACCCAGAAGTTGGAAAAACTTGAGGGTAATTACAGATAGAATTTTCATTTTTGGGCGAACTAACCCTTTATGTTCCTCCTTGCATTCAGTACTTGGCCCATTATTGTTTGTGTGTTTCTGCTTCCAAATTGTCTCGCATCATTGCAGATTGTCTTGAGTTTATTTTGTGTTAGTAAAAACACTTATTTTTGTAGACTCTGTCTTTGGACTAAAACATGACATTAATGCTATCTGTGTTGGTGTGTTTTTACATTAGAGTGTGCATGTCTTTTTTTTTAAAAAGAAGCAGAATACATGCAGTGCTGTAAATTTTAACCGGTTGTTGGTGCAAAAGTATTCTAAAAATTGAAATAATTTGTCATAAGGAATTACGGTATAATTCTTGCCCACATATTGAAAAATACAATTTGCAATTCCTTTTGAAAATTTACTGGAAAAAACTTTCATACACTGGTAATTCAGAGGTGTTTAATTTGTTAATAATTGCAATTAAAATATTAAAGGATATTTACATTAATTATTTTTTTTATTATCCTGCAGCTCTAGCTTCCAGGTTGTATTGCTGCTAACATTATTTAAATTCTTCTTTATTGCAGGTGCAGTCAGGCAGAATCCCCTTACTGGAAAAGGTCAACACATTGCCGACCCTCATTGGAGACTTCTCTGCACATCAACACACTTCTCAACTCTTTACCTTTCAAGTTTGCTTTAACTTTCTCAATTTCTCTTTAAAGTTCTCTTTACCAACTGTGATTTATTTGTATTACTCTCATTGGACTAATTAAACATAACATTAATACACGCTTTGATCGAGTGTTTTGAACTTTGGTGTAAAAAATTAGCTTTGAATGCTATTTATATTATTAATTTGTATTCTTAAATGTTTTCAACTGAATTCTACTTAAAATAAGTACAACTGAGTAGCTGTAATTATGTATTCTTAAATGTTTTCAACTGAATACTACTGTAATTATTAAATTCAACTCTGTTGCTGTAATTATATTTATTTTGATATATGTTTTCAACTGAATACTACTGTTATTATTCAACTCTTGCTGTAATTATATTTATTTTTATGAAATGTTTTCAACTGAATACTGCTGTAATTAAGTACAACACTTTAGCTGTAATTATTTAAATGCTTGTCAAAATAAATAGTTTTGAGTGCATTTGTTGTTGAGTGTTTAATTTACCTGTGAGTTAATAAGACTTTAAATACTGTCAGCTGCATGTGGGCCACATAAGGGCCGTTAGATTTTAACAGAACTCAACCATACTAAAGTTGCATACCAGGCCCACATATGGGCCACATGAAATTGTAGTATTTGGCTCATGCTTGGTGGAATTATGGCAGTCCTTTGGTTCAGTTCTGGCAAAGGAGATGTGGGCCATATCTGGGCCGGCAAACACAAACTAATCTGGGCCACAGCTCAGCTGTTTATCTGGCCCACATCTTTGCCAAAGGTAATTTGCTGACTGGGTGAGTTTTGAGTGAGCTCTTGGTGGTTTGAAGAGTATGTAAGCATACACGCTGGACGATGGAAAGGTCAGCACAAACAAAGGCAAGAGCAAAAGTCACTGCAAGAGCAGGGCACAAAGCAGGCAAAGCAAAAAGCAACGCATAGGTGCTTGTCATTGGGTTATAAGCGTGTCCATCTGACCCGTCCTTCCTAGCGCGACAGCCAATCAGATATTGTCTTGGGCGGGACCTAAGCCCCGTTCTCCGGTTCTTGCATGTAATTAGCGTAATGTCCACGTGATCATGCGTGCCCAAACTCCTGAGAGTTTAGTTAAACGCTTTAATAAGCAAACTTAATAGTTTGAATATGGTGCATCCTACACACATCTACTTTATATCAAAATTCTAGAAATCATTTACCCATCAAGTAGGTACCAAAATACATATACTTCCCATAGTTGAGGTAGAAGTAAATAAGGATTTAGCTGTGATACGTGTTTAACACACAAAAATTACTTGAATAATATAAAGCATACATAATACAGAGAATACACATGTATGAGTTGAACTTCTGGTGATTAGCTCCTATAACTGAGGTAGAAAACCCTACAAATAGGCTGTAATGAAGTTAAACACACAGAAAGGACTCCACAGGTTATATAAAACATACATAATACTTAAGATATATGTGAGGTAAATACTGGTGATCAATTCAGCTTATTGGAAGCAATTTTGAGACCGTTGTTTGTATTAAACCATAAGTGGGTTAATTTCAGTCTATTGGTTTTTTTTAAAGACAAAGGTCTCTGGAATTTACAACTGCAGAAAGGAGGTGTCCCCCTAGTTTAGGGTTTTGTGGCGATTCTGGGCCATAAGAATGCTTTAGCATCCTTCGTTTCCTGATAAGGCTGTGGATTTATGCCTTGGGGTCACCACAGGGTTCCTGGGCCATTTGGTCTTAAGTTTGGGGAACAAAGAGCACTCTTTTCCGGCTGTCCTGGCATCGCTGGTATGAGATTAGACACGCACCAAAAGGGAAAGGGGGGTGACGTCTCCTTTAGCCATCTCGGCACCATGACTGTGTTTTATGACTTACTAATGGTTAACTGGGGAATCGTTCCAAACTGTGGAATGCGGTGTTGGGTTCATATGAAATGAACTGTTCAAGGATAATCCTACAACATCAACTCGATAAAACTCATCAGATGCATGTACTTTACGTCGTCTTGCGACCCTGTGAGTCACTCTCCATTTTAGAGAGTCTGACAGCGGGTCTCAGGTGCACGCCCCCTCCCGCTCACGGTTCGTCCCCTCTATCTCCGCTGGGGTCTGCCCACTTTTCTAGCATTTTTCAAATATTGCCAGTGGGTGGAGTCAGGCTCTCACCAGGGGTTTAGTTACCCTTTAATGCCATCAGATTACTATAGCAATGTGCTCCTGTAGAATTACTGTTTTTAACTGTGAAGTTAGTTAATGCCATCGGATTACTGTGATTTAGCAGTATTCTCCTGTAGAATTACTGTTTTTAACTGTGAAGATACAGTTAATGCCATTGCATTAGTGTGATATAGCAGTGTGATCCTGTAGAATTACTGTATTTAACTGTGAAGATACAGTTAATGCCATCGGATTACTGTGAATAAGCAGTATTCTCCTGTAGAATTACTGTTTTTAACTGTGAAGTTAGTTAATGCCATCAGATTACTGTGATTTAGCAGTATTCTTCTGTAGAATTACTGTTTTTAACTGTGAAGATACAGTTAATGCCATCAGATTACTGTGATTTAGCAGTGTGCTCCTGTAGAATTACTGTATTTAACTCTGAAGTTAGTTAATGCCATCAGATTACTGTGATATAGCAGTGTGCTCCTGTAGAATTACTGTTTTTAAAGGAGAACTTGGTAACTTTTTTAACTTAATAAAACTGTCTAGAAATCATTTGGATGGTTAAACAACCTGTTCTGGTGATATTGGTGACTTTCCCCGCTCCCCCCAGCGTTCCCAGGCGGAAAACCAACCTTGCAACTTGGGCACTACCGTCCCGGCAAGATAGAAATTAGAAGTCTCGTGAGAAGCGAGAACTAGAACGAGAACGAGCGCGAAACACAAATTGCTTTACGGCAATTCGACATAAACACACACGCATGTATGATGTATTACCAGATTACCCACCTCGGTAGACATAGCTCCACACGATACAGTTGGCTTGCTCCGATCATAACAAACGCACATGAGCAGCGGTAGAGAGGGGGAGGAGGCCGCCACAAGTGAGTTTTTTACGACTGTGTTGTGAAATATACGACCTCCCACAGCTGTAGGGGGAGCTCGTGGGGAAAACATGCGACAACAAAAGGGAAAATCAGCGAAGAAGTGACTAGAGTTAGCTAGAGTTACCGAGTTCTCCTTTAACTGTGAAGATACAGTTAATGCCATCAGATTACTGTGATTTAGCAGTGTGCTCCTGTAGAATTACTGTTTTTAACTGTGAAGTAACAGTTAATGCCAATGCACAAAGCAGTGCGTGCTTACCGTTTTGAATATCAATCCTGTTAAACACTTAATTTTATTCCACTCCGCTCATGTTAATATTGAAATATTCGCCAAGGAACACTCAGGTAAGATGACGTAACATTAGAACAGCCTTCTATCTGTACTGTTTTTCTTCTTTGCTCGCTGTTTTGCTATTATTCTCGTGCACTGACTCATTCACTAAGATGAACAGCCAATTAGAGTTCTCTCTCTCACCGACGGCCAGACGCCGATTCAACATGTCGAATCAGCCGAAAAAAGCAGAGGAGGACCAATTTCAGCTGACGGTGCGGAACACACTGAGAAAACTTAGTTGAGCTAAGCTCGAGTTCACCCAGATACGCTTAACCTTATTAGCTTAAAGATTATATGGGCAAACGAACTTGTGAACTGTCATCATGCCTACATTAAAGGTACAGTCTGTAAGGATGACAGCTAGCTGTCGAAATAGGTACTGCAGTCCAAATTCAAAATATTGGAGATCGTCGTTTCCCCCGGCCCCTCCTCCTCAGACTCGACGCTCATGTGGGTTGCCAGTTTGAGAACACGGAATAGAAACGGGCACAATTGACAATGAAAGCCGAGGACACTTACACACTGTAACTTGATGACTTGATTTATCCGCGTTTTAAAATGTTCTAATATATTCATTGAGATTTTTAGATGGGAAATTTTAGGTCGGGTAGAATCTACAATCTCTCACCCAGTTTGTTTGTTCATTTCCAGTACGCTGTGTTTCCTGCCAACTGGCATCCCAGGGTGTCGAAATACTATTAAGGTGAACCGGCAGTGGGCGAGATCACACAGACCAGAACAAAAAACAGAGAGAACGGGTTAAAAAACATTAGTAAAATAACTGGCTGTAGAAGTGTTTTTCAGAGAAACGAGTATGTGAACTCAGCATGCTTCCTAAATATCTGCAAACATACTGTGGTATTGTTATGCTTTAGTAGAGTGAACAATTACATACAGCACATTTAAGGCCACAGCTTACCTTACAACTTTATTTCCCAGTGCTCACCACAGAAAAATGCTAACGTTGTTAGTACTAAGAAAAGCTATAGTTAACACATAATGACCAATGTTTTCAAAAATGAGGCTCCAAAGAAATTTCCAACAGTGTTTCTAATGTCTTACAGTTTGCTTTAACACTAAAACCAACATCTTTAAATTTGCATGATCAAACCTACGTGAATACGTTAACTGCTAACAACATAACCTACAACTAACGCTATTTGCTTTTTTTTTGTGGTGATTTTCCTTTTATTGTGACAGGACAGTAGAGAGATGACAGGAAACGAGGTGGGAGAGAGATGAGGGATGGGATCGGGAAAGGTCCACGAGCCGGGACGCGAACTCGGGACGCCCGAGCACAAAGGTGCTACATGTCGACGCACTGGCCACGAGGCCACTGGCGCCAACTTGGTTAATACTTTTAAACTACATGCACTATCATATAAAAAACAGTCGTTTAATTGAGCAAATTTTGACATTTTAACACTTACCGCTGAATCCATCAGATGAGACCACAGAGGAGACGAGAGAGCTCAATGACACAGTGTTCACAAAAGATTGAATTTACAGTAGTTTCCTGCATTATTTTCACAGTAAAATTCTGAATATGGTATTTTGAAATATCACAGTTAAAGCCTGTGTGATAATAATGTAATTTACTGTGAAATATTAGTTACATCTTGTAAAATCCTGTAAATAATTTAACACAATAATAATATGAAAATGAAATAAATGTTTTGAAGATTTCTTGAGATTAAAAGAAAAAGCTTAGAAGAACACGCTTTTAAAGCGCTATTAAAAGTATCATCAAATATGACCATATGACCTGGGGGATTATTCCGAGTCTTCTGTAGTCATATGATATGTTTGTGTGAAGAACAATCTGAAATTCAAGTTGTTGTTTATTGATCAACTTCTCCAGTGAGCTGTTAAACGATGCAACTGAATAAGAGTCACCCTGAAAATGTGTTAACTTGAACCCGGCTACTACATCTAACCACACTACCACAATTGTGCCATTTAGCAAGAGATTTTTGTTATGCACATTTATTGGTATTATTATCATTTCCATGACCAAGTGAACAAAAATGTCTCAGCCTGTTTATGGCAATATAAACACTGGTGGAACACAAGATCTGGACAGAGGCACTCAGAGAAACCATACAGGTACAAAAACTTTTATCATTATTTTCAGGAAGTGATTGTGTGAAGACCAGAAGCTCCAGAGCAGCTCCAGTGTGTTTGGTGCTTCTGTGTGTTCTTCTGGTGACTGCAGTCATAGTGCTGTGTGTCCACATCCATACCAAGAGCACAAACTACACAGAAGAGAGACAACAGTTACTAAACATGATTACCAACCTCACAGAGGAGAGAGACCAGCTACTAAACAAGGACATAACCTTGACAAATGAAAGTGATGGAGTAACCAAGAACAATTACCAGACTAATGAAAGAGACCAGTTTAATCAGGAGAGAAATGAACTGTGGAAGATGCTCAATGAAATGGGTAATGTTAAACTATAGTGTTTCCATAATTCAGTACCAGTGGTAAAAGTGCTAGTAGATGATCTGGTTCTGTTTACAGATGGATGTATTTATCAATCCAGTTTTTACTATATGTCTTCTGAGGAGAAGAGCTGGTCTGAGAGCAGAAGATACTGTACAGAGAGAGGAGCTGATCTGATCATCGTAAACAACAGAGAGAAAGAAGTGAGTGAAACATAGATTGACCATCCAAAGGTTGTGCTGCACTCTTACAGTATGAACACTCAGAAACACAGACGTCAAAGAGTTAATTCACCCAAAAACTCTGTCATCAATTCCTCAACCTCCTCTTTTCAAACCCATAAGACTTTGTTCTTCTTCAGAAAACAAATGAAAGATATTTTTAATGAAATCTGAAAATTTCTGTCCCTCCATTGAAAGTGTATTCACCCAAAACTCAAAATACTCATCGAACATACGCAGAGATCAACCGTTCTTGCTTGATGCATGAGAACAAAATTGCTCTATGTTTGTTCACTGATGAATGTTTATATGTGAATAAAAGCTATATTAAATCTGTTCATCATATAAGGTGATCGTGTCTCTTCAGAACACTTGGATTAAACGGCTCGATTCATATGGATTTCTTTTACGATGTCTTTGTGAACTTTTTTAAGCGTCAAAGTTTTGGGTGAATAGACTTTTAATGGAGGGAGAGAAATCTCTCAGATTTCATTAAAAACACCTTTATTTGTAGCCTGGCAAGCCAGACCTACATCAAGATGTTAGGTCTGGCAACTCACCATAGACACTGCTCAATCCGAGGGGCGGATTAAACGGTTGTCTTTCAAATTCCCTCTGCACGCAATAGGACAGCGCTTCAACCAACCAGAGCGTTTTCCCAACAGCTAACGTTAGTTGATAGATTCAACTTTTGTTCGTATTCAAACTACGAACACATCTTCCTTTTTTAAGAATGACTTAAGTGCCGTTCTTTGCTCTTTTCTCAAAGAACAGCTTAACTCCAAGTTCTCCAGAGTCGTGGCCAAAGCCGATTCGAAAGACTGTTCTCCATCAGCAGCTGCCATTCTTTGTTTTCAAGTAGCAGGGAACCGTCGCAACTCTGTCGTCATTATGTTAAGCCCGCCCCGCCTACTCTATACACGATGTGATTGGCCTGACCCAATTTAAGTTTTTACAGCTCGAAAGTCAACGGAGAGTTGCTAGACTACCCTGGCTGCAAAATAAATTTTGCTGCCGCTAGGGTGTGTCTAGATTTCTAGGCTACTTTATTTGTGTACCGAAGATGAATGAAAGTTTTATGGAGCTGGAACAACATGAGTGTGAGGAACTGTTGATAGCATTGTTCATATTTAGGTGAACTAACCCTTTAAATGTAGTTTCCTTGTTGGTTCTACTAGGAGTTTGTAAAGAAGATGTCTGGAAAAACTGGAGTCTGGATGGGTCTGACTGACGGTGATGTGGAGGGCAGATGGACATGGGTTGATGGCAGCACACTGACCTCTGGGTGAGAAATCACTGAACTGAACTGATTATTCTCTAATAAATGATCATATCTCACAGTCTGAAGAACATCTAATGCTGATCTGTTGATGCAGGTCCTGGAAGTTGGCAGAACCAAATGGATATGAAAAAGAGAACTGTGCTGTGTTATTTCCATCAGGGTGGTTTGATTATCCATGTGAACATGCTTTTAAATGTATCGGTGTGAAAAATATTTAAAAAATGAGTAATTAAATATATTTTAATCACAGCCGTAACAACATGTGAACTGAGTCAAGTTTCTTAATATTCTCCCCATAGTTGTAAATAATGACAGTCACTACTTTAAAGTGACAGTGTGTAAAGTATATATAAAACATCATGACATCTTATCAAAATAAATACATTATTTATTAATGTATTTAATAAATGAGTCCAAACTTAGAGTTCAGTCAAATATAACCAACAGTAGCTTGAACCCAGACCACAAAACGATTAGCTTTGATGGAAGACTGAAGATTAAACCTTTAGATGACACACAGCTCATATACTGAAGATTGACCAGATCAGAACAGTGATGGACTAGTTAAAGGGGTCATGACAAATCAAATCAGCCCTGATCTTTTGACTTAAAAGAAGTCTTTGTACCATTAAAACAGCTTAGCTTAAATCTCCTCATAATATAAAGCATGGTATTTACATTAATAACCTGTGTAAGTGAACCTTAATATAAAGTATACACTTGCCCCAAGCGGTCTTTATAGAGCTCCAGTTGAGTCTAAAGCCACTGTGCAATTTAATTTAGTCCTTTACGACTGTTGCTTGTCAGACTGAACGAACATGATCCTCGCTGTAAGCCGTGTCACACTGTAAGATCTCAGCTGTCATTAATGTCAGACTGTACGACAGTCAAGATGCGTTAAAAACTGGAGTTTTACATCATCAATCAATGACACGTTCGGTGATGTGAGCTGCGTTACACGCCGGATTGAAATGGTGACTACAAAGAAATCTCTAACGTTAATTTTGGTCATGGCTTGTCTTGATAAACAAAGACAATTTGACTGTTGATGTAGGAGAAGTCACACTGCAGGACTGAGAGTCAAATCTTCTGACACTGCCAGAATTTCGTCTGAGGTCAAATTTGATCGCAACGGTCAATAATCGGCTGTCGTAAACGTCAAATTTACGATCAAAGACTTCAGATTTTAGCCTAGGATTATTTTAGAATTTGAAAATATGTCTCAGATGACCAAATCATGGACAAAATCGCACAGTGTGCACCCGGCTTAAGATCTACTTATTTTTCTCAGATTATTGATAATAAGGCAACTCTTCCATACTATAAACAAGACTCCTCAAAAGTAATGTTGGATGTTTCTTTTCTCACACAATTTTTTATTTATTTATTTTTTTTTACAGTAGGCTAAAATATTAAATAGGCAGAATACTTTTTGTTTAGAGGAGAATTTTACAAAGAATGCTTAGTTTTAGTATTGAGAGAATAAGCCCTTTTCACAGACTGTACTCAGATTAAACCAAGATTAGTTTAATTAGGACATTTAAGTAGCTTTTATAAACGTGACTTGGGAAGAAAAAAAACATTACTGGTCTGAATCTTGAGACAAAACAACAGCAGTGCATATTTTAAGATTTGTCAGTGCAAGTTTCTTTCAGGTAAAACAGCCCAAACATGCTTTTTAGTCTCAGACTAGGCTTAAAGCTTTGTTTGAGAAACCGGGGGTAAATGTTTAAAAAAATGTATTATAAATGTTTTAAAAATTTTATTAAAATGTTGTAACGCAATGAATATTGAAACACAATGTAACGCAAACTGATTTTATGATTTAAAAACAGAAATGTCCACTATTGGGACGTGACATTTTTCTGTAGCCTATCAACAATTGCAAAATGATGGTCAACAGTCTAACAATGTAACACTGCACGACAAATCTGAACATCAGCCCAACTAAAAAAAAGAAAAAAAGAAAAAAAAAATGTCACACGAGTCAGAATTCGGCTCAAAATCGAGCTAAAATCACAGTGTATGCCACCCTAAGGCACTGCATGGTCTGGCCCTTCAGTATCTTTCAGTGCTTTTAACTTTTCCCAAGCTTCATTTGCGCTCCTCTCAAGCTGGTTTACTGGCTGTCCCAGACACGTTTGCGATCTGTAGGGGACAGGGCTTTATCATCCTATGCTCCTAAACTCTCACTTCATATTAGAGATGCACACAATCTAAGCATTTTTAAATCTAACCTAAAAGCAATTTTTTTTAAAGTTACCTTTTTCTTGATGGTTTTAAATATTTTGTATTCAAATCTGCTCTTTTTTTGTACGCTTTTTATATCTGTTTTATTGTGTAAAGTGCCTTGAGAAGCTGGTTTAAAGGCGTTATATTAAATAAAGTTTATTATTATTATGTGAAGTCCATAAAGCTGTGTTCAGGTTATTATGGGTGTGACAAATGTACACAAAAAGGATTGTGGGACGGCCATCGGGTGATTTATTCAGAAATAACCAATCTAACATTGAGAACTGATAAAACATTTTGAGATCAGTCTCAGGAGGAGCACCACCTGCCTTCAGTTGTGGGCCAATTCTTCTACTGCCATCTGCTGGACATTCACCAGTGCTTTTGCATTCATAATTAGACAATATAAAATTACTATTATAACACAATCATGTTTTGTCAGAGTTTATCACTTCATTTGTACTGAGCTCTTGGTTTTAACAATTCTGCCTCTCAATGATTAATGTGAAACCTCAAAATGGTGTTATACTCAGGAGATTTGCAATAATCATTTCAAATATCTATCTACAACAAAATGTGTGCGTGTAACAGGTGCAGAAAGTGTATGTATTGTTTATTATAATTCACTGTTATAATTCATTGTTTATTATAATTGCTGTGATGTCATCATGAGCCTACATAATTTCCTGTTTTGTCTCCTCCTCTTCCTCTTGGCATTGTTAATACCAGTGGGTAAGGGTTTCATATTACTTTGAAGGTACCCCCGGGAGCCGCCATTGGCTAACAAGCCTTCACCTGCTGTTAGCATCCCATTGACTCCCATTCATTTTGGCGTCACTTTGACAGCGAATAACTTTACATCTGAGGCGTTTAAAGACTCCATTTGTCCATGGTTTATTTCTAAAGAAACACGACAATGTATAAAAGGCTCCATTACCTTGTATCTTACGTTATGCCCCCGTAGAAGCAGTTTTTGTAAAAGTAGGCTAACGATTGCGTCATAACCACGCGACTCTCTGGAAATTACCGTAGAGACAGGAAGAGAAGCTCGCATGCAATCGGGGGGACGTGGAGGCATAAAGTCCGATAAAGTCAAGGGAGAAGCCCATAGAGAGTCATGACGTTGCTCCTGCTCCTAGCTCATGGACAGATCCTACTCACGCTTTCCATCTCTGCAAGATTCGGAAGGGAATGGTTCAGATTTCGTTTGGCACAGCTACTAGAAAACTTACAACTGTCAGGCAGGCTGCTCACGTCACATCCACGTCGTCAAGCTCAGTTTGAGTCTGCGCAGTACGCTTGGCAATCAGGAAATGAGGGCTTCTAATGTGCTTCACTTTCTCTCCGTTGAAACCTATGGGGTCGCTGTGTCCAGTTTATATACTGTCTATGGTTAATACACTGAAGAGGTGAGTTATGTTTGGCTCATGTTAATCCCAATTAATCTTTAGTGTAATTGTTGCTTTTATGTCTGTATCTTCACTGCAATTCATGTGTATTGTGTTATTTTACTTACCTGTGTGGTTATTTTTGTCATTTTACCCTATTTAAGTTCTATTTTTTAGTGATGGTGAAATGAAGCTTTGTGAAGCACTGGGGCTTTCCCCCTCAACTGTATTGTAAAATGGTTCATTACTCTAAGCTTTTCAACACGTTGCACACTAACGACATCTTGTGGTCAAAAGGTGGAAAAGCTGCCTTTCTGTCCCAGAAGACCTATTTCTTTCTTTCTTTTTTTTTTTTTCATTTAATAAATCACTTTATGCTCTGTAAACCACAAAGAAATACAATAAATCCTCATAAATCATGTGTTAGTGTTGATGTAGTTCCTATTGAATGTATGAACAAACAACTGTATGAATTAATTTATGAAAAAAAAAAAAATAATAATAATAAATGGGACTAATTCACTTGTACAGAAACAATTCTTATGAATCTGCTTTGATCTACAAATGCAGCCTTATTCACATAAACTTTAGCCTCAGTCCTAATCCTACGAGTTCATAGGCAAGGCTCATGTAGGCATATATAATCAGAATAAAATAATATTTTTGTGGAATGGTGAAGTGCTTGTGAACTGGGGAGCTGACATTTTATTTTGTGGGTATTTAATAAATTAAAGTTGTTACGAACTTTAAAGGCCTAGGAGATGTACCGTAACATTTATGATATTATATTACTACTGGTGGATGGAATGGAGCAGAAAAACACGTCAGACAAACTTGAAGAGAAAAATCAACAAGCCGAAGCCACTAGATCCAGTTACAAAAATACGCTATGTACAGTGCAGTGAAAGAAAAATAAACATACAATCAAAAAAATAGGGAAAGGAACTTAAGTGGCGCCAAAGAAAAGAACGAAATATAACCAAACACTCCTTATTTCTACTCCTAAACTAACCAAAGCAAAATGTAGAAATAAAACCGAAATCTTCGGCGCATCCGGCGCCCAACTAAAACTACCTAAGAAAACAAAACTACAAAGAGTGGCACACACTCCTTACCTAGGGTGTCTAACATTTCATTACTACAGGCACAGTGTAAATCGCAGGGCTTAAAGTATTCCGGCACCGTGCCGGATCTCCGGCGTGCGGCAGTGAGGAAGAAAATAAAATTGGAACTTGCATGGTTTAATATTTTCGAGTCAATTGATTTCACCTACCAATCATATGAAAGGAACGCAGCTCTTACTAACGTTACAAGCCTATCAGAAGCAGAGCAGGGCGGGGCCTGGCAACACAGTGGCCCTCATTTATCAAAAGTGCGTACACCAAATTTCCAGCGTACACCTGGCGTACACCCAAAACCACGTTGACTTTGAGATTTATCAATATGGACGTTGGCGTACGGCACGCTCAAATCCTACGCCAGCTCGGGAGGTGGTGTACGCACGTTTTGAGTGCGGGAATGCGCAAAAAAACAATTCCTAACACCACAAAACGCACTGACAAACTAAAAGATATAATATAATATGACCCACTGTAAAAAAAAACAACAACATAGTAATTATAAACTTCAGTGTTTATTTTTGTGCAACATGGACTTCAATGTTTAATTTGTGTGACTTTACCAAAGCATTTGAATTGTAGGCATATGTATTCCTTAAGTTGCGAGCCTGTGCGCTTTACCTGACGTTTCAAGCCTTGTTTATACTTTCGCGTGGCTCCGCAGCGCGAGTCTCCGCAGACTGCGCGCGCACCTCCCCAAACGGACGAGGCGTTTATACTCGACGCGCTCGCCGTTGTACTATTCTTTGAAACGATGGTTAGGCCAGGGTTAGGCCCGGCAGGTATGCACGGACTGGGTTTAGTAATGAAAGGCTTTCAATGACCAAAAAAATAATTCAGACTGACAAAATAATAAAAATGCCATTCTTCTTCTTTTAAATAATAATAATAATAATAATAATAATACAAATAATAATAACGACATTCTTCTTCTAAATAACAATAAGCGTCATTAATAATAAAAATCTAGAAATCAATTTTGTTTCTTTCCACTTCCCTGGTTTCGCTTTCTCTTTCTCAAAGAAGTTTCTCTTTAATTTGCCGTCTTCCGTGTGTCCATGGCGTAAAATGAGGGCGTGGGGGGAGCGGAGACTTGAATATATAGGGGCGTGTTATTCTAATGACGATCGTTTTCAGCCGCGGCATTTATCAAGGGCAGGTATTGCGTACACCAGAATTTCAAAGGTACGCACAGCTTCATAAATCAGGCGATGAGAGGAGTGTAAGCATAATCTTACGCCAATATATACGCCCGTTTCTACGCAAGATTGATAAATGAGGGCCAGTGTGATTGAGATTTATACGCCCACATGGAAATAACCTATATAAACATATATGTTTTGATATAGGTTTTTAATATATGTGACATATATAAAATTGGCCGTTTTCCTATATTATATGTACATATATGCACATATATGTACATATATGTGCACATATATGTGTACATATATACGTGCATACATGTAGGCTACCTATATAGGTAGGCCTACATATATGCACGTATATATGTGTGCATATATCCACGTATATATGCACCTATATGTTCACCTATATGTTAGTAAAATTATTGAAATCCATAGCTGCTATACAACATAAATAAAAGCCCAAAATGTAGAAATTTACAGTTTTTATTTACTTAAGAACAATCAAATAGTACAAGAACAAAAATATAGTACAAGAACAAAAATAAGACAAAAAACTGAACAGAAAAAAAAAAAAAAAAAAAAAAATTTTGTTGATCTTCTCAGCTCCGTGAGCTTCGAATTGATAGACGTGCCTATCTGCCCTCAGCTGGCTGCCGGCCACTTCTTCAATGTAGCATCTAGAGAAGACAAAAATAATAAGACAGTATAATAATAATAATAATAATAATAATAATATAGTGCTTCATCAGGAACCCAAAGTGCTTACAGTACAGCTGCGATTGGACACATATTTTGGATAAAGGGCTGATCATAATAAAAAATGCGTCATGTAAACACGTCAATTGGAAGATTCTGATTGGATTCAGAAAGAAATTCTGATTGGAAACATCACCCCCCTTTTTTTTAGCGGCATCGTTCTTTCATATGCACATGTCCATCATGGGGACTGCATTGTTAACAGTCACACGGTCAATCGTGCATCCAAAGCAGAGAAAATTCATGGATAGGAAAAATTTAGCTACTCCCGGGTTTTTTGGTTTGCTTAAAACACAGGTGAAGTACAACTTCTGCAGTTGTTTTAGGGAAATTAAGACCGCTCTGTGGATGTCAAAATCTGCGGTCAATTTAAGAATCCTTTTTATTTCATCCCTGTAGGGAAAAGTCTGGTGCCTTTAGTTGCTATACAAGCATCTCAGATAAAAGAAAAGTGTCTGTTCATTAAAACTGTGAACAGAAATGTTGATTTTCTTCAAATTCATTAACCACGCCCTTACGAAAATTAACCATGGTTTTACTACAGTTATATTGTAGTAATGCTACAATAAAACCATAGTAACCATGACTGTAGTTTTCTCCAAAAACCACTGTTACTACAGTCATAGTTACTATGGTTTTACTGAAACCATTTAACTTTTGTGAACTGCAGTGTCCCGTTCCGCTGCGCTAACATTTTATGTGAATATATGTTGCGTTGTTCAGTATGTTGGGACAGAGGCGCCAGAACATCGTCATATCGCACACCCCTACTTCCAAAGTTCACGTTTTGTGTTTCACAGAGTCATAAAGGTCTGAAAAAACGTGAGAGTAGATGACGACAGATATAAAATATTTTTTGGTAAGTTACTTATCCCTTTAATGTTTATCATATTTGTGGGAGTTATACTGACATTTGTTAGACAAAAATTAATTGGTTTGTAAATGTACTTACCACTAATACACTTGGATTGCCAATAGAACTCGCTTTCTTCCAGTCCAAGAATTCTTTTTTTCCATGTTGGTATAGATTGGACAGTTTTTTTTTTTGGCAGACTGGGGATTCTTGATTTCTCTTTAAACTCACTTACAACGAACATTTTCTATTTTTCCTCACCTCATAGTTACAACGCGGACTGTTGAGCAGACGTGTCTCAAGCCTAGTGATCCAACGCTGGATACTCTTATAGGTTACGTCCGTGGATCACGGCTGAACACGTCTTCTCCGCACTCATTTATAAACAAACATTTTTTTTTTCGCCTATCGTGCGTCTACTCCACACCCGTACCACTAAAAAGACGGATTATATCCAAGACTTAAGCCATAAATTAGTATTAATATTGATAGCATCACTGGTAGCGTCGTTGCTAACTTAACTTACTGTCCATCTGTTAAAATGGCGAATATATCAGATGTAAGTAGTCTACCTTTTGGTGCAGGTGAGGATACATTTGAGCTACACGCGTTGCAGTCTGAGCTGGAAGCTGTTGAGAAACAGATCCACGACCTTTTAGTGAGAAAAGCCGAGCTGATAGACCGGCGGTTAGCTCTTGAAACATCACGCGCCGATGCAATTGCACACAAATCAGTGATCAACGTTACTAACCCGCTGACTCCGACCTCATCTACTCCGTGCGTTACTCAGCATCGGTCACGAGCGTCGAGGCCGCGATCAGCTATGGTCTCGTTTACGCCGGCTCCAACATGCCACCACGAAGCCTGGATATTTCCGCAGCGGAAGACGCGAGTCAGGTCTAGACCAAGAAAACTCTCTCCGACCCTCCCGGTTTTCGAGATATCCACACAAAACCGCTTCTCCCCTCTTCGCGAAACAGAACGCGATGCTGTGATCATCGGTGATTCCATCGTTCGACACGTACAAGCTACGTTAAATAAAAGTAAGGTGCATAGTCACTGCTTTCCTGGTGCTCGTGTTTCTGAAATCGCTGCTCACGTTCCCGAGATTCTGAACGAGCGCGTCGGAACTGTGGTCCTGCACGCGGGAGGGGCCGACATCAGGCTGCGACAGACAGAGGTTCTGAAGAAAGACTTCAGGAATCTGATCGATACGGTACGCAGCACATCGCCTGATATAACGATCATTGTGTCAGGACCGCTTCCCACGTACCGACTAGGTCATGAAAAGTTTAGTAGATTATTCGCGCTAAATGAATGGTTAATATCATGGTGCAATGAGCAGAAACTGCTCTTTGTAAATAATTGGAATCTGTTTTGGGAGCGTCCTAGGCTTTACCGTGCTGATGGCTTACACCCAAGCAGATTCGGATCGGATCTTCTGTCAGATAACATCTCCAAAATGTTAAATACCTTTTGACTAGTAACCAAAAGTTCAAATCATAGTCTCTGCTGCACCAAATTAACTTATATAAATAGTGTAGAATATTGCATAGAAACTGTGTCTATTCCTCGTTTAGTGAGATCAAATAATAAATCTACTGCAGGATCTAGAAAAAATCTAATTGTTATTAAACCAGAAAATGTTGCTATTAGTAACCAAAAACAATTTCTAAAGCTAGGTCTTCTAAACATTAGATCACTCACACCTAAGGCAGTTATTGTAAATGAAATAGTCACGGATAATAGCTTCGATGTACTTTGCCTTACTGAAACTTGGCTTAAACCTAATGATTATTTTGGTCTAAATGAGTCTACTCCATTAGGATACTCCTATAAGCACGAACTCCGTCTGATTGGTCGTGGCGGCGGTGTTGCAGCGGTCTATAGAGATATTCTCAATGTTACTCAGAAAATGGGTTATACGTTTATTTCGTTTGATATACTTGTACTAAATGTTATGCTCTTAGATGTTAGAAAAAAATCCATATTATCTCTAGCCTTGGCTACCGTATATAGACCGCCTGGGCCTTACGCTGATTTCCTAAAAGAGTTTGCAGATTTTCTCTCAGATCTATTGGTCAATGTAGATAAAGCATTAATTGTTGGAGATTTTAACATACACATAGATAATCCAAATGATGCATTAGGGGCTGCGTTTATAGATTTATTAAATTCCTTTGGGGTCAAACAAAACGTCACCGGACCAACTCATCGTCTTAATCATACACTCGATTTAATTATATCATATGGAACCGATCCAACCGATATAGATATCATTCCACAAAGTGATGATGTCACTGACCATTACTTGGTAACTTGCATATTACGTACTGCTGTAATATGTCATGCGGCGCCGCGTTTTCGACCAGGCAGAACAATCCTTCCATCCACCATAGATAATTTCTCGAGTTGCTTGTCTGATCTGTCTCAGCTGCTGCCTGAACCCAAACAAACAGATGAACTAGAAGAACTAACTAGCACTATGAGCACCATTCTCTCTAGAACATTGGATGTTGTTGCACCCGTTAGATTAAAAAAGGTTACAGAGAAAATTAAAGCACCATGGTACAATAATACTACGCATGTTCTAAAGAGAGAAACCCGTAATTTAGAGCGTAAATGGAAACAAACTAATTTAGAGGTCTTTAGAATCGCGTGGAAAGACAGTATGTCACGTTATAAAAAGGCCCTAAAAGCGGCCAGGGCTGAGCATCTCCGCAAACTAATAGAAAACAACCAAAACAATCCTAGGTTTTTATTTAACACCGTGGCTAGACTAACAAATAAACAGACGTCACCCGAACAAAATATCCCGTTACAGTTTAGTAGTAATGATTTCATGAACTTCTTCACTGAGAAAATAGAAAACATCAGAACCACAATTGTAAACGTTCAATCCTCAATCGCGCCTTATAATTCAGCCTCAATTTTCCCCCCGCAAGAACAATTACAGTGCTTTACAACTATAGAACAAAAAGAGTTAAATAAACTTATCACTTCATCTAAAACAACAACATGTTTATTAGATCCTATACCAACTAAACTACTGAAGGAAGTGTTACCTGTAGTGGAAGAGCCTCTCCTCAATATTATTAACTCGTCTTTATCTTTAGGTCATGTTCCAAGAACATTTAAACTGGCAGTTATAAAACCTCTCATTAAGAAACCACAATTAGATCATAATAATCTAGCAAATTATAGACCCATTTCAAATCTACCTTTTATGTCTAAAATACTAGAAAAAGTTGTGTCCACTCAACTGGGCTCTTTCTTGCAAGAAAATGATATCTATGAAAAGTTTCAGTCTGGATTCAGGCCGCATCATAGCACTGAAACTGCGCTCGTTAAAATCACAAATGATTTACTCTTAGCTTCTGACCAAGGCTGTATCTCAATACTAGTTTTACTTGATCTAAGTGTTGCGTTCGATACTATAGATCATACAATACTCTTAGATCGACTACAAAATTATACTGGTGTTCAAGGACAAGCATTAAGCTGGTTTAGATCATACTTATCTGACCGCTACCATTTTGTCTATTTAAATGGAGAAAAATCGATCATAACTCCAGTAAACTATGGAGCCGCAGGGATCTGTGTTAGGCCCTCTGTTATTCTCAATATATATGATGCCACTTGGAAATATTATAAGGAAACATGGAATTAGTTTCCATTGTTATGCTGATGACACTCAAATATATATTTCATCACGGCCGGATGAAAACGCTAATTTATCCAAATTGACAGAGTGTGTTAAAGATATAAAAGATTGGATGACGCGTAATTTTCTTTTATTAAATCCAGACAAGACAGAGGTAATACTTATCGGTTCAAAAAACCGCCCACAGAACCTCTCACAATACAACTTTGACATCGTAGGATGTCCTGTTACTTTATCCTCTACAGTAAAAGACCTGGGTGTTATACTCGATTGTAACCTGTCTTTTGAAAATCATATTTCGTATGTTACAAAAACTGCCTTTTTCCACCTTAGAAACATTGCTAAGCTACGTAATATGCTATCAGTTTCTGATGCAGAAAAGTTAGTTCATGCATTCATGACCTCGAGACTAGATTACTGTAATGCTTTATTAGCCGGTTGTCCTGCATCCTCAATAAACAAGCTACAGTTAGTCCAAAATGCAGCCGCTAGAGTTCTTACTAGATCAAGAAAATATGATCATATAACACCGATTTTATCATCACTACATTGGCTACCTATAAAGTTCCGTATTAATTATAAGGTATTGCTACTGACTTATAAAGCCCTAAACGGCTTAGCTCCAGTCTATTTAACGGATCTTCTATCACCCTATAATCCATCGCGCTCTTTAAGATCAATAAATTCGAGGCTTTTGGTCATACCTAGGATATCCAGATCAACCAAAGGAGGGAGAGCATTTTCACATTTGGCTCCAAAACTCTGGAATAGCCTTCCTGATACTGTTCGTTACTCGGACTCACTCTCCCAGTTTAAAACTAGATTAAAGACGCATCTTTTCAGCCAGGCATTCATATAATATTGTTAATCTCACAGTTTCAAACTACAATCCGGCCTCTAGTTCATAAATGCCAGAGGAGAACTGGCCCCCGACTGAGCCTGGGTTCTCCCAAGGTTTTTTTTTTCTCCATTAGGTCACCTGATGGAGTTTTAGGACACCATTAGGTCACTTGATGGAGTTTTTCGGTTCCTTGCCACTGTTGCCTTTGGCTTGCTCAGTTGGGGATATTTTGGGGATATTTAATTTTATTCTATCAATCAATAAATTCCACTAGAAACAAACTTTGTTGTATTATTTTATTTTAATACTGTGAAGCTGCTTTGATACAATCTGTATTGTAAAAAGCGCTATACAAATATACTTGATTTGATTTGATTTGATTTGATTTTGCCATGCTGAGATCATCTCGGTGATCTCTCTCATCCTGAACTTTAGTTTCACTTTCTCCCTTTCATCCTCTCCCTCTCTCATCTGTTATCCGTTCGGTCTTGTAATGTTTTCATCCGTATGTTTCTGTTGTAAATATATGTATTTACTCTGTGTATACTCGTAGTTTCGATGTAGTATTAGTCCAATTATTAAAAACCCATTATATCCTAGATTGTCTCTGCATAAGTGTTCATTTTACAAGTCAATGAAATGACGATCAAGCTACGCTTTACTAATGCGCTACTGTTAAGTACCCTACATTTTATAAGAACAAGAAAGTAATTTTCATGGCCAGAAAATATAGCTTTCTTCGAATTATAAGAAAGAGACAATTTTGTTGAGAAGTTGATGGAATTAATTTTACGACCAGTTTGCGGGACAAACAACTGTTTAATTAATACATTAATTTCCCTTAAAAATTATTCTGATTAATTGATCTGAAAGAGGGACCTTTTTGGTATATTAATGATTAAATTATAATTCATTGTAATTGAACATTGATGTATACGAATGGGTCTAAATTTCAGTTTCAATAATTTATTAATATTGTAAGAATATAGATGAATCAACCCGATTCATAATTTTGATTCCCTATAATCATTTGAGCTAAGTCTTATTCCTTACAATATGAACAATTGATTAAACTGAACTAAAAAATAAATAAAAAATGGTATGTGAGGCTGTTGGGGTGAATAAAGAATAGTGATGTTCTATAACTGCATAAACATGTAATAGCAATTTACCAAATTAATATGATTTTTTTTTTCCTCTATTGATAAAGTGTCATGTTTAACACCAAAAAAAAAAAAAGATGTTTTCTTTTGTTCTTTTTAATTAGGTGCTCTTGATGAGGCACTAGAAAAAATAAAGGAGCTGGAAGAACTGGTGTCAAGGCTTATATTTCATATATTTTTGTTATATTTCAGAATATATTTCAATGTATTTTTTTCTGTATGGGTCCCCAAAAGTGTCAAAAATATATGTGGCATATATTCCAAATACATTGAAATATATTCTGAAATATAACAAAAATATATGAAGTATGAAATATATTTATTGGGCCAATTTCAAATATTTGCATATATTCCAAAATATATCCTGAAAATATATTTCAAATATAATTCTTTTGTGTATGGGAAGCTTTGATTGGAGTTGCACCCTGTGGTGCAATCACATTTGCATCAAAGTTGTTCACTGGCTCTATGTCTGATAAGGAGTTGACAAGGCAGTCAGGAATCTTGGACTTGCTGGAGCCAGGTGATGAGGTTATGGCAGACAAGGGCTTTCTCATTGGAAAGCTATTGGAGGTTGTTGGGGCAAAACTAACCATTCCCCCTTTCAAGCACAGAGACCAGTTCAGCAGAGAGGAAACTGAGAGAACCCAGGCCATAGCCAGACTCCACATCCTTGTGGAACGCGTAATAAGGCAGGTAAAAGAGAACCACATTTGGGATTGCCCAATTCCCCTCACCTTGGCAGGCACAGTGAATCAGATGTGGTCCTGCTGTTGCATGATGGCAAATTACCAGGGTCCTTTAGATTTTGAAGGTGAGGTAAAATACTGGAAAGAGTGAACATGCCAGCCAGGAACATCATCCAAATTTGGTGACGCTGACACATCAGTGATGTGGACACATCGACCATGTGAACACTCTTACACTCACTCACACACACTCTCTCTCACACACACACACACACACACACACACACACACACACACACACACACACACACAGTTACTTTTTTATTTGCTCATTTGTAATGCTGTTCAGTTCAATGCATTTTGATGTTCATGTGTCATGTTTTTGTTCTCAATATATAGTATAACTGTACATATCTGTTGTAAAACCATGTAAAATTATCCATGTTATCCCCATAAATGAAATTTAGAAATTTGAGTCTTTTATAAAGTAAATTTTACATAAACTGTTTTTGTATAAAAACTAGAGGTGGGCATAGATTATTTTTTTTAATCTAGATTAATTTTGAAATTAATCTAGATTAATCTAGATTAAAATGGCTCATTTGAATTCTGCCGAAGGCATTCAGAATATGTGTGCTACCCAAATAATGACTATAAAAGTAAGTCTTTGAGAACAGGTTTCTCAAGTCAGGAGAAAGCTGAGAAAAGCTTGAGAAAGCTGTTCTACTCATAGACTGTAAAAGGTTACTACTGTACTGCTACCGTCCGTAGGCAACATTATAGGCCTATGTTATTATCAACTACTATAGGCTATCAATTAGGGATGGGCGATATGGCCTAAAATCCATATTGTGATATACAATATATATTGCAGCCTCTTGTGATAACGATTATAATAAAACCATTTCAAAACAGGTTACACAGACCCTGCTAAACAACTGCTAAATGTTTTTTTTTTTTTTTAAAGGGTGTATGTAGTAGAGCCCTGCGCGGGACTGTTTTCTTCATCCCGCTCCCGCCCGCGCCCGCCGAATTTCTGACCATTCCCGCCCGCTCCCGCAATGTATGTGTTACACTCCCGCCCGCTCCCGCAATATGTATGTCCACTCCCGCCCGCACCCGCAAAACTCTGAGAATTTATTCCCGCACAATAATAGAGATGCATTGATTTTGTGTCTTCTTCCGTCCCGCAGGAAAAAAACACATAATTGTATTGCTATTATTAAAGAGATTCATGGGTTTTGTTTCGTTTCCCTGGCCGGCATGTATTCTGGACACACACACACAGGACAATGGAGGAAATCGAGTGTATGCTGTTTTTGGATGGTTTTGTTTTCGTTTTTGCTGTTTTTTATTCAAGATAGCATACTCCGTCTGGCGCGTGCAATAATGACAGTGAATAGCAGCCGCGGCGCTACCATTGGGCCCGGGTGGGCCTGGGCCCACCCATTTTAGGTCCGGGCCCACCCATTTTCTACTATGGTTTTGTACATTCCTTCATTCGGATCTATTTGCGATCCATTCCATTCTAAACAAACAACGCAGTTTAGCCTTCATTCGTCCTTGTTACATTATTCATTAAGACAATAATAAATGCACGCATAATTATCAGTGAACTTGATAAATGTTGCAGATATGTTTTACTATGCATGCACAAACAAATGCCTTGTGTGCAAAATTCAGAATAAAATTAATATGCAGCAATTTGTACAAATAGAGAGTCTGTAGGCCTATATGTGTTGTAGCCATCAAGCTCATTTAGTTTCATATTTGTTAAAATATTATAATGTTATTTTTTCATCTAAGTTGATTATGAAAAGTGAACCGCACGAGTAACACACGAGATACGCAATATCGAGAGACATGGAGCGGGTCAGACATGATTTTGACCACTTAATTAAGTTACAAATCCCTTTTTTAAGTGAATTTCGTTTTGTATAAATTGTATCTTAATTTTATTTTATTTTTTATCAACCAATTGCCTGAATAAATATAGGAGACAATATAATCATAGAGGCGCCCGCGCGGTCACTTGCATTGCTCGTGAACAGGAGCGCATCTAATCCTAACTTAACGAAACTCAGCATATGCCTCACAGACATGAAATATATCTTAAAGCTTGAAATGTTTTTTTAACAATTTAAAACGAAAAGAAAAAGGCTAGGCCTACTCTCTGATTATGCAATCCATGATGTGCATTTCTCTATAGGCGCGTTCACGGAGATGACGATCGACAACTTCATCTTTACAGCTGTTGCTACTGTTAATAAACTAAAAATAATAGGCCTATAATTTTATTAAACAATACGTTCAATTAAATTGTAATTTTATTAAAAAAAACAACAAAAAATTCCTGTTTAAGTTTTTTTTTTTTTTTTTTTTTAACCTGTATTACGCATTAAATTCAGGTAGGCTATGAGTCGCTGTCCTACGTGCCGCAGAAAAGCGCTGAAACGGAGATGAAGGGGAACCCCTTTTTTTTTTTTTTTTGCTTATTTTAACTGGCCCATCCAGTTTTCTGGAGGCCCACCTACAATCAAAATCCTGGCGCCGCTAGTGGTGAATAGTGATGATTCTCTCTGAACAATCAGCAGTCTGCCGTGTTTTCAAGTCACATTTTAGTATCGCCTCAGCTCGCTTTGAACCTCGCCGGAGGTGGTACGAAAAAAAGTACCTGGAAGCAGATACAGTTACAACTTTTACACAGCGGAAAACCAAACAAAGGCGCGTCGAGCCGAGCTGAGGCAAGCTGGTACTGTGTAGTGGAAAAGCGCCATTATTGACGACATCATCATGTCGCTAGGCTACCTCCCGATCCCGCAGTGTTTTTTTTTAGCCGCCCATTCCCGCCCGCAGCAAAGTTCAAACCGCCCGCTCCCGCGAGATTTGCGTTGGGTCCCACGGGACCCGGCGGGACTCAATCCCAATGCAGCCCTCTAGTATGTAGTTTTGAGAACATATATTGTGCAAAACTGTAAGTATACAACATAATTTTGCAGATAAATAAAATTTAAGTAGGCCTACACTAGCTGCACAGACTTCAGTAGGTCTAATGTTTATTATGGCTTGGAGCTTATGAAACCCCACATTTAAAATGAGAATATTGTCTAACTGATGTCTTTTCAGTTAAAAAGAAACACAACAACGATTCTTAAAATCGGGCGCAGGCAGAGATTATGTGCTACACCACTAAGATATATTGGGAATAATACGCGCGCGCTGGTATTCAGTGATGTCATGTTTCGTTTTGAATTTGAGGTGGTAGAACGGATTAGTCGTGTGTTAACTTACCGAACTGTTACCCCACACACTCTGTCTATATAGTTTGCTGCTGCTCGTCGGATGGCTTAAATCCGAACCAAGTCCAAATAATGGATGTTGCACCGATCTTTTTCACCAGCTTTCACTTTCAGCCGCGTTTATGATGCGTTGCAGCCGGGTTTACCTCGCGGCCGCGGGTAGATTGCGTCATCATAGCTTGTGTAGTATGGAGCAGCTCCCAACCCAACTTGGAGAATAGATTAACGGCATATTTTTTTTATCGCGCGATAAGAGTCTCGCGTTAACGCAGCACGTTAACGCCGATAATGGCCCACCACTAATAAAAACCTATTTAAAAAACATTTTTAATTATTTATATATAATATATATCATAGATCCTCCAAAAACTGCACAAATATGGAGTAAAACCATTAATAAACAGAGTAAAATTACTTTTTGTAAAAAAAAAAAAAAAAAAAAAAAACTATTATTCTGTTATAAAAATACCTGTTGTTGCCTGGGAACTCTGGAGACCCCAAAGATCACTAGTGTCACCCCAAATGAAAAATGTCAGAGTGTTAAGTTCACATGGCTTCAGACTTTGAGGTTAGCAGCACCAGAGCCACTGAGTTCTACATAAAGTATTTGGCAGCAGTTTGGGGCTGACGATAAAGTACTTAGCTTAATTTGTGGTGTAGATAAAATTAACTTAAATCATTTTGAATGATAATAATTAAATATTAATTCAAATTTGTGTGTATGGTTGTGTGTATGGTCGTGTTGAGGTGAGATTGTGGTGTGTATGGTGTAGGTGTTATGCCACTGAGCTACCAGGAAAGTACAGCAGCAGCCTCAGCAGCAGGAAGGACTGAGGAGTGACACAAACAGCGAGAGCAGCAGCCGCAGTAAGACATAAAAGACAGCAAGGTAAAGTGAGTTGTAATAAGAATGAATGCAGAGTGAATGTCCTTTCCAAGGATCGCCACCTTGACGTGGTGGAAAGGCTTGTGTGTTCCTGATCCCAAGAGTAAGTCATTCTGGTGCTTTTTCCACGGGTGTGGCATGCTCAAGGGTGAGGTTCCAGACTAAGTGCGATCCAAATGGGCAATAACTGACTGAAGGTATATTTTAAATATAATTACTTGATTTTGTCTGTCTTGGTCATTTTATAATAAAATATTGTGTGGCTGTCACATGCAAAACGATCCATTATCAATTTCTGTCAGGCTTGGGAAACATTTTTAAAATAACATTTATCATAAAGCTTAGAAACATACAACATGCATAACTGTGAATAATATAAACGTCTTTGGTTTTGTCACTTTCTTGACTATTTTCATCCTAGCAAAACATGGATGTATGTACCAAAGTAGAATTCATCAGCTTTAGCCTTGATTTCTTGGATCAGCTCATCATCCCTCCATACTCTCTCCACGGTGAAGTCACTCCTTGTATCAGTCACCAGATCACACCAAGCTAAGCCAGTGACCATCAGCTGACCCTGGATTTGCCAGTGGTAGGTGTGTTTTTTTTAAGTTTTGCTTGACCCCCAATAATATTGGTGTGTGATGCCTCTCCAATGTCGTTCACATCAGGGCACTTAACCTCAACTATGCCATAGGGAGGTTCTTCGTTTGGGTCCACCACTTTACCATCTGGACTGGCACCGAGGTGTGGAGCATCGGGGTGGATGATGAGACCGCATGGAAGAACGTTAACTTTAAACGTCTCATCATAGCGGCGAAGAACCTCTGGCTCAAGCTCCATTCCTCTACGCATTGCTTTGGTCTGGGGGGCACCTTTAATGATCCGGCCAGCAAGTGTCTTTGCTGTGGACTCTGATCTGACCTGAGCAGCTTCATGGAACTTGCTTGCTGTAAGACGGAGGCGACGCATGCTAAACCAGAGTGGGCTTTTGGATTGACCCCTTGTTCCCTCCTCAACGATGCCTGATATCTCAGGGGTCACCTCCAGACTCTGCATATGCAGGAGTTCAGCCCAGCTACCAGGGACAAAATGAAATTGTGGAAGTGTGTATTGTCGGACAGGTAATGGGGGGAATTGTGGAGCATATGGATGCATAAACACATCCTTTGGTGTCACAGCTGGACACTGATAAGACAGCAGTGAACCTTTTGGGACCTCTCCAAATTTAGAGGACACCATGCTTACAGCAGACATTCCATCAATAATTTTGGCTATAAGCGGTTGTGGTCGAAGGGAGATGAGGGATGCTGCTCCAGCAATCATGTCTTTGTCAGGCAAAGGTCCTTAAACAAAAATGTTCATGCTTCAGTGTGTTAATTCTTATCTAATGTGAAGATGTATGTATTAGTATTTGGAGATTACCTCCATATGCTCTGTACAGAGTAGACTGCACACAGCTCCTACCAGAGGCTTTTGGCTTGCGCACTACAAGCTCATCCACTGGTTCAGGAGTGATGCCCTGACAAAACATGTATATATTGCACTTGATTGTAATCTGATTTGCACATCATGCACTTTACATACATTTTTATTTATTATTAACTGTTGTCAAAATTAAAACTGTTTAGTTTTTTTTTTTTGTGGTTTTTTTTGGTTACCTGGGAGCGTGGCCTATGCCAGGTCTGCTGTTTGCTTGTGCAAGCAAGGGCAGCTGGAACATTTTTGGTTCCTAATGTACTGTAATGTGCTGTCTGGTAAAGTAGTGCTACCAGGTGGTTGCACAAACTTCTTCCAGCAGCACAAGTACAAGTATAAGCTGCCATTTGAGGTGGATAGTTGGATTCAAGCGTGATCTGAAGAAAGTGATAGAAAGACTCATATATTTCACATCTTCATTTAACCTTTGTGTGTTGTTCATTTAGGGTGTACATTGTTTTTTTGGGGGGGGGTCTCTAGAGACACTAAAATATGTTTTTGTAACATGATTTTTTTTTTCAACTTAGTATCACTTACTGCATTGATGTTTTTAGTCTAAAATTTGTTTATTATTATTTATTTGCATTAATTTCATTATTTTCATGTTTAGATAAAACAGCGAAGTTAAATTAAATTCACTGGAAAGATGTACAATTCTTAGTTTCATTCATGGTGGTAACATGAAAATGAGCCATAATCTCGTGTAATTCATTATGAATTCTGCACTCTCCTGGACTAAATAACATTGAATAAAAAAAAATAAAAAAAGATACTAGAAATCACACATACAATCAGACATCATTTCAATTTATTTATTGATTTTGTGGGTAAAGATATAGTAAGTGTGAGATTAGTCATCAAGTGTAATGCAATTTTAAAGCTCCAATATGCAGGAATTTTGTAATAAAATTTCCGAAAATAACTTGCACAGTGTGATATATTTCCTCCAGTTGTGTACTTACAATATCTTAAAAGTCTCCAAAGATTTTTTATTTCAGAGAAATTCCGATTTTAAATAACTGTCCGTCCCGGAAAAGAAATGTCGCGCCTCAGTGACGCAATGTCCGCTCTATCCTTTTTTCCGGTCTGGAACATGTGATAGGATATTCCCCCACCGGATTTTTTTTTGTTTTGTTTTTTACAACAACTTTATTGAGTTTTTTTCTTATCACAATAAACAATAAAGACGTCTGACAACGAATAAAAAAAGAATAAAATAAAAAATATGACCCACCACACCGGAATATCGCATGGTCAAATGCGGAAGTGGTGGTTAAAGCGTTATAGCCATAGTCTGTATGGTTAGCTGTTATGCATCACGATTACTCATTGGCGAGTATTGAAGTGCCAACAAAACGAAAGCGTCCATATTCGGATACACGCGGAGTCGCGGACTGTGTGACAGACGGAGGAATAAAACCCGGATAAATATCGTCAGGCGTTTTCGAGATGGAGAGAGCTGCGTGACATTCTTGGACTTGACAGAAACTGCTCTCGCGATTGTATTGATAGACAGGTAAGACATGCAACTGTCAATAATAGCACTTATAAACAAAGTTATATTGCTCTTTGTACTTCGGTAAGGCTTTTTATCACGTGTGGTGACCGAGATTATGGCAGTACAATTAAATACAATCGGATATGTTGTTAAAAATATATTTAGTCATTACTTGCAAATGTTCGTTCAAATTTACTTTTAGATATTGGTTTGAACACGTTAAACAACACGGCATTAACCCCTAAAAACGTAAAACTGCACAACATTAACCAAACAAATCATTTGACAAATAGCTGTATGTTGTAACGGGATAATATAGCGTAACATTTCATGTTCCTTGCAGTTCATTAATTATGATGACATAAAATAATACGATCAGACATACAGGTAATACAAAAACGAATAAATTACCTCATCCGTGATCATGATTCATTAATTCCATTTAGATAAATCGCTAGATGGTGAAAACGCATTAAAAACAACATCTCCCATCGTCCTTCATAGCGTCATCAAGCTTCGCCTTTGTTATTGTTGGAAACTGTGCCCTCTTGTGGTCAAATACCAAAGTTACATAGTAGAGCTTTAATGAATGGAACGGTTTTTCAACAGTGTCTATAGCTGCTGTTGCTATTGATACTGAGACAAGTAATACATTAGAATTTATCTGGTTATCAGAAAATATACCATTCATCATTAGCTAAATCCAGTAAGTTATGTATTTACCTCAAGCTGATGTGGTTCCTCACGCTTTCTTAATGACCTATAACATCTGGCCCTAATTATCACTGTCCCTGCAATAATATTTGAGACTGAAGTGTCCAAATACACACATACACACATGGTTAAAACTGATTTTGTTTTATTACACCGCTTTGAAATGATCCATTAAATCAACAAAATATAAATTGTAAATTGGCTATCGTAAATATAACATACCTTGGTAATCAAAAATAAATTGCTCAAAAAAGAATTTGTACCCTTTGTCCAATTTTGATCTATTCACATCTCCCTGAAAACTGTCAACAAAACGGACAACATCTGATATATGTACTTTTGGCAAATACATGAATGACTGAGAGAAAACGCGCTGTTCACAGTCCATTTTAAAAACGAATGGCAATCGTAGCGGGCGCATAGACAGTATGAGGGGGCGGTGGCGCGACCGGAAGTATCGCTACCCTACTTCCGATCACGGCCGCCATCTTGTGAAATAGGACTATTGCGAAGATCTTGAGTTTTCGTCGAAGATTGTGCCCTCGGCGGCCTGACAAATGTTCACCCAATTTCGGCCTTCTGGTGATATATGCATGATCAGATAAGTTCAATATTAATGTTGCTTGCAGTTCCGATGTTGCTAGGCAACCACAGACAGCCTGCAGTAACTCAGGCATACAATTTCCAATCTGCCCCAAACTTCACATGTTTGATAAGAGTCCTGTCCTGAACACATGACCATGCTCATATTTGGTTATAGGAATAGCGCCACCTGCTGATAGCAGGAAGTGTGGCAAATACAAAACGTGCTCGAAAAATCATGAAACTCTGCACACGCTTCAGAAGTGGTGAAAATTTACATGTTATGTGGTTTTCAAAATTGGGTAGGGCAAAATGGCTTAATTATTGCCCCTATATTTTGCCCCGGCTCTACGTTTCACATACAGGTATGAAATTTGGTACATACATGTAATGACCCAATACCTAAAAAAAAGTCTCTTGGAGCGCAGCCCTATACACAACAGGTAGTCAGCTATTTTGAACTTCCTCTCAGATTTTGTGCAGTTTTTGCCATTTCCTGATGTTGTACTTTAACGAACTCCTCCTACAGTTTTGATCTGATCCTCTTCATATTTGGTGAGTGTAATCTTAAGGCCTTTACTAAAGGCGTCAGGTGGCGGTGGCTGGGGTGCGAGGGCCCTTTTCATCGCTGCTTGCAGCTTTAATTTCATTTGTTTTTGTCCAGCTTATTTTATGTCATTTAGATATTTTTTGTTTTATTAATGCATTTCTTTTGGAGATTATTTACATTTAAATGACTAGATTTGATCAATAAATAATAAATAGTTTAATATTTACTAATTTAAGCACATTCCTCACATTCTTTCAACTTAAATTCAAAATATCTCTTGTGAAAAAAATTATATAACATGATATTTCATGACTCTTGCCACTAGATGGCCTTATAGCTCTATATGGAGCAAATGAGCTGTTCCTTTGGGTCCTAAAGCCATTCAAATACACATGCATGTAGACATAATAAAATAATTTTTTGGTAAAGTTTTAGCATTTTTAGTTAGAATTTTGAGCATTTTTAGGTTTTTTTATGTGTACTGAAGCATTCCTCGCATTCCATTCATTCTATGGGGGTCAAATTGACACCCGATGGAAGGATTTGTTACTTTTTTTTTATTTCAACCACAAAACTCAAAAAAATGTAATCAATACATTTTTTGTGTGTGTGTGTTTTCGTGGTTAAAGTGCGACAAAAATCCTGGGGTCTTTCAAATTTCAAAAAATTCCAGGTCAAAATGACAACATATTACAGTAATACAAAATATCATTCAAATAGTACAAGAGACTTATCCAACTCACAGAACTACCTATATATATATTAGTGGTGGGTGGTATTTTTCAAAATTATACTGTTTCATGGGAAGTTTTTTTTTTTTTTTTTTTTTTTTTTTTAAGCATGACTGGGTGTTAGCCACATTTTCTACTGATTGAGAGAGGAAATACTACAGTAAATTGACTTAGAATGCCCTATATTACTGACATGAGTGAATATTGTAGAAAGAAATCCACACTAGTATTAATACAGATTTGCAAGGCTGTTTACAAAGAGGTCCAGCAGGAGGCGCTTTAGGAGCGTCGGAAACAACGGTTTCCACGGTAACGGCTGTACACAAATCCCCGGTAATGGCTGTACACAAACCAGCACAGCGCTCATAAACGCTGTTTTATCAGGACAGATAAAGAAAGATTCGATAGGTGGTTTGCAGTCACGTGATTGTGATGACGCGCAAAATTCAGATGGAGGGCAGGAAGTGAAGAGCGGAATGGACGAGATGGAGGAAAGTCCGAACGTACTACTTTTAGACGCTATTACAAGAGAAAGATATAACAAAAAATTGAAACATATGTTGGACGTGATCCTTACCATTCAGCGATTTTTCAACTGAATTGAAAGATTTGCCAGTAACATTACGTTTGTCTTCAGTTACAGGGGTAACTTACAAACTCAAAGAAAAGAAGAAACAATTACTTTGACTTTACAAAGTTCGGAAACTGGTACGTAACACAAACATAGCCCCATAAGTTGTATTAACTCACCTTTGACGAAGTGAATACTCATAGGCGTCGATTTCGGTGGGGACGCGTACCCACCAGATTTCGTCACGAGTCATTTTGTACCCACCACTTTTAACTTAACGTCCATAATAATTGGACTTTGGGTTCGATTTTTTTTATAGTTTTCAGTGGTTATGAGGAGCAATATGAGAGAGAAATTTGATAATTATTGTAACATTAAACCACGTCACGTCATATTGTCAACATGGTAGGCCTACTTATGAAGCAGAATAGTGGGTCATATGTCTAATGCTTTTTGAAAACTTAAGGCTTTCTTCTTCATAAAACGAGTCGGACATCATCACATTTTTGTATACATTATTTATTTACATTAGTAAGCTACAGGACATAGTCTTTCAAAACATGACCTCCGCGAAAGAAAGAAAAAAAATAATGCGTCATTGTACCCAGCACATTTCAAACCAAACTGACGCCCATGTGAATACTGCACACACGGGCATTTTACGATTCGGCTCCTCCCGACCGCAGGCTTAGGTTTTGCAAGCCATTTTTTCCGGCGTTTTTCGGTCAATTTCTTGCATTTTTCCCCTTTATGAACAACAACTTTTGGTACACGATAAAAACTCTTTGTGGTTTCTCGATTTGATCAATTTGAGCAACCATAAACGACGCAAAACATAGGCATTTTGAGTTTGTTATAGTGCTTCCTAAATGTAGCACATTACTTCCTGCCCTCCATCTGCATTTCGCGCCATGGCAACGCAGTGACGTGACATCATATGCAAACAAGCTATTGACCGTTTGCAAAAGCCACGCCCCCTAGTTATTGTTACTACACCCGTCACACAATTGAGAACCAGACACATAGCCATGGCTGGGTTGAGCTCCATACCTATTGGTATAAGTGATTGGTTTTGGAGTAGCAATGCAGCAGACATATCCTCCAGGGCACTACAGAAAGGGCTGCAATATGCAGTGGAGGGATATGTTCAAAATGTTAAAATAAGCAAAGACGGGAATATTACAACAATCGAGGCCAGTGCTTGAAGATGGGGAAAAAAGGTGCCGGTAGGCTAACATTACTCTCTTACATTGGCAAATCATGACATTTGAGATTTCTACAGTGAAAAACAAAACTTGAAGATATTGCTGGTACAACAACAATTTATTGTTATTTATTAACAATATAAATGTATTTAAACAAGTCGTGTGTGTGTGTGTGTGTGTGTGTGTGTGTGTGTGTGTGTGTGTGTGTGTGCTTGTGTGCAAACGGAACTCCTCCAAATCTGCAAGTCCAAAAATACATTTAGGCTATGGTGAGTTTACTACATTTTATTTTATTAAATGCATTTATGGTGAGATTATTATATTTTCATGTAAATCTGTGTTCATTTTGACCAAGAACCATGCGCTGTCACTTTAATTCAGCGCGTGCAGCACAGCAAAAATAGACTCGGTGCAGAAACGATTGCAGCATCCGCGTGCAGTGTGAAAGCGTTACCTGTTAACATGGGTGCGGAAAAAAAAAAGCACTGCAAACGCACTGTAAACGGACTACGGAGTATATGTGAAACGGGCATGACTGACGCTTATATATGTTATATACGCTGACATATGTATGCTTATTAATCTTCGAGGCATTTAGCTGTGAGTGAGGTCTCCCACACTGCTTAATCCATTGTCGGCATCTTTCCGCTTGGGTCTTGGGTCTTGGGTTTTGGAAAGGCGAAAAAAACGACCCCTCCCTCTAAACTTTTGGGGTACCTGTTGTCAGACTTGCAGGTGCCATAGGCGCATCATTTCACCGTGTTGCTGAAATCGCAATGTTTGACGGGGGTCCTTCTCCTTAGTTACAGTTTCTGAGCTAGGATTGGACGAGGACTGTTCGAGGGCGGGGTTTTGCGAATGGTCAATTGAAATAACATCGAAACTTTTCTAAAGACTGTCACTTCCCTTTAAAGATACATTCATATAAAAACAGCCGCACCGCGTTTTGACTTTGCAGTGCAGTGCTCATGTTTATTAAACAATGTCAATGCCAACCACTAATAGATTTTCCAAAAGGCTGTGTTGATATTGTGAACCAATGTATGGGAAACACTAATATAATTTGATAGCTATCAATTAGGCTATAGTTTAACCTATCCATCTTTACCGTCACAGTAACACACACAGCTGTGTATCACCAGTGCAACAGACCCTCTCGAACAGTGTCGTGACGTGTTCCCAACATTGTTAAAGCGACATACACCGGTATTGCGGTATATTAAAAATGTATATCATAACAAAAATAAACACCGGTATTCAGTATGAACTGATATACCGCCCAGCACTAATATATATATATTGTTGTATAATATTAAGAAAATGCAATTACCTGCCTCCTTGTTTATTGTAGATGCCGTTTTGTTACACATATTTAGCCAATGTATTGGATATAATGCATTGCATTCAATGTTGTTATTTATTTTGTTTGTAAAAGATGGCTTATATTGTTTTGGCATAGATGTACAGTAATTGGTTATGTATGTATATGTGACTGTGCCAACCCATGTTGAGAGGAGCAGAAAAGTGCAATTATGTTTGTGCGCTAGAGGACTCCTAGAACTTTAAATGAACTCAGCCATCTTAGTTGAGTTTACTGGAGTTCAAGGACATGAAGAGGTTGACCGCTTGCACATGCCTGGAGAAGGATCTGGGAAACTTTGGAGGAGTGTCAACCTAACGCCTGTTAAAAACAACAGGAGTATAAAAGACTGATGAACTGACTGCCTCAGGGGATACTGATACGCCAGTGCCCCCGACGCCTAGAAGCCCAGAGCTGAGGACAAGAAACCCCAAGCAGAAGAGAAGAAGCCCAGAGCTTACTACACCTTTGATTTAAAACATGATTATTGTATTTTATACTTAAATGATGAAGTTTTATTTGCCTTTATACTTTTATTTATTATAAAAAGAAAAGTAACCAATTAAAAGAAATTTAATTGATTACAAAATCTGCCTTCTGAGATTTATGATGCTGGAAGACTTTTAATGAGAACATACCACAGGGGAGTCTTCTGACCAAATTGTAAGTACCTTTTGAATGCTTACGGTTTAGGTCAGATTTGACTTTCTTTACCTTACCTGAGAATAATAAATAAATAGGTAAAAGGTGTTAAGAGTAAAGTACACACCGTAAAACATGGCGCCCAACGTTTTAGGGGCATTGCTCCATCGACCCCTGGCCACGGTCGATCGAGCAATGCTTGCCCATTCGCTTCCGCACTCGTACGCTTGAGTATAGGAGTACGAACTTTGAATGCTAGTAAATTACCAACTAAAAGGCAACCTGTAAGACCCCAAAAATGTTAATAATCTAGAAAAGATTATTTAAAGGAACAACCCATAAAGGGTTAAAATAAAAGACGTCTAAGAGAAACTTCTGGAAAAGATAGTATTTAAAAATACAGACCCAGAAAGGGAGAATATTGCTGTTATAATAAAGGCCAGAAAGGGCAAAGATTAATATAAAATAAAATTCCGTGAGAGTGGAAAATATAAAAATACAATTCCGTGAGAGTGGAAAAATGAATGCTATAATGCATACCCAGAAAGGGCAAAGATTAATGTAATAATAATAAAACCCAGAAGGGTTAAAACAAAAGTCGACTAAGAGAAATTTAGCCAGAAAGTAATAATCTAGAAAAGATTATTTAAAGGAAAATCCCAGAAAGGGTTGAACAGAGATTATTTATAGACAGCCCAGAAAGGGTTGAACGCGCGTAGAACAAATAACTTTATGAGCGAGAGCCGTAAAGATTGAGAAAGCCGTGAAAAAAGAGAGACAGAAAGTCTCAAACGGCTAGCCTCAGAGAGTAAGAGGCAGAGACTGGCTAAAAGATAAGACTTGTCAGTGGAGGACGCTTCGCTTATGACAGGGCAAGCAGTAAAATCCAGCAATGTAGATATCTAACATGAGGAGATTCTCATGTATTAAAATGAAAACTAGCCTTCCAGGCAGACACAACGGTTCTAGTAAATGTAATCGAGGCTCCGCTATGGAGATAGACCGAAATGGTTAAAACTTAAAGACTGAGGTAGGTCTAACATGAAGTGGAAAAATGTGTACATGTAATAACATTACAGAATAAGACTTCTAGACAAGGAATAATGGTTAATAATGATTAATGACTGTTAACAAACAGCTAAGAAATGTTTTTCTAAATATTACGAATGATAGAGTGCTAAAAAGAATTTAAACCACCAGACCTGGATAGACAGGCTATATCAAATTGATGATAATATCTTTAAACAAACAGGAAATGCACCTAACATTGTCAGAAGACAGTTTTATGAAGTGAAATATGCAGGCTAAAAGTAGGATTTATAATCTGTAACAATATGTGTTGGGAAAATGGGATGTTATCTGGAATATTAAAATAAAAATAAAAAGTGTAATGAAAGTATAATTATTGGTCCTGGAACAGCCAGGATGATTTTATTGTAAAATAGGTGTACCGGTTAAAGAGACAGAGTCTGTGAGCATAGCTCAGACTCGAAGAGCCAACAGTGGTGCATGCCAGATCGTCTCCCACACTGTATTACAGAGAAGAGCTCGTACTTCAGAACGCTTAAAGGCTGAAAGACCTGTAAAACGATAGTTATGAAAACTTAAGGGAGGCACTGACAACAAAATAAGTCAGGTAAACTTTATTTTAATATAAAGTTAAATAATAGTTTATGATGGAGTAAAAATGGTAATTGAAGGGACATAATTACAAATAACAGACAATGAAGAAAATGGGAGATAAAATATTAACAATAAACTTGTTAAGTAACAATGCAAAGAGTAACAACTTTAGAAATGGGAAAAGATGTCCCGGAAGGACTCTCTCGGCCGTCCATGCCTCCAAATGAGAGTTTTACAACAGAGTCAGGGTGAGTTAAAGTCCAATACCTCTGATACACAACACAGAAAGTGAAAGCAGGTAATCAAATAATATTATGTTGAATGTAACAAATATATACTTTTAATATTGAATGATTAGTCAGAGGTTAATGTAGTAAAAACAGAGGACTAAATACAAATATTCTGATAGAAAGAAATAAAGTAGGATGCTATTAAAGGTAGGGTAGGTAGGATTTGTCTAAAAAACTTATTTTCCAAATTTGTTTAAACTTTATTTATACATCAATACATAATTAAAATGTAAGTACTCTGAAAAAGAAAGTATAAAAATCGAGTGTCTGTAGACCTCTCACGACTGTTTTAAAGACAGCTCATTATTTCCATTCACTCCACCACCTCCCTTCTGGGCTCCTTCCAAAGCCACGCCCCCAAAACACATGAACGTGCGACTCCGACCGCTGAGCTGAACACGCATTATAAGACCAGGAGAGGAAGGAGCACAGTGCATGTAGTGACATCATGTCAGAATCACATGTAATATAAAAATCTAATGCTAATTGCTTATGAATATAAACAAATAAGATGTATTTTAGTACTCACTATCAAGACAAAATAAAAGCAAAACATTATAATAAAAGGATGATTGATATCTTATGTTGTAACAACTATTAATAGCCAGATAAAAAAGGAAAGAGGTTTCTTAAAAAAGTACAATTGTTTGTAAAACTATGTGCACTGAAGACTGAAGACTGAAGATTTCAGTTTGAAGTCCGAAAGAGAAGCATGTTAGGGGGAGTGATTTTTCTCCTGGTACAGCCTAGCACGCAGAGCTCACGGGAGTATCTCAAGGTTGCTCAACAGCATTTTTGCCAGACAAACTCAGCAATACATGGAGAAACAGGGTTTGAATTAAACTGTTTTGAAAAACGGGAAAATAGACCGCCAGGTACACTAACTGATTTAGCTCTAAAGCTTTAAAAAATGTTGGGGGGACTTAACCTCTTATATAGACTAAGCCTTTGTCTGGCTGGACTAAAAGGTTCAGACAATTTTAAAGAAACCACAGTGATATTATATTAATACAGCTGATAAGCTAGCTTGACTTAAAGAAAAGTAGAGAAACGGAAACAGAATGTATAATATATAATAGATATTGGACCAAATTTAACACCTTAGTGCAGTGCTTCTCAAATAGTGGGGAGCGACCCCCTGGGGGGGCTCGGAGCGATGCCAGGGGGGGCGCACGAGACCCCGGGGAACATGCTTTTTCAGGAAGTTTTTTTTTGCACTGAACAAGAGCACACAACACAGAGCAGGAGATATGAAGTGCAGATAACAAACCCTTAAGAGACACCATGGAAAAATATTTAACAGGGATGAAAAGAAAGGCGGAGAGAGACGGAGATAATGAGACAAACGTAAGTCTCCCGAAAGCTAAGACGAGGAAATATGACGAAGCGTATGTTGCGCTTGGCTTCACTGTGACTGCGGTGGGAGACGAAGTAAGACCGGTATGTTTACTGTGTCTAAAAATGTTGGCAGCGGACAGCATGAAGCCAAATAAATAAAGGCATCACTTAAAGACATTACACCCCAATCACGCTGATAAACCGCTTGAGTTTTTTCAGCGAAAACGTGCCGAATATTGCCAACAATCGTCTCGCTTTGTGAGTGTTACTTCAGTCCTGACTTCTTCATTTTGATAAAAAAATAAATAAATCAGCACAAATTGTTTTATTCATTTTTGTTTTATAGATCAAAGTGTTTTATATATTGTGCTCCATGTCATGATAGAAACACGGAAGCAATGTGCAAGTTAACTCTTTCTCTTTATTGAATAACAAGTTGATGATAGACGCAGTCCAGAGTGAAACAGGGTAGTGGCGCAGGGACTTCGATGGTCAGATGAGTGCCGTGATGAAGAGTGGTGACGTGACGTGATAATTCCAGGGTGAACATCCACGGGAACACGAACAGGAGACGAAGAGACACCAAGACTGGAACGAAGACGAGATCACACACTGGGAACCACATTCAACGATCTGACAAAGGAGATGAGAATTGAGTGAGTATATATAGGTGCTGAGATGAGCTGCAGCTGGTGACGGGAGTGATGAGCTTGATCGCTGATGAGTGATAATCAGCCGACACGCCCACACAATCAGCACACAACACACAACAACAGAAACACGAGACAAGAAAGAGGCATAGGATTTATGAACCGTGACAGTACCCCCTCCCCTAGGAACGCCTTCTGGCTTTCCCAGGCTCCCTTACCTGCCGATTGTAATCATCGATAAGGGAGTGATCCAGGATGTCTCTAGCCGGTACCCAACTCCTCTCCTCCGGACCGTAACCTTCCCAGTCCACCAAGTACTGAAATCCGCGTCCCCTCCGTCTTGAGTCCAGAACGCGACTGACCGAATAAGTAGGTTCCCCGTCTACGAGTCGCGGCGGGGGGGGAACCGGGACTGGCGGATTAATGCGAGCAAAAAAAATGGGCTTGATTTTGGACACATGAAAGACGGGATGAATCCTCCTGTACACTGGAGGAAGATTGAGACGGACTGTCAACGGACTAATGATTTTAGTGACAGAGAATGGGCCAATAAATTTAGGCGCAAGCTTATTAGAAACGGAGCGGAGAGGAATGTCCTTGGTAGAAAGCCACACTTTGGAACCGACGACGTATACGGGAGGCTTACGCCGGTGGCGATCGGCTTTGGCCTTAGTGCGCGCCCCCACTTGGAGTAGAGTCTTACGGGCTCTAGTCCAAGTGCGGCGACACCTCTGGACGAAGGCGTGGGCGGAGGGGACCGCGACTTCGGATTCCAGACTAGGAAAAATAGGTGGCTGGTACCCTAAACTACATTCAAACGGTGATAGGCCCGTGGATGACACTGGCAACGTGTTGTGGGCGTACTCCACCATAGACAGTTGCTGGCTCCAAGAGGAAGGATTCTTGGACACTAAACATCGCAACATTCTCTCCAAATCCTGGTTGGCTCGCTCAGTTTGACCATTGCTCTGGGGATGAAACCCAGAGGAAAGACTGACAGTCGCACCCAGGCATTTACAAAACTCTCGCCAGAATTTGGACACAAATTGGGGTCCCCTGTCAGAAACCACGTCTGTCAGGAGGCCATGTAGCCGAAAGATGTGGTTAACGACAATCAACGCTGTCTCCTTGGCTGAGGGTAATTTGGGCAAGGGAACGAAATGGGCCGCCTTCGAGAACCGGTCCACCACTGTCAAAACTACCGTGTGACCCTGGGAGGGTGGGAGGGCGGTGACAAAATCTAGAGCGATATGGGACCAGGGTCTCGAAGGCACCGGCAGCGGTTGAAGTAACCCATCTGGAGGACGATTGGAAGTCTTACCCGTGGCACAAACTGAGCAAGCCAAGACAAAATTGTGAACGTCACGAGCCATGAGAGGCCACCAGAATCGTTGCTTGACCAAAAATTTAGTGCGATTAACTCCTGGATGGCAAGCCACATTGGAACAATGTCCCCACTGAATAACGCTGGACCTTAAACTCTCAGGCACAAATAAACGATTCGGTGGACAACGAGTCGGAGGCGTTACCCCTTCTAAGGCCTTCTTGACCTTCGATTCGATCTCCCATGTGAGTGTAGAGATGAATAGAGACTCTGGTAAAATGCACTCGGGAGTAGACGGCGTTCGGAACGGTCAAAAATGCGCGATAAAGAATCGGGTTTGATGTTTTTGGAACCCGGGCGGTACGAGAGAGTAAAATCAAAACGGCCGAAAAAAAGAGCCCACCGAGCCTGCCTGGAATTTAGTCTTTTAGCCGTCCGAATATATTCCAAGTTCTTGTGATCGGTCCAGACGATAAAAGGTACCCCCGACCCTTCTAACCAATGGCGCCATTCCTCCAATGCTAACTTGACTGCCAACAACTCTCTGTTGCCAATGTCATAATTGCGCTCCGCAGGGGATAAACTATGAGACAAAAACGCGCAAGGATGCATCTTATCGTCTGAAGGAGAATGCTGGGATAGCACTGCACCTACCCCCACCTCTGACGCATCGACCTCCACCACGAACTGACGTGATGGATCAGGGGTTATCAGAATGGGGGCTGAAACGAAGCAACCCTTCAGTTTGGCAAACGCAGCCTCGGCTGCGTCTGACCACCTGATCGTCGTTCTGGGGGAGGTCAAGGCGGTCAGAGGCGTGGCTAGTTGGCTGAAATTGCAAATGAAACGCCGGTAGAAATTGGCAAATCCCAGAAACCTCTGTAGGGCCTTACGGGAATCTGGGCTTGGCCATTCTACCACAGCCTTGATCTTCTCAGGATCCATGCGTGTTCCCTCAACCGACACGATGTAACCTAAAAAAGGAACAGACTGTGCATGAAAATCGCATTTCTCCGCCTTGACAAAAAGCCCATTCTCTAGCAACCTCTGGAGCACTTGTCGGACGTGTTGCACATGTTCCTGGAGAGACGAAGAAAAAATCAATATGTCGTCCAGGTAGACATATATGAACTGATCGACCATGTCTCGCAACACGTCGTTGACAAGTGCTTGGAAGACCGCTGGGGAGTTGGACAGCCCGAAGGGCATGACCAAGTATTCAAAGTGCCCCCTGGGGGTGTTAAAAGCGGTCTTCCATTCATCCCCCTCCCTGATGCGGACCAAATGATAAGCATTACGTAAATCCAATTTTGTGAAGACGGACGCTCCCTGCAACCTCTCGAAGGCTGAAGACATCAACGGCAAAGGATAAGTATTCTTTACCGTGATGCTGTTCAGCCCCCGGTAGTCAATACAAGGTTGCAGGGACCCGTCCTTCTTCCCCACAAAAAAGAACCCCGCCCCCGCTGGAGAAGAGGAAGGACGGATGAACCCTGTTGCTAGAGAATCAGAAATATATTTCTCCATGGCCTCCCTCTCTGGAACAGAGAGTGAATATTACTTGCCCTTAGGCGGAGACGTACCTGGCAGTAACTCTATGGCACAGTCATAGGGACGATGCGGGGGAAGAGAAGCAGCCCGAGACTTACTGAACACCTCCTTCAGGTCCAGGTACTCCGCGGGAACGTTAGATAAATCCACTGCCTCCTCCTGAAACACAGGGACAGAAACAGACGGACAGGCAGACACTAGACAAGACTTATGACAAAAACTGCTCCACGCAGACACAGAATTGGATAGCCAGTCCACTCTAGGGTTGTGACGGGTGAGCCAGGGGTGACCAAGGACAATGGGTGCGAGGGGAGTGTCCAGAATGTAAAAGGAGATAGTTTCTGTGTGATTTCCTGATGTGATGAGAGTGATGTCTTCGGTGATGAATGAGATGGTGGGAAGTTCCTGGCCATTGAGAGCGTGTACTGAGATCTTGTGTGTGAGGGGTCTGAGGGGAACTTGGAGTTTACGTGCAAAAGAATGGTCCATGAAATTACCTTCTGCTCCAGAATCCAGCAGTGCTTGACAGTCGTGAAGGTGAGTTGACCATCTCAGTCTTACCGGAAGGAGAGTAGATGTGGATGAGGACTTCTCGGCGGAGATCCCACCCGATAGTAGCCTCATACTTACTATCGGGCTGGGCCTTTTAACGGGCAGTTATAGGCGAAGTGGCCCGCTCCTCCACAGTACATGCAGAGGCCCTGGGAACTCCGCCTCTCCTTCTCCTCCCGGGAAAGCCGGGCTCGACCCACCTGCATGGGCTCGTGATCGCAGACAGGGCTGACCGCGTCCCCGCCTCCAAATTGTTGGCCCTCGAACCCACCTGTGGGACGACTGGGCAGAGTGCGACGATTCATTCGTGATAACCGTGCGTCCACTCTTAATGCCAACGCGATCAGGTCGTTGAGTGAAGTTGGAAGGTCCATGGCATAAATCTCCTTCTGGACGCGGTCAGCCAGCCCATGCAGGAACATATCCCACTGCGCCTCCTCGTTCCATTGACTCTCCGCCGCAAGAGTCCGAAACTCGATGGAAAAGTCCGAAACGGATCTCTCTCCCTGTCGCAAATCGGCCAGCATCCTTGCTGCCTCTCGTCCAGCGACGGCCCGGTCGAAAACTCGTTTCATCTCGGCGGAGAGCTCCTGGAACGAGGCACAGCATGGGTCTTGATTCTCCCACACCGCTGTTCCCCAGAGTGCCGTCTTCCCAGTCAGCAGCGTCAAGACAAAGGCGACCTTGGTTTGCTCGTTATTGAATGTTCTGGGCTGAAGAGAAAAGTGCATGGAGCATCGTGTTAAGAAAGCTCGACATAAATTGGGTTCACCTGCATAGGACTCAGGAACTGGTAGGCGGGGCTCCGACTGGGAGGGGTTCTCTGGTGGTGGTGGGGGAACCAGCGGTGTGGGGGGCGCAGCAGGACCTCGCAGATGTTGAAGCTGTTGGGTGAGCCCGGACACCTGCGCCACTAGAGCCTGAACAGCGCGAGCTGTATCGCTGAGGTTCTTCTCCTGGGAGTCCATTCGAAGTATGCTGCTGTTCACGAATTCCTCCAGCGATCTGGTAGAGCTACTCGCTGCTTCCATCGATCGGTCAGATCGTTCTGTCATGATAGAAACACGGAAGCAATGTGCAAGTTAACTCTTTCTCTTTATTGAATAACAAGTTGATGATAGACGCAGTCCAGAGTGAAACAGGGTAGTGGCGCAGGGACTTCGATGGTCAGATGAGTGCCGTGATGAAGAGTGGTGACGTGACGTGATAATTCCAGGGTGAACATCCACGGGAACACGAACAGGAGACGAAGAGACACCAAGACTGGAACGAAGACGAGATCACACACTGGGAACCACATTCAACGATCTGACAAAGGAGATGAGAATTGAGTGAGTATATATAGGTGCTGAGATGAGCTGCAGCTGGTGACGGGAGTGATGAGCTTGATTGCTGATGAGTGATAATCAGCCGACACGCCCACACAATCAGCACACAACACACAACAACAGAAACACGAGACAAGAAAGAGGCATAGGATTTATGAACCGTGACACTCCTGAGTTAATGTTGCTGATCAATTTGAATTTATTAATATTTATTAATTATATTTTATTTTATTTTTCAGTATCAACTGGTCAAAAAATGTTTACACTTTAAATAAGGATTGATTTTTTTTTTTTTTTCAGGCAAATTGATGCACTTTAAGTATTTTATGTTACAGACTAAAAAACAATGTTAATAAATTTATTCTTTGTTGTAAGTTGATCTATATTTCTTTCTTTTTTTGTTTTCTTTAATGTTAATAAGGATACAATGTTATGCAGAGGTGTACTTATAACAATTGTATAGACAAATTATACTATTTACAGTCGCGGCAGAGAGTTGGGGGGCGCGAAATGTTTACTTCATCCTAGGGGGGGCATAACAGAAAATAATTGAGAAGCACTGCCTTAGTGAGAATTTAATCTTTGAAGTTTTGACTGATCACAAGATACATATTCCTACATGGAGACAGACATTATAATATTATTATTGTTTATGTTAAAGATATAATACTATTGCATATGTTAAAGATATGCAACAATTATAATGGAGTAATTTAAAAGTCAAATATAGATGTTAAATATAGTGAACAAGAAATAAGATATTAAAATAATTAAGTGGGTTACATATTATAGTAGTTCATGGATTTTTAGGGAGTTCTAGCGTCTGGCGTTGCATGAGTGCACTCCCAATGCTGGGTCGCACAAGGAAAGGAATTTGTTGTTAACCCCAATGCCAAACAGATATGTGGATGATCCACTGTGATGACCCCTATAACGGGAGAAGCCGGAAGAAACATAGAGAGAAAAAGTGGATGGATCGTAGGAATGAATTTAGGCCCCGTTTACACGATGGGAAAACGCAGATATTTCCCTGCGTTTTGGCCTGTCATTTACACGAAAACGCTGTTTTTATCCCAGAAAACGATTATTTCTAAAAACTCTGGCCAAAGTGGAGATTTCTGAAAACGCCGGTTATGTGTTGCCGTGTCAACTGGGAGAAACGGGGTTTTAGGTTCTCAAACGTCACATTATGCGCCAGAAAATGCTTACGTCATGTGAGCGCCCTATGTTTACAGTTTGTTTGGCTACTATTTGATCATGGATGCTGTTAAAGTGGTACTCATTTTTACTTTTGTGCAAACGCTTTTGGCCTGTTTGCATTTGCTTCGCTGTCTGTCCACACGAACGAACCTCGCGCCATGTCTGTTGTTTTGAAAGGAACAGGAAGTCGCTCGTGCTATTCGTTGTTGTCGTTTTTTGAGGATTCTGATTGGCTTGCATGGCTTTATCCTTCTCCCTACACTGCCGCCCATTGTATTTATGCGGGTTGATGTAAACGACAACTTTTTTTGAAAACGATGTTGTGTGCACAATGTTATTTTTGAAAACGGAGGGGGAGAAATATTCGTTTCTCTAAATACCCGGCTATGTGTAAATATAAAAAAATAATAATAATGATAATAATCATGATAAAATAATAATGTACATAACAAAAGTAAATGTATAATTATTACTACGGTGGAAGAGATAGTGACTGCTTTAGACTGAGCAAATAGTTTTAGGATATTTAGAACAAAGACAAGGTTTGAATATTGATTAACTGAAATGAGTTCTAATATAAATATTAAGATATGCAGCAGAGTGATCAAAATGCAAGAACAGCTGTTAATAGCCTACTAATAAAAGTTGCAGGCAAGATGTGATAAATGAAATTAATATTTTTCATTTTACAGCTATTTAACAAACTGAAAATCAAAAGTACTGCATACAAAGTGACTGTAAGAAATGTCTGAATAAGCTTACTGTACATGGAGATTAGACATTTACAGATGTAAAAATAATAATAAAAGTGAGGATAGTTTACTAAGAAATTTGGAGTTATTAGAACATTTCCTCTGATTTAAGAGGAATTTGATCCTTGCTATAAAAAACAAGGTGACAAATGAAATTGAAATTAACAATAAAAGTATGATTTAGATAAAGAAAAGCTTCTTAAGTTAGAGATAACTAGAGAGGTATTAACAGGACTGAGGTTAATTTAACGATGAATTGAAAAAGAAGATTGTCAACAAACAATGAAAGAACCTAGTGTGTTGTTGTCTGCCAGGAATGTAGGATGAGTTATCCTCAAAGTAATAATGAATGACCCAGTGACTATCGGCGAGCACATGGATGCATAGGACTGTTAATGTAACAGGGTTGCAGTGGACTAAATGCGATGAATGTTTGAAAGACATTAACCAAAGTAATTTGCTGGTATATATGGTAGGCAATAGGCATAGAATTTGGGGCATGGACCTTTGGTGATTTAACCATTTAAGGCAAAATTATGGAACAAAGGTGTACGAAGAAATCAGACCTGGAAACAGCTGGGTATTTCTAGCGTCGTAAATATGGTCATAATGTATTGAAATAAATACAAATGACGTGCAAGGCAAGTGGCTGCTGGTTTTGTCACAGGAGACTTGGGAGAACACTAGAGAGCCTAAAATCTTGCTTTGAAGAAGGAAATATTCCAACCAAAGTGAGAAATGGTTAATGGAAACAATTGCTAAAAGCTATTTACAATATAGCGTAAGAATTGATCACAATAAAAAATCTCCCAAAAAGGGGGAATGTGATTAAATGAATAATATATATAATTTAAAAAAAAAGAAAAAAAGTGATTGAAAGGCAAATACATGATTGGAAGGCAGAGCTGATCCTGTGTGCCAGTGAACTTCTGGAAGGGGGAGAGCCTGCTAGCAGAGGTTCACTCAGCACGACAGGCTGGTCCTCAAGGAAAAAGGGAACAGGACCACCAGCAAAGCACCTCGATTGCCTGTGCCAAGAGAAAGAGCTGGCACAAGATTAACAAAACAGTAAAATATTAAAAGTTTTTGATGTGGGTAGAATGATACTTTGGAATTTACTTATCAAAAACAATTAAAGTAAATAGTCCAAAAAGAGGGAAGAATAATGCTGAAATATAGAAAAATCCTGCTAATATAAATCAATTGCTGTGGGTAAATAATAATTATTGATTGTTTAAATTATTATGAATGTAGCAGCAATTTGGCATTTTGTTGATTTTATTGTAGCCTAACTGTACAAGCGATTTAAGTGAACTAAAGTTTTTGGGAGCAAAATAAAGCAGGAAGTTGTGCTATAAAGCTAATGTGGAAAATCTACAAGTATAAAATATAGAAAGTGGGAAAAACATATTTAATAGTACATAAAGGAAGAACATTTGAATAGTGCACTATGAGACTACTGAAATTATGGGATTCTCATATCTGCATAATCTCAATATCTGCATGAATCCACTGTATAAAGCACTAGAATATAGGTGAAGTAAATTAGGGTCAAAAATTGGAGAAAATTAAATTAGTATTACAAACAGAAAGAACAAGATGTTTTAAAGTGAGTGTCCTGATAGAAATATTTAATAGGAAGGTAAACAAAGATTATTCACTGTAAGGCGAATCTACCCTAAAGGAACATTACAGGAAATTAAGATTTTGTCGATAAGAGAGAAAAGTATACATTTGGTTAGAACTGGAATATTTGGGGAAAATGGAAAGACATCTGTAAACACTGCAACAGTTTAGTCAGTCTTAGCAAAGTTTAAGAAGAACATTCATGGACAAATTAAATATGAATTGTGTAAGAATGTTATTTAGAAAATGGCATAGAAGCAAATCCTAAAAGTCTTAATACAGTTATGGAGACTTATTAGGTGATAATGAAACTAATATTTTGAAAACTATTAAATAATATGAAGAATGTTGAAAAATATTTTAGCATTGGCTAGAAGGAAAAATAACCAAGAGATAATGGTAATATAAGATAAAATAATACATGGATAGGAGGCTAATACCTCCTACTTGTAGTTAGAGTGAGAAATGAAAAATGATATAAAACATGGGTTATTTTTAAACATCATCCTAAATATCATGATAGAATTAAAAATTAAAATAGACAGTATTTCTTTTTAGAAAAAAAAAAAAAATGTGTGCACGTACTTGGCAGCAGAAACAAAGCAACATGACATCATGACTTTGCGTAAACATACACGCCACTTTCAAGTCAAGTGGTGTTATCTATATGCATTTTGCGCTATCCGCGTGTATGTTCACGCCGTCATCTTCCGCGTGTATGTTTACGCCGTTAAATGTCAGAGTGATTTCGCGTGTATGTATACGCCGTTAAATGTCCAAACGAAACGGAGCAAAATGTATATCTACATCTGGGGAGCGATATTTTTTTTCCTAGGATGGTAGGGGAAGACTCATAAATGGTATTAACCCCAGTGACGGGTAGGTTTAGGGACGGAGTTGGGGTAGGTCACATTTATACAGTAATGTAACGTTAAGCCAACGGCGTTGATAAACACGCTGAAAAGCGATTATGCGTGTTGATAGCACGCCAAAAATGGAAATACGAATTGGTGTGTCATACATACGCCATTTCATGAGATTAGTCTGAACAAAGAGTGATATTAAATCACGAATACATGATGATAGCATATGGAGTATGTAGGCCAATAATATTTAATGAGAGTCACATAAAATAGATTAGGATTATGGAAAATATTGCAGTATCTGTTATATTAAAGTATTCTAATATGCAGAAAGAAGACTAGAAAGACTAGAAAAAATTGGGAGAGAAACTGGACAAGGATGGTCAATCAACTTGTAGAAGAGTGGAGAAAACAACTTAAAGTTAATTTAGTATGTTTCCATAACAAACAAAAAGAAATGAATAATTGAAAATTAGCTCATTATGAATAATAGGTGCTAGTAGACATATTGTAATGTTGACCTGATTGACACTCCTGGATGCAGGCTTATCATGCAAGTGTTTGAGAACAGCAAGAGAGCAGATGAGGACAAACAAGCTCTCATTATGATCCATGCAAGAGCACCAAATGGCCTAGACTGAATCTGGAACCCTTCCAAAGAAGGGGGCGGAAATAGCATAAGAAGTCCTACATAGTTTGTATATGCCTCTTATTCAGTCACAAAATAGACTGTAAAACAAGATAGACTGTAATAGCAAGAAACGGCCGCTCTGCATCCACCAGCACTAAGACCTCAGCTGGGGTCAGTTAAGCCTTTTGGGAAATCCTGGTAAATATTATTACTTTATTATTTTAATGATTTATAAAAAATAAATAAAATAAAAACCATAGAACTAAAAGGACTATTGTGAAGTGGGTGTTTGATATTGTAAACACGAATGTACTTATGATAAAATGTAATAATTTTGTCATCTATAATGCCAAGTATTTATGGTTTTTACTGACTGATAAAAACATGTTGATTTAAGAAAACAAAATATATTGCTGTAAATGAATAAATAATATTCTAATTGAATTATGTGGAAATGTATTATACTATAGTAACAAACAAATCTGGGGTTAGAAAAGATTATACCTTTTAGATTTAACTAAGGAGATGTTTAGGGGGAGAACTCCTGATAAGACGATTTAATTATTGGGTTCATTTTTGTGGATTTAAAATGTGTGTGATGCCACCAAACGCTGATGTAACAAAGTGTGAACCTTATAATGGGGATGTAAAGATAATTTATAGTAAGAAATTACTGAAAATAATGTTGTTGTTTTTGCTTTTGAAATATTTTGAAATCTTTATGAATTAAAGAATCCCTTGCCTTCAGTGGACTTTGAATGTATATAATATATTAAGTAAAATAAAATATATGCTATGCTAATTGAAGAAGAAACTCTTGTGACCGTAGGGTATGTTAAAAGACGAACTTGTAAATGTAATTTAAAATACAAAAGGTTTAAAGATGGACATTATTAACTTGAGATTGTTTATGAACTTTACAATGGGAACCTTATGTATAACAAGGAACAATTTGATTTATATAATTTATGTTTGAACATATATATTGTTCTCAGAAATTAAGGGAAACATTAGAAGAATTACTCTGGATACAAAGGTTTAATAACTGGATTGTTCTGATTATAGTAAATGTATGAAATGTAACCATAATTAAATAATTGTAGGATGTGATATGTTTATGCAACAATTACTACAAAAGGGTTTGTTATATTTGATGTTACAATTATGATATCTGAGAATCTGTTAATGCTTAAACATCCCCCTTGGTTTGAACCAGTCTAGAAATTTCTTCAATATTCAAACAGTGCACAAGGTTTCTTTTTTATTATTGCTTGTAAACGTCCAGTTCCAAACCTCTGGGTCAAATATTTTCAAGCATCTCATTTTCTCATTCAAATATCTTACACCAAATCCAGTAATCATTTCTTAACCCTCTGAGGTCGACAAACGCACGGGCGTTTGGTTTGGAACTGGACGTTTACAAGCAATAATAAAAAAGAAACCTTGTGCACTGTTTGAATATTGAAGAAATTTCTAGACTGGTTCAAACCAAGGGTGATGTTTAAACTTGTAGTTGGGGCAAGAAAACCCATCATACCCCAGATACTGACTTTGTGCCCTAAAGATCCCAGTATATGTAGCGGCTCACGTTTCCACGTTTCACCTGGAAGCGCATCCCCTAGCTGGGCTTCTGCATACCTTGTCTGATGCTGAGCCAGGGGAGGAGCCGCGACTCCTAGGGAAGACCGGGTGCTTTAAGTAATGGATTCTTTTTGAGATCCAAATTGGCCTAATATATGATAAACAAGCAGAGCACAAAGTTTTGCCCCTTTGATAAATAAATAATTTTAATACAATTACAAAAGAAATATAATTGATTATTTCTGTTATGGGAACCAGAAAACAAAACTGGGTGAAATATTGCATGATCTGTAACAAACCTTTATTTAAGAATGATGGACAAATGTCCATGTTATTGGTAACGTTTGATGAAGTGAACAAAGTTTGTGCTACAATTATGAGAATGAAGGATAAAGAGTCAGGATAATTGCATGAAGAAGTGTATAGTTGTATAATATCAAGAAAATGCAATTACCTGCCTCCTTGTTTATTATAAATGCCTTTATTGTTACACATATTTAGCCAATGTATTGGATATAATGCATTGCATTCAATGTTGTTATTTGTTTTAGATGTACAGTAATTGGTTATGTGACTGTGCCAACCCATGTTAAGAGGAGCAGAAAAGTGTGATTATGTGTGTGTGCTAGAGGACTCCTAGAACTTTAAATGAACTCAGCCATCTTAGTTGAGTTTACTGGAGTTCAAGGACATGAAGAGGTGGACCGCTTGCACCTGTCTGGAGAAGGATCTGGGAAACTTTGGAGGAGTGTCAACCTAACGCCTGTTAAAAACAACAGGAGTATAAAAGACTGATGAACTGACTGCCTCAGGGGATACTGATACGCCAGTGCCCCCGACGCCTAGAAGCCCAGAGCTGAGGACAAGAAACCCCGAGCAGAAGATAAGAAGCCCAGAGCTCACTACACCTTTGATTCAAAATGTGATTATTGTATCTTATACTTAAACGATTAAGTTCTATTTAGTTCTATAAAGAAATTTAATTGATTACAAAATCTGCCTTCTGAGATTTATGATGCTGGAAGACTTTTAATGAGAACATACCACAGAGGAGTCTTCTGACCAAATTTGCTTACGGTTTAGGTCAGATTTGACTTTCTTTACCTTACCTGAGAATAATAAATAAATAGGTAAAAGGTGTTAAGAGTAAAGTACACACCGTAAAACAGCATACAAGAGCACTGAAGCGTACATGTATTTTAAATCAGGATGGGTGAATGATCCTCGAGTTTATCATCTGGAGATGAAGAAACTTTTCTTATTTACAGGAAAGGTAAGATATTTGTTTACTTAACTTTACTAGCTAGTGGTGTAACAATACCCTAATTTCACGATTCGATACATATCAGGATACTAAACTCACAATACGATATTATTGCGATACTCCAACACATATAATAAAAGGTTAAAGGGGACCTATTATGCAAAATTCACTTTTGTATGTTGTTTGGACATAAATGTGTGTTGGCAGTATGTGTACACAACCACCCTATAGTGATAAAAATCCACTCACTCCTTTTTTTTTTAATCTCCATAAATCAAAAGCAGTCTCTCCAAACGACCCGTTTTCAGAATGTGGCTTTAGTGACATCACTAAAGCCACAGGCCCCGCCCCCGAGTGTTGACTGACACTGCCGTTATAACTTAGACCCGCCCTGATCGAGTTCACTGCGAGTTGTACACATCAGCCATTGCTGCAGCAATGCACTCACGAGAAGCATAGAAGTATCTCCCAAGCGTTGAAGGTGTTGTAGCTGGATGTATTCATTCACATAGCTCTCTCTATTTACTCTTGAAATCTGCCAGCCACTGAAGATGAGGTGGATTCATTTTGTTTTCAAAGAAAATCCTCCCTCAACTCAACAGAAATTGATGTAAGTTACTTATGCACTTCTTATACTGTTTACTCAGCTCTAACAGTGATTTTCTGAAGAAAAACTGATGCTTCATCTTTTGTGTGACATACAGTAAACTTTATTAAACTCATCAGTATATTTTGTGTCATCATTCAGACAATTAGATCGTCAGACGGAGTCCTACAGCAGGCTTACATTAATAGTGTATACAACAAGCAATGCCAAATAGGTTATAATCGTAATTAAACTAAACTATACCTTTTCCAACTCCATACAGCATATATTCTCTGACTCTGTAGGCATTTTTATGGTCGAAATGAACACCATTACTGTGACTGTCTGTTTTATTATTATAATCTTTACTGTTCTCTGGCTCTGATCGCGGCTGCTTAGGCTCCGCCCCCTGTCCCGTGAACCAGCAGCTCATTAGCATTTAAAGGAGAAGCACTAAAACAGTGCGTTTTTCACAGACCCAAAAAATTATGATTTAAACGTGCTGTAAATAAAATTCTGTTGGGTATTTTGAGCTAAAACTTCACATAGACACTCTGGGGACATCAGAGAATTATTTTACATCTTGTGAAAAGGGGCATAATAGGTCCCCTTTAAGAAAAAATGTACTGTTGATTAAATGCTAAATTTGATATAACATTGTGGGTGTAAATGAATAGGCTTGGACAGTGGTGACACCAGAATAAATATATTCATGATTCTGAACCTGAAAATAATATAGAATTATTTTAGATGAATATGCTTGCACTCTGTCACTGGCTAGATATATTTAAAATAATGTAACTTAGGCCACTTTTTACTGGTAACATAAGACTTATAAGTATAACATAAGCATTATCAGGACCCACTAATATTCCCCAATTATTATACATTATATTCAACATAATATATTGTAGTTTAATGTAGTACTGACTCTGAAAATGTAAATTTTCTCACAGGGTCATTTTTATTTTGGGTGTACTATCCACGATACATATTGTTGCATTTTTGTATTGCGATATATTGTGACACGATATATTGTTACACCCCTACTAGCTACTCTACTAACTTGCTACGTGGTGCTAGCTAGGTGGAAAAGCTAGGTCAATGCTAGGATAATAATTAACAATTGCCAATCGAAAACATAATGTAGAAAATAGCTAGGAGTCTTAGATAATGTTATATGTTGAACTTAAACATCATTGGTAATCTGGCTATATTGCTAAATTTATAATTCTCAATTTGTGTTTCATACTTAAGGTTAAGCATTCACAAAACCTTTCTGTGACCCCAACACATCCCTGGATCACAGTCCAAGAGGACGGGACAGTACTTATGGCTCATTGCACCTGTAAGGCAGGCCTAGGAGAGGTCTGCTCTCATGCAGCAGCTCTTCTGTACTCCGTGTTGGCTGCTGCTGATATTAAAGACGGGCAGGCTTGTACCGAGAAGCCTTGTGCTTGGGCTCAGACAAGTATGAACTCTGTCAGAGGGGTCCCATATGAAGAGATCTGCAACATCAGTTTCTCTCATAAACAAGAGCCACGTTCAAGCCGTGAAGATCAAGGTCCTGGCTGTCCTGATATCAGACCATCAGATAAAGACTGCCAAGCATTCTTTGAGGCGCTTCATAATAGTGAATTGCAGGAGTCCAAACCAAAGGAGAGTGCCATCCTCTCTGTCATTGAGGGCCACTCCCACAGGTAAGATGCTCTGCTCCACAGAGAGACTGAAAAGCTGTGCATTAGGCCATGTGGGCAGTCATGGCCTAATGGTTACAGAATTGGACTGGTGATCCAAAGGTTACTGGTTCGATTCCAGTACCAGCAGGAAATGACTGAGGTGCCCTTGAGCAAGGCACCTAACCCCCAAATGCTCCCCGGGCGCCACACAGGGCTGCCCGCTGCTCCGGGTGTGTGTCCATGTTTGCAGTGTGTGTGTGTTCACTACTCACTACTCTGCTCCTAATGTGTGTGCACTAACTTGGATGGGTTAAATGCAGAGGTCAAATTCCAAGAATGGGTTACCATACTTGGCCGTCACTTTCACACTTTTTTCACTTTCACTTTCACTCTTTTGTGGCTTGCACATAATACTTTACAACTCATCTCAGTTATGACAGGGGAAAACAAAAACATGGGTAATGTTTCTCTATCACAGGTACATCCCAAAGGTGATGCAACTGGACTTGCCAGCTCCTCTTTCCACATTGTACTCACGCACCTGGCTGGAGATGGACTTTTCCTTGCTGCTGATTGAGAGTACCAAGGTCTTTGATGATCTACATCTAACGAAGCAACAGGTAAACATTATAAACATTCTCCTTTTAGTTTGACCTACTTCAATTGTATTGGAGCGTAATAGCCATAATGATCAGGCTGTTTTGGTACAACTCTTAATATTTCAGTGTATCAGTTCAGGTGAAATAAATGATAAGCCTTTTATAAGCCAGTAAATCAATGCTTTTTTTTTTTAAATTATCATAATGCAACACCTGGTAAATGATAGACATGTTCACATTTTAATGTGAGAGCTTGTAGAATACAATGTGAGAACTTGCAGAACAAAAATCTGAACTTGTATGTTAAAATTTGCACTTGTAAAAAATATTCACACACGTGATCTGAATTTGAATTCACACAAAGAAAAAAAAAACACTCAAGAGAGCTTGCATCACAAAGTGGCAAATCTGTGCGCCTCGACTTTTGCATTACATGTTTGCAGCTGTCATGTTCATGTACATATCAATCTACACATTTGTGAATTTTTTTTTTTTCCTGTGACAGGTGTGTAAACATTTCTACAAGTGCAAATTTTCAAGTTACAAGTACAGATTTTTTGTTCTGCAAGTTCTCACATCGTATTCTACAAGCTCTCACATTTTGCAACATACTGTATTTACCTGCATGCTTACATTCCAATCTTTGTCAGATGGGGTCAACAAAATGAGGACAAAGCAAGGGAAAGCTTTGTTGCTATGATGCAAGACCACCATGAAGACTTCCAGGTGAGGGCATCAGGGTTCATCATCAACCCAGAACTCCCCTGGATTGGAGCATCACCTGATGGTGTGGTAGCCTGCACTTGCCATGGAGATGGCGTTTTAGAGATAAAATGCCCCTTCAAAACCAGGAACTGCTCCCTCACTGAAAGCTGCAAGGATTCCTCATTCTGTCTTGGCATAGGAGAGGATGGGGTCATGGCACTGAGACATTTCCACAAGTACATGTATCAAGTGCAGGCACAAATGCACATTGCAGAGGTGAGTTACTGTGACTTCATGGTGTGGACACCACAGGAAGTTTTCACCCAGCAAATTCCATATGATCCTATCTTCTTCCACGATGCTTATGGCAAAGTGGTGAATTTCATCAAGACTGGAGTGCTCCCTGAGCTGCTGGGGAAATGGTATACAGCACCACGCCTTAGTCCCATATACACCACAGCCACAAAACAGCCTGAAGTGGGATGCTACTGTGGTCAACCTGCAGGCACAGATGTCATCATTTGCACATCTGGAAATTGTAGGCGAAAGCACTTTCACAAGACCTGCCTTAAGCTGACCAGGGTGCCCAAGACATGGAAATGTGTGGAGTGCAGAAAATAGAATGTGATGGAAAATGTATAAATTGCACATGTAATGTAAACTGTTACTGCAATGTGACCATGTACAATAAACATCACTAAAGTGTTGTAACTGAATGAATAACAATTTATTTCAAAAGTAATTTCAGCCAATATCAATATATACACATTTGTGATAGTCTACTTGTTTTAGAAACAAGACAAACACAAAACAATTTTACATGAAACTCTAAGTAACTAAGTAACAGCCTTGTATAAAAAACAAAGATCCAAATATATATTACATTTATACACAATTGTTTAGCATTGTGACACTAAGGAAAACAATGTTACTGACACCCATGCTATTGTGAGGGCACAACAGATTGGCAAATGTTGCACAGAGCACAGCACACTCTGACCATCTTGTCAAGAGATGTAAGCTCTCCTGGAGTTGCAGTCAGGCAGAGAGAAATGGGTATTGTGCTTTGTAAAATTGTGTACTTATTCCTCACAAGACCAATCACTCGTTCAACATGAATTCGAACAGCTGCTAGCCCCCTTGAATACTCAAGTTCACTTGGATGCAGTTGCTTTTTCCCTCTAGTAAAGGCAGGTATTTTGAGATGAGCACTGTACAATCCCACAGCATCTCCTACTGTGAACCCTCGATCTGCTAGGACCAAATCACCAGGTAACAGATTTTCCAGGTATCCACAGTTCTCTGTAATGTGCCTGTCACTTGCTCGCCCTCCCCAGCCACGAGACACAAACGATATGACTCCCTGTGGAGTTATTGATTTCAAGTACTTGGCAGTATTGTGGTGCTTATATTATGAGTATGTTTGTGCTCGGGCTCTCAAGTTTTTAGGTCTCTCGATGAAAATTTCAAAGCAGTCTATTATGGATGTACAATTTCTGTAACTACTATTTTTGAAACACATGGGTAAACTAATTTGAATCTGTTCCTTACTTGGCCACAATATGAATCCAGACATCCTATCATGCAAGACATTTAACGTACTGTTAAAAATTCGGCCTGCAGTAGGCTTTGACACATGAAATATGAAAAGAAGTGCAGTGGTAAATTCAGTCTCATTCTCATTAGAGTCATTAAAAAGCTTTGAAAGGTATTCAATCCAGGTCCCACCTTAAGGAACTCTGACAAAAAAGTGAAGACAACCATCAGCTTGGCAAAGGATGGAAGGCCAGTTAAGTCCTGCACCATGTCATCATTGTCCTTGAAGGTTTCCTGGCTGAAGGATAACTTGTTAACCCTCTGGGGTCTAAGGTGTTTTTGGGGTCCTTGAGATGTTCTGACATGCCCTGACATTTTTGCTTTTTTCAGTTGCTTATAAACATATTAATGGCAAAGGTGTAAATTCACTCTATATAGCACAAACAGGGCTACCATCATATGTGAGCACCATGCATGTACATGTTTGTATTTTTGAGAGAATAATGTTTATGCATGGTTATTGAAAAAACTAAAAACTAAAGTTTCTGAAATAAGGCCATAAAACACATTCTAAATATGTGCCAATAAGACTTTTGACTAATGGATGTCATCGCCTAGTGTTTTTTCTTCAAAATTATGTGAAAATCATCCTGCCTAATCATTCACAGAACACAATGCATTGATTTAAATTTTGCAAAACACTTTCTGTCTGGAAAGGCAATATGCGGAGTGGGCGTCAACGATCATGCATATTTAGAGGTTTGCACCTGGAGACAATGGGGCCGCATACTTAATGAGCCATTCATTCAGGTGTGTCACAAGAAAGAATGCAAGAGCAACAGTTGGAAGCATCTCGTGTTTTTTTTATTTTTCCACAAATTGTGCTTGCAAATTGGCCTATAAAATCAAAAGGAAAACATGTCTAGTAATTGTGCAGTTAATTCTCATACTGTATTTTAAGTTTTGGAATATTTATCCTCTCCCCAAATTTGTCACTAATAAAACACAATAAAAAATGATTTTAAAGAAAAGGCTTATATTTACCTTTTATTAGTTTGTTTACATCTACCTTGTATTTTTTTTTATTAAAAAGGTTACAATTACAACAACAATTCAAGTGCAATCTTTCTTTGTAAAAACTAAAGTATACATTTTATCATACATATTTCAAAGTTAAGGATTCATTACTTGAATATAGCCTAAGCTACATTGGAATAAACACTATAACATATTATTTGATTATTTTTGACAAAACATACTATATTTAACATATGAGCAAAAATTGGCAAACAAAAGCTTATTTGAGGTGGCAGATATTTTACAGTAAAAATGTATAATCTACACTGTAAACCCGAATGTTCAAAATAATTAATTGTAATAAGTAGTGTAAACTTAAAATGTTCTTAAAGTTATACTTACTTAAAAATGTTGAGTGCCAGTAGCAATTTCCTTCTTTTTGAGTTTATTAAACTTGTAATTTTTGAGTAATATGAACATTTTTGTATTTTATGTAACTGCTACTTAAAATTATTAACTCAGAGTTACTTAAAACTATATGGATTTATGTCTTATTTTGAAAAAACAAATAAATAAATCAAATCAAGAACGAATTAAGAATAAATCAATTGCATCTGATAAATTTGTATATATATACAAATATCACACACACACACGCACGGGCCTATATACAATTATAAAGAATTCATTGTTAGTTCGCATGTTACAAGGTTTAATAAATTACATTTAAAAAAAATATTTTTTAAAAAGCGCTTCCACCGGAAGCGCTCTTATTTTGTAGTATTTGCGTGCACTTCCTCTTCAAACAGCAGAGCAAACCGGAGCCGAGGAGAAGAGCGGGAAACTTGACCGGAGAGGAGCACTCAGCTCTGGCCAAATGAGTTGTGAATGTAAGTAGTCAACATAAAACTTTCTTGAATGTTTGTTTCTGGAGGTTCAACGTGTTTCTAAGACGGACAATGTGAGTCACGTTAGCAATGTAAAACGATTACCCGTTAGGTCAGCAAGCTAACATGCAAAGCCATCCCATATGCGTCAAAATTCGCGCCTGCCGCGTCTAGTTACACGCGTGACCACTTTGTGTGCATTCGCGCGTCAAGAGCGAAATTGACGCGTGTAAAATCAAAAGTTTGAAGAGAAATTTACGCGCGTCAAAGACGAAGTCCGGGGGCGAAAGTTTCGAAACCTGTTGGCGGCCATCTTTTTTAGATGTTTATCGAGCATTAGCAATAGCATTAATCGAGAGAGTCACCGCTCGTATATGCTCTGGAGAGCAGAAACAGCTGCGTAGAGGACATCGTCGCAGTACTTGGGTCCACCAAACCCTCCGGAGGGTTTCAGGAGTTTCACAATTTGCTTCAAGAGGTAGGTTTGGTGGACCTAACGGTGAGGACGCTGACGAGGACAGCGTAGGCCGTATAAAGCCTCGGCCTCGAGTGGTCGCTGCCTGACGAGCCCGCGCTGTACAGCCCGGCGCAAGGTTCACCCTCACCCGCACCTAATCTGTCATTTATTTTTGTTTTGATAATAAATGGAGCCAGCCTCCAAAAGTGAAACCTGTCCTGTGATTTTTTGAAAAATTTTTATATTGTGTTTGTTTTCTTTACATTAGATTAATAAAGTTTCATATAATCTAGAATAGATATGTAATAAATAGCCGAATGCTATCTCTCATATAGAAATCGAGTTTGTATGTGAAAGATTTGCTTTGTTCTGCATTTTAGACATATTACAAAATAATTTATTGAGGCCAAACATAAAATAACATTAAACTGTCAGTTCACCACGTGACAGCAGCAAGCAGGCAGGCTCCTGATTGGTTAACGCGGCGCGAATTGACGCAGAAGTTCAGATTTTTCAACTCGGGCGGCAGATGCGAATTCGCGTCAAACACGTGATGCACAAAAAGCACAATTCGCGTTTAACGCGCGAAACGCGCCAGACGCTCAATTCGCGTCATTCGCGCGAACTAGACGCGTGAATGAGGCGAATTCGCGTCTACCGCGCCGCGCTAAACGCCTCATTCGCGCCGCAAGACCTCCAGACGCGCGTAAACGCGTCTTACCATTGACTTACCATTGACTTAACATTGAAATCACTCGCGCCAGATGCATATTCGCGTTTGGTGTGAACGCAGCATAGGCTAACTGAAAGCTATTCTCTGCAAGTTGAATTCGATTTTTTTTTTTCGTTGTTTTTATTGCTACGATAAGAATTTTATGGATGCTACCAGCCCAATTTTACCTAACTTTGACTTATTTGTGTAATAAAATATTTTGAATAGTCAAACAGGCATCTTACACATCTACTTTGTTTTAATCAATGTTGTTGTATATTGTTGTACAATTTTAGTATGAGGATTATGACTGCAGTTTTTGATAGTTCTGATAGAGGTTTAAACTTCATGACAGGTGTCCTGTAAAATAAATTTTTTTTTGTGTGTTTTCAGGTTGGTGCAACAAATATGACTTGGCACTGTAAGTTGTGTTCAGCTTCTTTTACCACTAGAACCTATTTATTTAAACACTGCAGACTGCTGCACAGCCACTTTTCAAAAATTATCCCACTCCCATGCCTCCATGATGATTGCATGTGCACATTTCAGACACTTAGTGCACTGAAAACTCATCTGTCAAGATATCATACTCAAGAACATAACAGCAATGCAAAGGGGATTCAGGAACTTGTGACTTTCAAGTGTCCTTTATGCACATTTCAGCAACCTTTTTCTGAGTCTGTACTTTTTTGTCACATAAGATCACACTTAAAAAAGCATAAGACAGTGCTATGCCCATACAAAGGTTGTAACTATAGCACAAATGTATACTCTTCTTTTAATTCCCATAAAAGTAGAGTGCATCAAGCGAGTCTTGCGTCAGACTTTGGTAGTAACATTGTCTTTGAGCATACTCAGAATCTCCAAGACACAAACTCTAACGTCACTATTGATGTGGATGAAGAGTGTCCAGTTCAGAGCACAGAAATGCCGGATGATGAGCAGTGTGATACTTCAAAACTAAAACATCAACTCAAACTTAATGCAGCATCTTTATTTTTAAAGATGCATGCTATCCTTCATGTGTCAAACACAGCTACACAAGAAATAGTTGATCACTTGAATCAGATCTTTTCTTTATCTCAGCCATTGATCAAGGATGCAATTAATGATATATTGCAGAAACATGGTCACAGTATCACGGATTCCACACTCAATGAAGTTGTCAGTGCTGTCATGGACTCGAATGTTGTATTTAGTGCAACCTCCAAAGGTGCAGAGTTGTCCTCTTATAAGCGAAGGAAGACATTTATAGAGCACAACTATCCAATGGTAATGCCAGTAGAGTACCATTTAGAAGCACCTGGGCGTACCATCATGTAAGTTCCAATCCTTCAAATGATTCAGGATCTGTTTAAAAACACAGATATCCTGAGCAAGATCAGAGAACAAAACACTGAGCCTGGTTATTATGTGTCATATCGTGATGGCTCTCATTTCCAGGAAAATGAGTTACTCTCAACAGAAGATCTACACCTAGCAATACAGCTATATATTGACGATCTTGAAATTGCTAACCCTCTCGGCACATCACGTAAAGTTCACAAACTTTGTGCCGTATACTGGGTCCTAGCAAATGTGCCGCCCAAGTATAGATCAGCAATGCACACTATACAGTTGGCCATGCTAGCTAAAGTGACAGACATCCAGAAATATGGATATGCAGCTGTACTTGCTCCACTGGTTCATGATGTTCACACACTTGAACAGGATGGTGTTTTCATTGAATCTGTTGGTCAGAATGTGAAAGGCACCATATTCTGTGTTGCTGCTGACAATCTGGCTGCACATGGGTTAGGTGGCTTTGTGGAGTCATTCAGAGCAGATTATGTTTGCAGATTCTGTATGGCCACAAGTGAACAGTTTCAAACAACTGAGGTAAAAAAGGAGGAATTTGTCCAGAGAAGCAAAGCGAGTCATGACATTCATGTACAAAATGTCCTCCAAGATGAGAGTTCAAGCAGCCAATTTGGGGTTAAAGGTGATTGTGTCTTCCGTGAGTCACTTGAGCACTTCCACCCTATCACAGGTTTTCCTCCAGATCTACTACACGATCTTTTGGAAGGAATCATTCCAGTTGAACTTGCACTTTGCATTAGAGAAATGATTCGGCTTAAGTACTTCACTTTAGAGTATTTGAACCAAAGGATCACTTCATTCCCATATCAGCACACTGATAAAGTAAATAAACCTCATCCAGTTCCCAAAACATTCATGACCCAGGGAACAATTGGTGGCAACGGGCATGAAAATGGCACCCTTCTCAGATTACTTCCGTTACTTGTAGGCAGTAAAGTACCAGAGGGTAATGATGCATGGGAGGTTTTGATGGACTTGAAAGAGTTGGTGGAATTAGCATTGTGCCCATCATTTTCTGATGAAACATTGAACTATTTTGTTTGCAAAATCAGTGACCACAGACAGATCCTACAAGAGGCTTTCCCTGAGTTTAGGCTTCGTCCTAAACATCACTATGTGGAGCATTACCCCACCTTAGTTAAGTGCTTTGGGCCCCTGGTGCATGTTTGGACCATACGATTTGAAGCTAAACATCGCTTCTTCAAGAGGGTGGTGCATGACGCTCAAAACTTCAAAAATGTCTTGAAGACACTGGCAATCAGACACCAACACATGATGGCATATCACCTTGGTTCACCATCGTTTTTCAAACCAAAAACGCAAACATCCAGGGTTGACTCTGTTTTGGTTTCAGCTCTACCAGAAGTAGCTCAGACTCACATTAGAGGACAAACAACTAGTGACACTGTCTATCGTACATCAAAGGTGACCATTGATGGCACAGACTATACCAGTGGCATGTTTGTGTCCGTTGGAATCAGTGGGGGACTGTCAAAATTTTGCAGACTAACAGAAATCTACCTTGTGAATCACAATGTTTCTTTTCTCTGTTGTGATTATGACTCCTGGTATGTAGAGCATCTTCGATCCTACGAGCTGTCAGCCACACAGGGAAGCCTGTCTATCCACCTGCAAACTGACTTCAATGATACAATCCCACTCTCTGCATACAAGATTGATGGCTTGCTGCTGTTGACTCCCAAGAGGTTCATACAAGTGAGACAAAATTAAGACCACTCTATGGTAAGTAATTCTTCTTAAATCATTACTTGTAAATTTATTGGAAAATGTGCTCCGTATAATCAATCATTATATACATCCACATTAGGGCTGACCCCAAAAAAATCGAAGCTTTGAAGTTTTGTTAGGTACCATGGTAATCGGTCATGAAGTCTGATCGATTTTTAACACCGGTTCTCATCGGCAATTGTTACATTGAAATGAGTAGGCTACTTGGCATTACCAAAGCCTGCCTGATAAGTTTTGGAGACATGCAGCAGTTGTTTTTCCATACATTCATTATGTCCGCCAGTCAGCCGGCCGTCGGAGCTTCGATTAAGATCAATTTTGTCTGCGAATAATCAATTATCTAAACATGGTAATCGGGACAGCCCTAATCAGCATACATGACCTGCATTTTTGAATTGCACTCTGGTAACTCATTCTAAAGAACATGTCTATAATGCATTAAAAGCACAAATATAACTGGCTAATGTTATGGTAGTTATAATGTACTGTGGAACTCAGGTCTCAGGTTTTTCTTTCAAACACTGTCACTTTGGCTTGTAGGTATAAAGCATTATGAATGCCGAACACATTGGAGGTTGTCATTAATGATTATAAACATTTAGAAAGCCTTATAAATGCACTATAATGTCTGTGTGCTGATGTGTTTTTAACCTCCAAATCTCTTCATTTATTAAAGTGATGGCAGCTGAAGCCCTACAAAACATGATCCTTCGTGTCATCCAGGCAGACCGTGTTAGAAAATTAAAACTCAGCTCCCGTCCAGCCTCTGTTGATGCACTGATTGAGATTTTGAAAGAACAACTGGAATTGGACTGTGACTTCAGTTTGCAATACGAAGATCCTGACTTTGATGGAAAACTCACTTGCCTGGTTGACATCGAGGAGTTACCACAAAAAGCCTGTGTTCATATTTCACTTAAACAGGACTCAAGTTATCTTACATCAACTGATACCCTTTCAGATGTGTCATCCCCACAACGTCTGAGCAGATGGCCTCCAGGTCCTTTTCAAATTCCCACATTTGCATTGGATGTTGAGCTGACACTTAGAGATGGGAATGCTGAATTTGAAAAGAATGAAACACCTCTTCAGTTGTCAAGGGACCAAAAGCACAATATTTTAGACAAACTGGCATCTACCATATATGGTTTTAAGGCTTACCCCAGTGATAAAGAGATAGCAATGGTGGCTGAAGCTCTTGTAAGGAAACACCAATGTTTAAAAGAAGCAGGATCTGACAATGGATGGAACGGCTGGAAGAACAGTATCAAGTTTAAAATGGGCAATTACAGGACCAAGATGAGAAGGGCTGGATGTCAGGAAGTTGCTGTAAATGCTGGGAAAAGAAGCTGAAAAAACCCTGAGAATGAAGCTTCACACTCCAACATCAAAAGGCCTAAGCGTGCAGAGGTCAACTTTCTGCCTAACTTTCCTAAAGGAGAGGATCCCTCAAGTCTTGACCTTATGAGGCAGGCTATTGTTGACGAAGTAAAGAAGGCTGAGAAAAACCTACCCCTTATTGGTAAGATGATGCAGAACACGTTTGCCTTGCGACGACAGACTATTGTGATGTCATGCCCACCGGTGAAAGAGCTAATGGACCTCTGGCCTGCTCTTCATATGCAGTCTGAGGTAATATGGGTCAACTCTATCATCTGTTTTTATCTTTGGTAAATATATGTAATAAAATCATTTTTTAGGTTCTTTTTTTCTATTTTTTTCTTTGCTACTGTATGTCACATTGTGTGTAATGTTGCCAAATGTCATTCATCATAAAATAAATAATTGCTGTTACTGTCCTTTCCTCAATGCAGGTATATGCAGAGTTCCAACAAATAACTAACAGGAACCTACCTAACACTTTCTATGCCGAGCTTGATCGCCATACTCCTCGTTTGATGGCCTTATTTAGACAGAAAGCTTCCAAAACTGGAAAGACTGCAGATGCTTTGGCAGACATTTTCAAAGTCCATGATACACAGGTGATTATACATTTCACAGGTAGTCTTAGTATAATATTGGGAGTTTAATGCTTTAAATAAGCTATTCTACGTTGCACCAGTCAGCAGGTTATTAGTGGATTTATGTGCAGATATTGGTAATGAATTAATAATTAGTTGAGACTGTTTGGCATTGGTTTGATTAGTAAACTTGTCACAACACTATTTTAATCTTCTAGGAATTACATGATGTCCACACAAGGTGTACCACTGTTCTACATGCCCTTCCTTTGTATCTACATGAGGAAGACTCTGGATTCTTCAGAACATGTGTGGTAAGTCCCATTTAAGAGATATTAGGCCTATTGTACTGTAAATTAACCAATTCATATTTTCATTTCCAACACACTAGAATTTCTGTATTTGTACCAGTGTTTCAACTACAAACCTCTGGCAAGATGTTTATAAGTGTGAAGTGTCATTTTGAGCCCATTACGGCATCAAAAAAAATCAACTGCAAAGAAAATAAAGTAGCAGTCATTAGCCTAACAGTGGAACATATAAAAGTCATCTTACTTTCTCAGCTACGAGAGCACAATGCAGCAGAATGAACAGGAGTCTTTCAGACTATTTATTGTTATATATGACATCCAACTGTAATCAAAATTGTCACAGCCACATTTCATTGAATGTGATTAGTATGTGATCTCCCTTTCATTTTTTTAAGGATGATATGGATGAGCCAGACCTGGGTGATGCATCAGTGGTCCTCCTTACAACCATCAGTGATGATGCCACAAGCCCAGTTCACTACCACCCAGTGAGAGTCTCTGTCGTCCTAGAGGGTGATGTGGTTGTCAATCTCCCCAGGCTTGCTGATGCCTTCCTGGTAATGTTCGGCCTTATCTATGCACTACATCTGAGCTATCCCAAGGGACTGACAAACACTTTTGAGTTCACACAGAAAATCTTACTTGGTCTTGATGACTCTAAACTGTCACCCAAGCTGCAGACTCTTAAAAATGACCTGATGTTGTATGTGTAACTCAAGATCCAAAAAGGAGTGGTGGGTTCTGATGGCTCACTCTGTTAGAGCATAGTCCACAATGAGACTGTCATGTCAGGTCCATGATGACTACTGTTCAACTGTTGATGTTAAAGTTGCTGCTCTACTCAGCTGGTTTTCAGCCAAATGGCACAAAGTACACACTGTTTTTGTACTTGTAAATGTAACTTTTATTGTTGTTTAAACTGAAATGCAAGGTTGAATTAAGTGTTTATACACTATGGCATTTTGTTTTTCAAAGGTGTACTATATAGTTTTGGGAAATATTTATTTTATCAGAAAAGAAAGATCTTCATTGACACCATTTCATAAATAAATAAACAACTGTCCTCAAAGTTTCAGGCTGCTTTACTTTAGTAAAGTAGCCACCTTTCTAGTTGAAAACAGTCTGGGACTTTATTTTCTTCTGAGGATGGGATGTTTATTCAGTTATGGAAATGGATCAAATCGTTTTAATTGTCTTATTAAAGTAGTTATTTTGCTTTTCGAGTTTGAATTACTTTTCTAAAACTCTACAGTGCACCCTGATGTTGCTAGATTTGAACCAAACGAAGGCTACACACTGCCTTTGTACATGTTAATGTACAGTTTTGAACTTTTAACAGTTTTAGTTGTGAAGAATTTACAAGCTTGTTTGTACAATGCTGCACTGCAAGTTTACAACCAGATGGAATGTGCAATTATTTTTTATTACTACTGATATTATTATATTATTACTATTATTAATTAGGTTTCATTTTGTGCTAAAAGGCACAGGTGTGGGCAAATATTTCTAAACTCAAATTTTTGGTCACCACCCAAGAATTGCTGATGCCCCCCTGGTAATGTTCTATTAACAGTTTATAAGCTATTTGTGACAAAGATATTTTCTTAATGTAATTTTAGCTTTTCAGAGTTTGAATATTTTCTACTAGTTCATCTTAAAGTATAAACAACATGGCCAGAAGTAGACTTGTTAATTGTTATTTGTTATTTATGTATTTATTTATTTTTTATTTCATATATTTTTTTTTGCTAAAAGACTGGCCAAGGAAAGTTTCTACTAAACATCTGAATAGAAAAAAAATATATATATTTTCACTTTTAATTTGATGTGTTTGATCTGTAATCAATTTTTGAAAAAAAATTTGTTTGACTTTTAAGTCAAGTGTACTTATTATTTTTAAGGCAATCGGTTGCCACAAATATTTTAAGTTTAGAGGTAAATGATTTTGAGTTGTAACAAGTCTATGTTTTTGAGTTATGGGTAATCAGAAGATTGATTGAAAAAACTAATAAATGTTATGTTCATGAAACATAAAAATTCTGAGTTTTCATGCTTGAAATGATTAAGTTCTCTTGAATTATTGCAATGAGAAAGATGAATAAATATTCTGAGTAGCAGAAACTGAAAATGTTTGAGTTTGCTTAATCAGTAAATTTAAGTTAATTATAATTTAAAATTATATTTAAAATAAACTCCAAAAATATAAGTGATGATGTACTCAAATGTTTGAGTTTATGAACTTAAAAAAATTGTGGCAACTGATTGCCTCACTTTTTTTAAGTTCTGCTTACTTATTCGGGTTTACAGTGTATCCAAAACTAATCAATGAAATGTTGTCTTTCATATGTCTGTAACATAGTAACTTTCGTTTTTATTATAATAAATATAAAGTTGACGATAGGCTATTGACTCGCGATCTTCGCAGTAGGCTAGTGAACGCACCGGAGAAATGCACATTTATTAGGCTACATAGATTTTTGTTTTGGATGGTTTTGTTTAGAACCAGCTTTCTGTAAATATATTTCACATTTTTTAGACATGTGAGGCGAGTAGGCTACGGTCTGGTTCATGATGATCTACAGTTCAAGCACCTTATGTTGTTATGATTGCTATATTTACTTTAAATCCAGGAAATTTGTTAATGAAAAAATTATTAAAATTAAGATACAATTGATACAAAACGAAATTCGTTTTAAAGAAAGGATTTGTACTTTCTGTTTTGAGGTCTCTGTGAAAGTTTGAAAGTCTTTTAGTGCTTTTTTTAGAGCGCTCGCGTCCATAATGGAGAACTGTCACGTAATATTGTTTTTTCCTCATAAATGCGAACACGAAAAATAAAAGACAAAAGACTTTTAAGTAAAACTTACTCCGAAATTGTGTCCTCGGCGGAATTCGCTCTTCAAAATGCTGCCGTTCGTCGTCTGAGGCATTGATCGGGGGGCGGGTGCGATGCATACTAGATCACCTAACTATTTATTTACATGTGAATCGCTCCGGGGGGCGGGGCGGCCTCAGCTCATTTAGAGATAATGAAGGGAGAAGGAAAAACGGTACCTCTCCTTGCTTTCAAACGGATTACATGAGTTGAAAACATTTGTTTTTTATATAAATTACTTCATTTAAAAGAAGAGATTTCAAGCTTCATAGAGACATATCTCACGTGCCTGTGTGAGAAGTATTCGCTGAGTTATGATTCATTTTCGGACGCGTTTCAAAATGGACTACACTGGCAGAGAGAAGGCAGAACTCGCCTCGTGTTTATTTTTCTTTATTTGGCAAAAAGCACAACACTTTGTTTTTATTGTGAGTATACACAAAAATAATACACATTTAACAGAATCGATTGATGTATGAAACTCCTATGGAAAATCAAAGTCAACAGAGATTTTATGAGTTTCTTTTACACTGATAAAAAAAAAGCGAGCTGGTATCGCCGGCGATACCGCCGACCTCAGGGGGTTAACCTTTTCCCTGAGCTGATAAACCTCTGACCTCAGTGCAGTACACTCTTCTGTCAGTCTCCTCACAGTTTCATGGCAGGCTTCATTGGAGCATGGTACACTGCTCTCAGCATAGACTGCAGAATTATAGTAGCTGATCAGCTGTCTGACCTCTAACGTTACCCTCCTGAGCTGAGGTGTACCCACAGTCATCAATCTGCATATGGTTGCTGTTGTCACAGGGTGCCACCGGTCCAACATCATGCGTCCTTCTCTTTCTTTTGACAGCTTGCACTTGCTCAAATTTGCTGTAACTATTTATTTTCCGTTGCTCAGGTGTGAGATAAGCAAACAAACTTGGCACATAGTCGGGGTTTAATGGATTCTCGCTCTTCTGACCTACAGGGGTAGATTGAGATATAGTGACACATTAATGAACAGTGTGTGACACTAACAGGAAGGCTACACCGGGTAAGTGAAACGCTCCGTTCGCAACGCGCAAAAAATAGTTTTTTGTTTTTTTTTACTTACGGTAGTAGTCAGTTCACTGATCATAGCAGAAGGTTACAGCAGATGCAACGTGAACGAACACTTCAGTTACGTGCCTGGTGTAGCCTCCCTGTAACTTTACATCTTATCTTATCGTAGGGTTGCTAACATAGCTAGCTAGCTAACTTACCCGAAATAAAGTGTTCATTGCACAGTCTGGAGTGTTCTGTGGGAGTCCACTGATCCCTTTTAATGGCAGCTAACCATTTATGTCTCCTTTCAGTGTTTTTAGAAATATTATAAAACGTATGTCCCTTTTTTTTTTCTTGCTGTTATCACAGCCCACGGCACAGCAGATAGAAGGCATATTTACTGTTTACTTCCGGTCCCTGGGCGGTCCTAAAGATGGCGCCGTCTTTAATGTGTGACGTCACAGGATATCCATGTATAGCCTACTGTAACGTACACACGGTATGGTACTGTATATATGCGTGTATTAATGTATTCGGAGTAGGGGTGGAGCCGAACCCCAATACGGTATTCGGAAAGGCACAAATAATGTGTTTTTTTTACGAATACTTATTTGTATTCGGGAACAAGAAAAACTTTATATCAAAAAGCTGCGTTTCCTCATGAGACATGGCGACTGGCGGTGCTGCTGATGTGGTGGCTGTAAATCCACTTGTTGAAAGGAGGAAAGCCACATATGAAAATATATTGGATTAGGCTAATGTCACGTTGTCATAAGGGGTCGTTCACATAGCGCATTATAGGCGCGCAGCAAGCGCGCTTATAATAGGGACTTTAAGCAACAGCTGCGAATGGAACGGCTACGGCGACCGGAAGTATGCTGTCACACCGCCGTAGCCAAGAACGTAAAAATCACTAAGCAACCGTAAACAGGACAGGGCAACGCGGCATTAATTCATTTATTGAGATACAAACAAAATGTCATTTAAAAAAGCAAGAGAAGGATTGCTTTTGGCATTAAATGACAATCTCTTGTCAGAAGAGGAGTTTTTACTATTGTATGATGTAAATAAGTCTAAAATCTATAGATTTACTCTCACGTTGTAGCGACTCCGGCAAATCAGCTGTTCTCCCGTAGTAGACCGTTACAGTAGAACGTCGCAAAGTGGCAGTTAAATTCGCGCATGCGCAATACAACGCTAGAATGCCGTTGCCGTTCCACCAGAGGCTGTTGCTTAAAGTCCCCGTGAAACGGAAGTTGCAAACGACTTTTCTCCAGTGTTGTGACGCATTTCCGAGAGAAACGGAATAATAAATGAGGAAAATAGTGGGCGTGGCTTATTTTCCAACTAGCACCTGATTGGATCTAGATAAGTAGGTGTTTAATTCAAAAAATGGAGGCAGATCTAAACGCAAGTTTACAATCGGTTGTTGAGGATTACTCGCCACCTGAATCACCGCAATTTAGTTTGCAGCAGGAGGAGGAGGAAGATGAAGAAGAACAGGAACACACGGAGGATCATTTCGTCACGGGAATCAGACCTTACATGTTTGAGCCGTTACATGTGGAGAGTTCAAATGGTCACCTGGACGTGGCGGCTCAGGAGCAAGTTCACACTCGCGAGCATCTCGATGCACATCCGTGACCACTCTGTTATCCTTCCTTCCTCGAAATGTAAAAAATCGAGCCATCTGGACCGTAACGAGGGAATTTTAGGGAAAGGGAAAAGTGTTCCGTGAGTTCCACAACCAAAAATGCACCTCCTCGCCATCTCTCCTTTCACGCGCTGTCAATGCTCGCAAACACACAGGCAGCCTGTCTACTGTCAGTTGGAGGGGCGTGGTTACGGATTAAGCAGACGCCAAATTCCTCAAGCCTACGTCATCAGTGAAGGTCCTCCAATGCAGAGGGGAGGGGCATTTTCAGATTTTGATTAAAGATTATGAAGCCAAAAAAATTTTTTGTGTGGATTGACTCGCATGGATGAATTGTTCAGCACAAAACGATCAATTTAGGCGAACAAAGTAAATATAGTCAATTTTGATTTCACGGGGACTTTAAAGTCCCTAATAGAAGCCAGCGGCGCGCTCGTTTTTCCAGGCGCCTATGTCTGGTTGCATAGCAACGACAGACGCCACAAGAGAGCAAGCGCTTGTGGAAAGGAGAAAGCGGTGCGAACTGCGCTCTCCATGATGACGAGGAAGCATCAGCAAAGAATTAATTGATTTCTAGCCCTTGCATTAGCTATAGATATATTTATGGAGATGAGAAATTAAACAAAAAGCCATCATTATGTCATTAATATCAGTCCGTCAGAAAAGCAGTTCTAGGCTTATTCTTGGCTGGATAACTCTTAGCAGGTTTAAAAAGCCCTTTTAAAATTAAATATGAATGCAGTTTTGGATTAAATAAAAGTACAGTCAAGTCAAATAAAACACGTTTTATCTCCTGTATAGTTTGGTAACACTACAATAAGATACCATTCATTAACATTAATTAATGTTTGTGAATGTTATTTAATACAAACACTTGATTGGTCATGTTTGTTCACTTCATTCATTGTGCATTAACCCATTTAATCCCAAATTTTTCTCAGACACAAAAATATCCAAATCATGTGTCATTAGTATCCCTTTGAAACAATCAATCATAATTTTTTTTAAATTTTCATGGAAAAGTGTGTGAAAAAGTGTGTTTTATGATCGGTCACAATTGTGACCGGTTGGATACTGTGTTGTATCAACCATTGGACAGACTGAATATAGGTCTATTTGACCTGTGCAGTGTGTTTGTGTGTGTGTGTGTGTGTGTGTGTTTGTGTGTGTGTGTGTGTTTGTGTGTGTTTGTGTGTGTGTGTGTGTGTGTGTGTGTGTGTGTGTGTGTGTGTATAAGAGTGTATAAAATCCTTAAGATACTATCTTGAGGCCACAAGATACTATCTTGAGGCCACAGGATAGTATCTAGAGGCCACGGGATACTATCTAGAGGCCACGGGATACTGTCTCGAGGCCACGGGATAGTGTCTGGAGGACACGGGATAGTGTCTGGAGGCCACGGAATAGTGTCTCGAGGCCACGGGATAGTGTCTGGAGGCCTGGGGATAGTGTCTCGAGGCCACGGGATAGTCTCTGGAGGCCACGGAATAGTGTCTCGAGGCCAAGGGATAGTGTCTGGAGGCCTCGGGATAGTGTCTGGAGGCCACGGGATAGTGTCTGGAGGACACGGGATAGTGTCTGGAGGCCACGGGATAGTGTCTCGAGGCCACGGGATAGTGTCTGGAGGCCTGGGGATAGTGTCTCGAGGCCACGGGATAGTCTCTGGAGGCCACGGGATAGTGTCTCGAGGCCACGGGATAGTGTCTCGAGGCCACGGGATAGTCTCTGGAGGCCACGGGATAGTGTCTCGAGGCCACGGGATAGTGTCTCGAGGCCACGGGATAGTGTCTGGAGGCCACGGGATAGTGTCTGGAGGCCACGGGATAGTGTCTGGAGGCCACGGGATAGTGTCTCGAGGCCACGGGATAGTGTCTCGAGGCCACGGGATAGTGTCTCGGCAATTTAGGACATTTTGATGGGTTTTTTTTTTCAGCTTTTCTTCCTAGACCACTTGTGTGTGTGTATGTGTGTGTGTGTGTGTCTGTGTGTAAAATTAGGTAGAAAGTTAGGTAGCAGCAGAAAGTAAGGTAGAACAGTTAGCTTATGTGTATTAGCATGTAGATACAATGGGTTATCCCACCGGTCACTATTGTTGCCGTTGACATGTTTGTGAGTTCTATGACCACATTAAACAAAGTTGAGTAATTGTAAATGCATATATCAATACTAGACACCTTAAACATGATGTGTACCAAAAATCTATGTCCTATCTTTATGTTAACATACTTTAATAACCTTTTCTTTGGGAGCTTTCTTGCTGCCATCCTCTTCTCTTGGCGCAAACAGGAAGTAAACAGCTCTGGTCATGTGACAATTTACAGTAAACATGCGACACTGCACATATTTCATTGAGACCCTTTATTATTTCAATATCTGCTGGAAATGCATTGATAGATCATTCAGTAACATTTTAATAGCCTTAGAAAAGAAACATTTTTTTAACGGTCACTATTGTGACCGGTGGGATTAAATGGGTTAAATAATGTTAACATAAATAATGTTAACTTTTGATTTTAAAAATGTATTTTTAAATTAACCCCAAGGAGAATAATTGCGACAGTATATTTTATTGTTAGGTCATTTTATCTAATGTTATCTAACAAATGGAATCTTATTGTAAAGTGTTTTTAATACTACAGTTTCCATCTTTGTAACCGTGATATACACTTTAATATATGTAAATTTAATCTAAATTAAGCTTTGGTACCGAAATTGGTACAGAGAACCGTGGATTTTCACTGGTATTGGTACCGAATACTGAAATTTTGGCACCGTGACAACACTAGTAGCTCTGTTAGCTCTGTAATTTAGACAATAGGCTGTTGACAGAGTAACATTAACGTTGGTAATGGCTGTTATGTTATTTTCTTTTCAATGACGTTCCTTGTTACATGTTCATTGCTGGATTTATGGAAAAACATCAACCAATATTGCATATCCATAATTATTATAATGGATATAATTAAAGAATACTTACACTATAACATAAATTAGAAGTGTACCGCAAAAAAACTGGATTTTTACACCTATTTTGAATTTTACTCGAATACAAATACAAATACTTTTCCCCCCTCAACAAATACAAATATAGATACAAATACCGGCTGCTTTGCACACCCCTAATTCGGAGCAAACAACCCTGATGCTAAACCTTAAAAACGTACTTCAAATATGATGTTTTCTTATTCTTCGGTGAAGTTAAAGTATCTTGCAACCATCTCTCGTCCTCTGCTCATCCGTTTGAAAACTGCGTGCGCTGCTGGCGATTGTGGCGAACGTAATTTTTATTTTTTTTAAATCAGCATCAGCTTACTGCCAAGTAGCAAATCAAATTTTGGGGTGGCACCCAGGTTGGCCAATCACATGTCAGGGGTGTTGACACCCCTCTGGCTCCGCCACCGAAATAGAGAGAGCCATGTGGATTAATACATCCAGCCACACAACCCCTACAACGCTTGGCAGACATTCACGTCAAATCAAATCAAATCAAATCAAGTATATTTGTATAGCGCTTTTCACAATACAGATTGTATCAAAGCAGCTTCACAGTATTAAAATAAAATAATACAACAAAGTTTGTTTCTAGTGGAATTTATTGATTGATAGAATAAAATTAAATATCCCCAAAATATCCCCAACTGAGCAAGCCAAAGGCAACAGTGGCAAGGAACCGAAAAAACTCCATCAAGCGGCCTAATGGTGTCCTAAAACTCCATCAGGTGACCTAATGGAGAAAAAAAAAACCTTGGGAGAACCCAGGCTCAGTCGGGGGCCAGTTCTCCTCTGGCATTTATGAACTAGAGGCCGGATTGTAGTTTGAAACTGTGAGATTAACAATATTATATGAATGCCTGGCTGAAAAGATGCGTCTTTAATCTAGTTTTAAACTGGGAGAGTGAGTCCGAGCAACGAACAGTATCAGGAAGGCTATTCCAGAGTATTGGAGCCAAATGTGAAAATGCTCTCCCTCCTTTGGTTGATCTGGATATCCTAGGTATGACCAAAAGCCTTGAATTTATTGATCTTAAAGAGCGCGATGGATTATAGGGTGATAGAAGATCCGTTAAATAGACTGGAGCTAAGCCGTTTAGGGCTTTATAAGTCAGTAGCAATACCTTGTAATTAATACGGAACTTTATAGGTAACCAATGTAGTGATGATAAAATCGGTGTTATATGATCATATTTTCTTGATCTAGTAAGAACTCTAGCGGCTGCATTTTGGACTAACTGTAGCTTGTTTATTGAGGATGCAGGACAACCGGCTAATAAAGCATTACAGTAATCTAGTCTCGAGGTCATGAATGCATGAACTAACTTTTCTGCATCAGAAACTGATAGCATATTACGTAGCTTAGCAATGTTTCTAAGGTGGAAAAAGGCTGTTTTTGTAACATACGAAATATGATTTTCAAAAGACAGGTTACAATCGAGTATAACACCCAGGTCTTTTACTGTAGAGGATAAAGTAACAGGACATCCTACGATGTCAAAGTTGTATTGTGAGAGGTTCTGTGGGCGGTTTTTTGAACCGATAAGTATTACCTCTGTCTTGTCTGGATTTAATAATAGAAAATTACGCGTCATCCAATCTTTTATATCTTTAACACACTCTGTCAATTTGGATAATTTAGCGTTTTCATCCGGCCGTGATGAAATATATATTTGAGTGTCATCAGCATAACAATGGAAACTAATTCCATGTTTCCTTATAATATTTCCAAGTGGCAGCATATATATTGAGAATAATAGAGGGCCCAACACAGATCCCTGCGGCACTCCATAGTTTACTGGAATTATGATCGATTTTTCTCCATTTAAATAGACAAAATGGTAGCGGTCTGATAAGTATGATCTAAACCAGCTTAATGCTTGTCCTTGAACACCAGTATAATTTTGTAGTCGATCTAAGAGTATTGTATGATCTATAGTATCGAACGCAGCACTTAGATCAAGTAAAACTAGTATTGAGAAACAGCCTTGGTCAGAAGCTAAGAGTAAATCATTTGTGATTTTAACGAGCGCAGTTTCAGTGCTATGATGCGGTCTGAATCCAGACTGAAACTTTTCATAGATATCATTTTCTTGCAAGAAAGAGCCCAGTTGAGCGGACACAACTTTTTCTAGTATTTTAGACATAAAAGGTAGATTTGAAATGGGTCTATAATTTGCTAGATTATGCGGGTCTAATTGTGGTTTCTTAATGAGAGGTTTTATCACTGCCAGTTTAAATGTTCTTGGAACATGACCTAAAGATAAAGATGAGTTAATAATATTGAGGAGAGGCTCTTCCACTACAGGTAACACTTCCTTCAGTAGTTTAGTTGGTATAGGATCTAATAAACATGTTGTTGTTTTAGATGAAGTGATAAGTTTATTTAACTCTTTTTGTTCTATAGTTGTAAAGCACTGTAATTGTTCTTGCGGGGGGAAAATTGAGGCTGAATTATAAGGGGCGATTGAGGATTGAACGTTTACAATTGTGGTTCTGATGTTTTCTATTTTCTCAGTGAAGAAGTTCATGAAATCATTACTACTAAACTGTAACGGGATATTTTGTTCGGGTGACGTCTGTTTATTTGTTAGTCTAGCCACGGTGTTAAATAAAAACCTAGGATTGTTTTGGTTGTTTTCTATTAGTTTGCGGAGATGCTCAGCCCTGGCCGCTTTTAGGGCCTTTTTATAACGTGACATACTGTCTTTCCACGCGATTCTAAAGACCTCTAAATTAGTTTGTTTCCATTTACGCTCTAAATTACGGGTTTCTCTCTTTAGAACATGCGTAGTATTATTGTACCATGGTGCTTTAATTTTCTCTGTGACCTTTTTTAATCTAACGGGTGCAACAACATCCAATGTTCTAGAGAGAATGGTGCTCATAGTGCTAGTTAGTTCTTCTAGTTCATCTGTTTGTTTGGGTTCAGGCAGCAGCTGAGACAGATCAGACAAGCAACTCGAGAAATTATCTATGGTGGATGGAAGGATTGTTCTGCCTGGTCGAAAACGCGGCGCCGCATGACATATTACAGCAGTACGTAATATGCAAGTTACCAAGTAATGGTCAGTGACATCATCACTTTGTGGAATGATATCTATATCGGTTGGATCGGTTCCATATGATATAATTAAATCGAGTGTGTGATTAAGACGATGAGTTGGTCCGGTGACGTTTTGTTTGACCCCAAAGGAATTTAATAAATCTATAAACGCAGCCCCTAACGCATCATTTGGATTATCTACGTGTATGTTAAAATCTCCAACAATTAATGCTTTATCTACATTGACCAATAGATCTGAGAGAAAATCTGCAAACTCTTTTAGGAAATCAGCGTAAGGCCCAGGCGGTCTATATACGGTAGCCAAGGCTAGAGATAATATGGATTTTTTTCTAACATCTAAGAGCGTAACATTTAGTACAAGTATTTCAAACGAAATAAACTTATAACCCGTTTTCTGAGTAACATTGAGAATATCTCTATAGACCGCTGCAACACCGCCGCCATGACCAATCAGACGGGGTTCGTGCTTATAGGAGTATCCTGATGGAGTAGACTCATTTAGACCGAAATAATCATTAGGTTTAAGCCAAGTTTCAGTAAGGCAAAGGACATCGAAGCTATTATCCGTGACTATTTCATTTACAATAACTGCCTTAGGTGTGAGTGATCTAATGTTTAGAAGACCTAGCTTTAGAAATTGTTTTTGTTTACTAATAGCAACATTTTCTGGTTTAATAACAATTAGATTTTTTCTAGATCCTGCAGTAGATTTATTATTTGATCTCACTAAACGAGGAATAGACACAGTTTCTATGCAATGTTCTACACTATTTATATCAGTTAATTTGGTGCAGCAGAGACTATGATTTGAACTTTTGGTTACTAGTCAAAAGGTATTTAACATTTTGGAGATGTTATCTGACAGAAGATCCGATCCGAATCTGCTTGGGTGTAAGCCATCGGCACGGTAAAGCCTAGGACGTCAGTCAGTGTTGTGAACTCGATCAGGGTGGGCAAACCTGGGATTTATGGGGATTATGTCCAAACACCATGCAAAAGTAAATTTTGCATAATAGGTGCCCTTTAAGTCAAGATATGTTTACTGGAGAAAATTATATTAAAATGTTTTTATCTTATGTCTTTGTCTGTGTTTTGTACTATAAAATCTTAAGAATTAAATTAATTAATTATTTTTAAATATATTTTCTTACATTTTTAACATTACAGAAAATCCAAATGTTTCAATTCAGCATGAATCGTGTCATGCTTTACAATGAAGTTAATTGTTTTAATTGTAAAAAAACCCATGATTCATTATTATACATTTTCTATAAAGTTTGTAAATTTCAGAAAGTCAAAGTCTGAATCGTGTCATGTTGTACATTCAATTTAAAATTTGGCTTGTACATCTCTTAAAAAATGCCATGTTTTATGTTATAAAATCCTAATTAAAAAACTAAATTATCTTGAACTAGTAATTTAAAACAAATGTATCTAATATTTTCTTTTAAATAAATTTACTGTTTTTTACGTAATAGAATTATTATCTTTGCTTTGTTTTGAGCATTTCAGAAAGTCTAAGCCTGAATCATGCCGTACTTTACATTCAAGTCAAAATTTGGATTGTAAATCTCTTTACAAAATACAAAAAAATTTTAGGTCATAAATACCTTCAAGGTCTTAAATTGTTTATTATTTTTGTTACAAACTCCACTGGAGATCCCTCGATCGGCCACCAGAGGTCTCACTCTCCAGATTATTAACTGTGGACTACAATTCCCAAGAGCCCACATACCTAGCCATGAACATGTCTCATATCACCCAGCTATTTAAGCCAGGCACACACACACACACCTCCTCGTGAACTAAAGTTTGACCCGGCTGCCATTCTGAGCGTTCTATTCCAGTGACTGTCTTCTTGTGTATGGACCTTATTTGTATTATTGACTATTGTTTCTTGTTCCCTGCCTGTGACCCTATCGTTTGCCTTCCCTTATCCTTTTTCCAGTTATGTCCATGATTATCGTGCTGTATAACTATTGTGCAACTAACATAATACATAATCCGGTAAATGATAAATAAAACTCTTAAAAATGTCTGGAAATTGCCACCACAAAATCAGTTATTTTGATCGATAAGCATGATATCATGATAATAGCACGCATTGTTGGGGAAATATTCATGAAAATATGAGGAAAAGAAAATGCCACAATGTCTCTTTATTCTCTTATTTATTTATGTATGTAGGGTGAAGAGAAACAGATCAAGGATCAGCAACAAACTATACTTTAAAATATATTATTTAACATTATTAGATTTACTGCTTTAACAAAACACTTTTGAGTCACAGGTGATATTCATGGCTCCTGTCTGTCTCAGTGCTAAAACTCTTAATACACACTTACATCTATAGACAGCTCAGACTTTTATACAGTAATCTATTGCAAATTTCAAACACACTTTAGTCCTCATTAATATTGCTTAACCCTCTGAGGTCGGCAATCACGCCGGCGTGATTTGCTCGCTTTTTTCTTATCAGTTCAATTGATCAGTTCAATAATCTGTTGACTTTGATGTTACAAACCAGTTCCATACATCAATCGATCCTGTTAAGTGAGTATTATTTTTGTGTATACTCACAATAAAAACAAAGTGTTGTGCTTTTTGACAAATAAAGAAAAATAAACATGATGCGAGTTCTGCCTACTCTCTGTCAGTGAAGTCAATTCTGAAACACGTCCGAAAATGAACAATAACTCAGCGAATACTCAGTCAAACAGGCATACAGACACACAGGCATGAAGCTTGAATTCTCTTCTTTTGAATGAAGTCATTTATATAAAAAAACAAATATTCTCAGTTTATGTAATCTGTAAGAAAAGAGAGAGATGTCAGTCATTCTCATCTCAGCTCATTATTTTTAATTTGACCCCGCCCACGGAGAGCGCGCGCTATTCAAATGCAAATGACTGAGGCAATCCTGCAAACGCCCCCATATCAGCTCGAGAAAACACATCAAGTTTATTCAGATCATTGTACTTGTTTACACCGTCTAATAATGGAAAATGTACCTCAGAAGTGCTGGTATTTCGAGGAGCAACAGATGCCTCTGAGCTGAGGAATACTGTAGTAAGTTTTTTCATTCTCAAGTGAATCGCGTTTCTGTGTGTGAATGAATGATCCGCTTTTATATTCCTTATAATAAAAACGAAAGACCTATGTTACAGACATATGAAAGACAACATTTCGTTGACTAGTTTTGGATAAATTATACATTTTTACTGTAAAATATCTGCCACCTCAAATAATCTTTTGTTTGCCTATTTTTGCTTAAATAAAGTCATCAAAAAATATGTTATTAGTGTTTTTCCAATGTAGCCTAGGCTATATTCAAAGTAATGAATCCTTAACTTTGAAATATGTATGATAAAATGTATACTTAGTTTTTACAAAGAAAGATTACATTTGAATAGTTGTAATTTAACCTTTTTAATAAAAAAATATTTACAAGGTATATGTAAACAAACTATTAAAATGTAAATATAGGCCTTTTCTTTAAATAATTTTATTGTGTTTTATTAGTGACAAATTTGGGGAGAGGATACATATTCTAAAACTGAAAATACAGTATGAGAATTAACTGCACAATTACTAGACATGTTTTCTTGCAATTACTTGCATTCTTTCTTGTGGCTCAGTGACACACCTGAATGAATGGCTCATTAAGCATGCGGGCCCCATTGTCTCCTCGGGTGCAAAACACTAAATATGCATGATGGTGGTGGATCGTTAACGCCCACTCGCATATGCCTTTCCAAACAGAAAGTGTCTTTCACAATCTAAATCAATGTATTGTTTTATGTGAATGATTAGGCAGGATGATTTTCAGATCATTTTGAAGAAAAAACTCTAGGCGACAACATCCATTATTCAAAAGTCTTATTGACACATATTTAGTATGTGTTTTGTGGCCTTATTTCAGAAACTTTAGTTTTTAGTTTTTTCAATAACCATGCATAAACATTATTCTCTCAAAAATACAAACATGTACATATATTTTGCTTACATATTATGGTAGCCATGTTTGTGCTAAATAGAGTGTAATTACACCTTTGCCATTAATATGTTTATAAGCAACTGAAAAAAGCACAAATGTCAGGGCATGTCAGAACATCTCAAGGACCCCAAAAACACCTTAGACCCCAGAGGGTTAATCATGTTAATGATTCTTCATGATTTTCATCTTAAATCATACGCTGAAGGTTCAGAATTATTGGAATCACATTCTGCAAAGCTCCTGTTATCTTAAGGGAAACAGTAGGAAACCACTGAAAGTGTTGCGATTATACTGGTCATCAAATATCCTGCAGCCAGACGAAAGTCTCACATAGACAACATCTCCAACCTCCAGGATCAACACAACTCCATTCGAGGAGTTTAACCCTTGCTCGGGCTGATAAGCACGTGCTACAACCATAAGCTTTCCATTCTTAAAAATGTCTGCAGTTGCTACAGTTGGGCCACGACCAAATACAGAGACTCTGAACATGTACGCTCCTTTCAGTGGGGCTGTGAAAACACCTAAATCAAATAACAAGAGATACAGAATCAGATGTTTCCTCTATGATTGCTTTATACTAATAGTTTTGATAAAATAGAAGATCATTTAATTATCTTATTCACATTTCACAACTGCAGAGAGGTCTGAATGGAGCAGAAGGGTTTTCATTACTATAAACTGATTTCATTGATCATTACCTGTAATTGGGTTGTAGGCGTTCCCTATGTTTGTGAAGACGTTCCTGTAGGTTAGTGTGATTTCAGTGGTAAAGGGACCAATATCTCCTCTGCCAGATTGCATCAGTGCAGCTGAAAAAGCTATTTCTCTGTCTGATATTGAAAAACATAAGCAATCTTGTGATATATTACTGTATTACACTGAGAATGTACACACTGAATTTAACATCATTCAAGCAGTTTCACCTCTATTTTCCTTTCTCAACTCCTCCACTTGACCCAGAGTAAGATTTGAGATTTCTGTAAAGGAATAAAGATTCTGTTAAATGACATTCACAATACTTATTGTAATAGATAGATAACACAATTTACACAGTATATACTCAACTTTACACTAACATTTACACTATGCATTGTATAATTTGCAGTGGTGTTTTAATTTGAGGATCATTGATAAAAGAGTGAATGTTTTGGTGAGGTACCATCATTTTTCTTGTTCATCTCTTCCCTCAGTTGCGTCTCTAAAGCTCTGATGTTGGCGGTCAGTTCTCTGTTGATGGTTTTCTGCTCTGTAACGGTGGCGGTCAGTTCTCTGATGTTCACTTTCTGCTCTGTAACTGTGGCGGTCAGTTCTCTCAGCGCTGCATAGATGTCAGGGAAGCTTGGTTCGCAGTTTTGTTGGCTGTCAGTTGAATCTTCATCTCTCAAAGTGTCTGTTTGAGGTGGATTCTGTCTTCCGTCCTCAGATCTGAGCTGTTGACTAATCTCATTCTCATTGAGTCCTCCATCTACCTGATGCTGTACGACACACACAAAGGTTTCCAACAGCAGCAGTAAACATACTAAACCCTTCATTCTTCACTGATGTTTGTTTCCAGCTCTTGCTCTTCATCCTCACAGCCTCTCATGTTCCTTTTATAGTGTCCTGATATACTGTTTTTTGTAAATGATTTACATTTCTCCAGAAAAACAAGTAGTTAATGGTTATTTATAATCAAAGGGATGTTCCGGGTTCAGTAGATATTTATATAGATCAGTAGTCAAGTCAAGGCTATTTTTTTATAATAGGCTACAGATTGTTTCAAAGCAGCTTTACAGGGATAACAGGAAAATAATGAAATAATGAATAATGTTTTTTCTAGAAGAAAATAGCATCATCCCAGCTTAAGTAAGTTCAGTGATGGATCATTTTTGAATACCTGCTCTGGAGAAAACTGTAATGTCATCGTCCAACTCAGTTCGGTTCTCATATAATGGTGTCAATGCAGGCATCTCAATAATATTGTTGAATATTAATGTCCTCAACTAAGCAAGCCAAAGGCGAAAAAGGCGACAGTGGCAAGGAACCAGAACCTCATCAGGTGACAGAATGGACAAAAAAACCTTGGGAGAACCCAAGCTCAGTCAGGGGTTCTCCACTGGCCAACGAACAAAGAGTCTGTGATTATAATTCAGGCAGCATTATAGGTCAGAAATCAGATTAGATCAGAACATTTAAAATATTTATCCAGTTCCATCTGGTTGAAGATCGGAATCATCACGCCGGTATGGAGATGAGTTTGTTGAGGATCAGTTCTGATGGCTGTCGTGTCGATGAGGGGAGAGTCTAGTTGACACAATCTCTGCTGACACTTCAGGGATGCGTTGTGGTCGTGTCTAGATGCAGGTCCTCCATCTGATCTGGATACGGCCTAGATCCGGCATTGTGCATCCTTAAAGCCTGTGCACACCGGGATGATTATCGCGCGCACAATATGTTTTTCAGCGCATCTTTTTTTCATACCCAAGTGATTTTTACTGGCGATGCGCAGAGTGAATATGCAAATTCACTCCCTGAATCCTATTTGATCTGCAATTCCTCTCCATAACAACTCCCTCTTGTAAAGACCACCCATTGGCCCAACGACGGATATCCAATGGTCTGGGCGAATGTATAATGCGTGTATGTCTTTTCAGAGCTCCAGTAAAGTTCACTTTATTTATTAGAATTTAGTGTAACGTAAACGCATTAGCTCAAACGATATACAGGGAATTTTAATAATTAATCAGAAATGATTAATATATTGCATATTACAGTTACATTAAAATTATTGAAGCTGAAAAAATAGATAAATTGAATATATCAATATTCCATTCTTCATATCCGATTATCCTGATATCCTTTACTGGAAATTAATGTAATTATCGAACAGTTGTTTGTCCAGCAAACGACCATAAGATTAACTTATCAACTTCTCATAAAAGTTGTCACTTCTTATAACTCCAGGAAGATCAGTTTTCTGGCCATGAAATCTATTCTCCTGTCCTTATAAATTTAGGTTACCAAAACCGTAATCAAATTGTAGAGATTTTAGCTAGATCCAACATTTCAGGGACTCGTAATGTGGGAAAAATAGACAATCAATTGCAGATATATTGGGTTTTAATAATTGAACTAAGAATACATCAAACTACACAATATACACGGATTATATGTCTATGCACATAAAATACAGTTAAACAATACAAGATAACGAATAACAGTGAGAGGGAGAATAAAATGATCAGACTTAGAGAAAGATAGAATGACAGAAAAGGATGAGAGAGAGAATGAGAGAGCATTGAAGAAGAGACTGGCAACTTATTACCAACAAAGAACCCTTTTGAGAGACACCTAGATTCAGCATTAAAATATGTCAGATACTTGCAGTTTTAAAGGCACTCTTTTGTGGAGCTGAGAAAAAGGGATCTGTGTGTCCCTTTTAGAGCTGAGCTGCGTGTCCTGGTTTCTTCCAGAGTTGTGTAGCGGGAAGATTTGAAGGTTCACTTGAAAGTAACATTACCGAGAATGATTCAGGCTAAGTTCATTCAGCTCGTGAATGAACAGAGGCGAATAGGAAAACGAAACTAGACTATAGAAAACATACAAAGAAATAAAAGAGAAGAAAAGCAGGCCGAAGCCGGTCCGGACTTGGGTTTCCAAAGTTTTCTGAAGGAGGGAGAAGAGAGAAGAGGAGACTGAAGGTTTGGACTTTTATCAGTGTCCCGCGTCCCCTTTTGCGTGGAGGACGAATCATCTTAGAGCATTCCGAGCGGAAGATTTCCCTTTGTCCTGTTAGACACGCCCACTCGAATGAGTCATGAGTGAGATCGAATTTGAGAAGATTTGCTCAAGACATGAAATGTGTCAAATGCTACAAATTACTGCAATTGGTTATCGAAATTCAACTCCATCAGGTCGAGAGGATCAGACAGGTATCAAAAATAGAATATATACGTTGTAGCAATGCAAAGATACATTATTATGCATTAGTATAGGCATTTGCAGTTCAATTAACATAGCATAAAGCTTGCAGCTACTCCAATTGGTCATATGGAGTCCGTGAAACATAACATTTTAACATTTAGCCAAAATGACATTTTAAAGGGTCATTTTATCACAGTGTTGTAGGTGAGGGCAAGAAGGTCTTCCTGTGTGTGTGTGTGTGTGTGTGTGTGTGTGTGTGTGTGTGTGTGTGCGCATGAAGTCCCTCAAAGTTTAGGCTGCTTTGTGAACTCTTGAACAGGATGTGTGTGTGTGGTGAAGTGACAAGATTTAAAATCAGGGGACTTGGTCGAATCATTTGCTAACAATACAAGCTTGTTATAAATGTGTCATGCGCCAGGGAGACCCCAGCCAGAGTGGCGCTGGTAATTACCCTGGGGCGTTATCTAGACGTGCATTATTCTTACATTTTGCAGAAGAGTAAAAACGAAAAGCTCTTGTTTTCTCATCTGACAAAGGGGCTGTGTTTGAAAGTCAGGATTTGCCTAATTCAGAACATCTGGCCGGATACCAAGTCAGTGTCGCTACATTAGTTTCAATATTACTTTAGCCCTATGCTAAATCTGACTCCAATTTCAAATGATAATCATAATATGATAATGATAATAATGTTTCTTATTAGAAAATAATCATAAATATTGATTATGACTTAATTTAGATCTTTGATTATTCTTAGTATCCCATAATTTAAATTATTCATTCATTAAGGACCCGGTATCGCTTTGTGACGTCACTCCGAGAATGTGCGCTCACGATCACAAACGTAGCCAGTTCTGAAATGCTTCCCAAAAGGTGTCATTTTTTTTCCAGTAATATTCAGAAATCCGAAGGTCTCCTTAATGATGTGCTCCATGCTCCATTCATAGTGCCTTTGGTTTGATCTATCCTGGAGTAGCTTTGCGGAAACACCAGACTACACAGTAATCTTCTATGAATAATGATTTCAGAATAATGCAGAATAATTCAAATATAACATATAACATGCCAATTACACAAGTAAATGATTAAAAGCCAATTCAGAAATAATAAACACATGACATCAATTACTCAAAGATTACTCTAAGAGTAAGCAATACATTCCTGACAGAGACACTCAGTGTTGTGTGAGTGTGTTCCAAGTGTAAGACTTGGGGAAACACTGACACAGCACTGTGTGTTGTTTTTTCCAAAGACTGCTCTGCCACTTTCCATTATATACCCAGACCAGAACAAAAGGCTTGTATAAATATTTTTGAGTTGTTTTGGGTCAATTCATGTACCCCAGGAGGTAACACCTGGTTTCGGGGGAGAGGAGAGAATTATCAGACATCTTGAAGAGACATCACCCAAAGAGGAGAACAGAATTCTCCTAAGTTCTCAATCTTTCTCATAACACCAATGACTGCAATGAAATTAAGACCATTTTACCAATCACACTGAGACATTTAAAATGATGCCAAACATGAAAAGGAAAAACAATAGATTTACAAGATACATCATATGTGATATATAGACAATCTTAGTGGACTTTTAGTTACTTGAATCAGGGGGGACGAGGGAGAGGGGGGGATGCATATATAAACAAGGAGATAAGTTTTTCCTGTGCTCTTTCTTTGCGATCTTCTGTCCAGGGTGCGTTTTATTGCTTTATTGTAGGGTGAGTCTTATCTCATCTTTTGTCTTAGCAGGAAAATCCATTCTTACACTCTTAACAAGATTTTTCTAGTCACTGTGGCGTTTGTCATACAGTTGTTTGTGTTCAGACACCAAATAGACCAGCAGCTCTACTTACCTCGTTGCATCCTCTTCTTCGTATACTTACTTCTTCGTTGTCTTCTATCAATGTGTGCTCGGCAAGACAAGCCAATGCACATTGGCATGTGATAATTGCATCAGCCGCCCTGCCTTGCAGCACAAGCATATAATGAGCAGGAGGTGCGTCACATATTTGCTTTTCGCTTTGGAGCCTAGTGGTTGTTCCTGCTCTACAATCATCAAAGAGTGTGAATAATCTGATAGAGGTTGCGCCTTCAATGAGAATGTGAGTGCTCACATCAGGCTTGCACTATCGTCCTGCTTGTGTAGCCGTGGCCATAACCCTATACACTCGGCACCAGAGAGAGCAGTTTTCCTGAAAGAGCATACAAGGTTTGACACTGCGTCTTTTTCAAGATGTCATTCAAACCGTGTGTTTCTGGATGCAGTCGTTTCCTATCCTCATTTGAAGGCCACGATCACTGTTTCATATGCCTGGGCTTAAGCGCGCTGAAACTGTTGTGGGTGGTTCATGTTCTCTTATGAGAGCATGACCACATCGGCACGTTGTTCATCTCACCTTTCTCGTAAAGGCTTGAGCCGCTCAGTGTGCCGTTGAGCTGCCGGCTGACCTCACGGGTTGTCACGGCAACCCAGCACGCTTCGTTCGGCGCTCTTAATGCACGGTCGAGGCTCAAGTGCCTCAAATAAGTTGGATATACCACACCTATACCCCGATCTAGTTCCTCTTCTGGTGCAACCATAAAAGGGCTTCTTCACTGAATAGCCAGTGTGACCTGAGGATTACAGTGAGGGATTCCCCGCCCGGTAAACAATCCCTGTGGGCCCTTCCCTATATCGCGTCACAAACTTCCTGAGACTGCACTCATGGGTGGTTCATGTTCTCTCATGAGAGCATTACCACGTCGACACGTTGTTCATATTGCCTTTCTTAATGGCTTGAGCACTCAGCATGCCACGTGCCGTCCTACGGCCATGTTCACTGTCTCACATGCCTGGCAGGTTCTGGATGGAATTGCTGGTCCTCCTCATGAGGGACCTAGCATTTCATTCTGGGCTCCAGGGGAGGATCAGATGTCGATCGCGGCATTGGAGAGAGTGCTGTTACGCTCTGGAAATGAAGATGATGCTGAGCTTTCCACTATAATGGTGTGTGTGTGCTCATACTGAATCGGATTCAGACTTCACAACGATGCTTTCCTTGGGCCGACACGTAATTGCCTTGCCCCGTCCCCCTTGTCTTCGCATGTGTGTGAAAAACTTTGGCAGTATGTAAGCATATTAGCGCCTATATGGCAAGCCAAACATGCCTAAATCTATAGAAAAAGTTTTCCTCTCTCACTATCCTAAATGGTGGGGGGGCTGTGCTACTGCAGACCGCCTCTTCCCTGCATGTGATGGCAACCCTGCAAGTCGGGGGAAGGCCAAAACTAAAGCCCTGCATTTCAGCCCGAGCCCGACGGGCCCCGACTTTTTTACGCCCCTAGGGCCGGGCTTCGGGCCAATTTTCACGTCATAGTTCACATGCGGGCCGGGCCTCGGGCCTTTTTTGGGTTATCCTTCTTTTTATATTTTTAGACATTAATTAAAAAAATACGAGAAGTTGACGTCAACGATAGAAAGACAAACATAGAAAGACATTTAATAACCTCATAACTTTCATAATCTTATAATTACACTGACATATGATTGACATGACAGTCGCACGCACGCACACACACACACAGAAGGTTTCCCGTCAGCGGAACCAACGATTCACCTCGTGCAAATAATGGAGAATATTAAGAGAAAAATCGCGAGTGACAGAAGAGAGGACTGGGTTAAACTCTTCCACTGTGGATGCTATTCTTTTTCTCCACGATGCTCTGTAAGAGACTGTTCTAACTTTTCGTTTGATTGGACTTTATTTTCGTTTAACTGTTGGAAACTACTGGAAAAAAGAATGGCCATGTTCTGTGGTGCATTTTTGAGGTAAGATAACCTGCAAGTTTGTTTTTGATTTATTTAATTTAATTTGTTTAGATTAGCTATTGCTCATTTCGTTTGCGAGCGCTGTTGCGAGCAGCCTGAGCCTGCCTCAGTATTTAAAAAAAAATTACTCACTGTGGATTAATAAATAAACATTAAACTAACTGTCTGTGTGATATGCTTGAAGTGTTTTATATCTATGGATTTTATTGTAGGTAGGCTAAGTAAAGTATTAGCGTTGATTTGAGAGGCTAAATTGATCAAACATGTTTTACTCGCTGTCGGCTCGTTGGCTTGCTTGGTCGTCATTTTTTTTTTTTTTTAATGCTCCAAACATTTGTCTAAATTAACTTAATAAAGAAATGAAAAGAAAAGAAACATAACTAACAAAACGGACATATTTTAATGGCAGTCTGCCGCTGTGAAAAAAAAAAAGAAAAAAAAAACGGGCTCGGGTCGGACTCGGGCTGATAATTCTGATGAGCTGTCGGACACGGGTCGGGCTCGGGCCTGAGCGTCTCGGGCCAGGGCCGGGCTCGGGCCTAGATTTGAGGCCCGTGCAGGGCTCTAGCCAAAACACTCAAAATGCACGAAGGTAGTTCTGAGTCAGGGTTCAGCTGTACATAGCTAACCATGATTAACCCTCTGGGGTCGGCAAACGCGCTGGTGCGTTTTGCTGGATTTTCTTCACGTTGTAGCACAATAAACTTAAATTACTCCGTCATTTATGGTCATACAGAAAAAAGAAATATGAAAAAAGAATCTGTGAGATGTCTACTTTTGTATGTGTCCACTTACAATCAAATCAAAACATTGTGCTTTTGTAAAATAAAGAAAATAAACAGGGTGTGGTTTCTGCCTCTCCGTCGCGCTGAACTTTTTTTTCTTGAGCACGTCTATAAACTGAAACAAAACTCAGCGAATACTTGTCACACATTTATGAGCCATATATCTTTATAATCATTTATGTGTGTACTTTTAAATGATCGGATTCAAACTGAAAACAAATATTCTCTGCTTAAGTCATTTGTATAAAACCAACAAGATGTCCAGTTTCTCAAGCGCTTGCTCATTATTTTTAATTTGACCACGCCCACGCGCTCAAAAGAGATTGACATGCAAATCGTCCACGCCTCACACGAACGCGCTCGTTACCTCAAAAACAAAGCACCAAACTTCATCAGTCTCTGCTTTTCGTCGAGTTTGGAAGACACGCGAGCTTACATTGGATTTACCTCAGAAGAAGAAGGATGTGATTTGAAGACAAGAAAGATGAATTCTTAATTATTAGTTAATGTTATTGTTGCATAAACTTCACATTGCAGTTGAACCGTTACTGTGTTTGTGGATATCTGCTCAAACGTAGATATGTATAATATGGTAACCATAATGTATCATATTTTGGAGCGCGCTCTGCGTTTGAATGTTTCATATTTTGGAGCGCGCTCTGCGTTTGAATGTATCATATTTTGGAGCGCACTCTGCATTTGAAAAGCAAAACGCACCAAACAATAGGCTTAATTTTTTTATATTGTAATCCATATATTTTTCTCTAGCGTAGTTGTTACTGAAATCTTTTGGAAGATTTAATTTATTGGGGTTTTTTTGTTTGTTTTTTACAGGGCCCAGATGCAACTGAGTCCTGCTGACTTCAACATTCACATGAGTCTCTGTACATGAACATGGTAAAGTGAAAATCAAACACCTTGGAAATGACAGGTATGTACAATGTTTTTAGGAATGGCACAAGGGTCTCTGTCTTTGGATCATTGTTTTCAATAATGTGCTTTTTTGTCATTTGTTGTGTATCTTTGGATTATGTTGTGTTGTAAATAAATCCAAACAATCAAAAAGCCATTCTTTTTTAAATCTCCTCATTCTTTGTTCAAGGTTGCTCAGAATGACAGGGCCTAATAGCTCCTAATAGGGCCATTAGGGGAGGGTCTTTGTCTTTCTCAGGTGTGAAAACCATACATATTAATGATGTTTTTACGCCTCCCGCATAAAGCTTTCTTACACAAAACACTTCTTACAAATTTTAAATCAATATATTGTCTTATCTGAATAAGCAGTCAGGGTGATTTTCACATAGTTTTGGAGCAAATATTCTTGTCTTGTGAATAAAAAGTCTTGTGAAGAAATAATCAGTATGGGTTTCATGGCCTTATTTCAGTGACAATTATTTGTTGTATTTTCACAAACCACTCATAAATGTCATTATCTCAAAACTACAAACTTTTACATACATGCTGCTGACATATTATTGTAGCAGAGTTTGTGCTAAACAGTGTAATAAAAAAAAAAACTAACAGTGTAATCAGACTTTAGCCATGAAAATGTCACAAGTAACAGAAATAAGCACAAATGTCAGAGCATGTCAGAACACCTCCAGGGCCAGAAAACACCTCAGACCCCAGAGGGTTAAAGTCACAGGGCTGGCCCTTGGCCAGATAATATCCACTCTGGCAGTCCAGAAGCGCCCCCTGCCAAAGTTCACTTTCTCGATGCTCCAATCTCACGTGGTGGCCTTTATCAGCGACACTGTTTGAGACTGCCCAGTGGTTCTCTGCTGTTCAGAAGCAGGCTGAGGTAACCAGGTAACGTCTCAGCCAGCGGTACCCAAATTCTCAGTTAAAGCAGCTTCTCTATCTCTCCCAAGAGGGCCAGACTGGTGTTGTGCAACCCTGTAAAGCCCTCAGCCCCTTCTTGTATCGCCAGCCGGCAGCCTGGTGCGGTTCAAAGACCAGAGTACGCCCTCTCACGCACCCCCTGCCGACCCATGGAAACAGGTGAGTGTTGCACCGCACACTCAGACCAGACTTCAGGCCATTATGCCTTCCGAGTCATGTCCCTGTCTTCTACCTCACTGCACCACCTAGCGCTTCCCAGCCCATCCAGCTGGCTCTTCCGTACCATAAGACCTGGCTATACGATTTAGTTTGTCTGGTGCCCTCCCAAGTTCAAGGGTGTTCACTGCACTTTGGTGTTGAGCGAACGGGCCCCTGTCATGTGTGCGGAGATCGCAGTCCTACTGGCGAAGGGTGTGATAGAGCCGGTCCATCTAGCCGATATGAAGACCGGCTTCTACAGTCTGTATTTCATTGTATCCAAGAAAGGCGGTGGATTAGGGCCAATCTTGGCCCGGCGAGTGTTGAATCGGGCCCTATACAAGCTTCCATTGAAGTTGCTAACGCAAAAACACATTTTTGAATGTATCCGTCCCCGAAATTGGTTTGCAGTGATCGACCTGACGGATGCGTACCTTCATGTCTCCATCCTTCCGCAACACATTCACAAGCTATTCCTGCGCTTGCGTGTGAGACTCAAGCGTATCAGTACAAAGTCCTACCCTTCCCAGTCACTAAGGATGAGGAGCAGGTCTTGCTAGTTGCCCCTTATTGGCCCAACCGGACCTGGTTCCCCGAACTGATACTCCTACTGATACTCCTATCAACAGCACCTCCCTGGCCCATTCCTCTGAGAGAGGACCTCCTTTCTCAGAGACGGGGCACCGTATAGCACCTGCGTCCAGACCTCGGGAAACTCCATGTCTGGTCCCTGGACAGCATGTGGAGGTTCTAGATTATATACCACAAGCAGTCATAGACACCATCACTTCTGCAAGAGCACCCTCTACGAGGCATGCTTACGCTCTGAAGTGGAATCTGTTCGTTGAGTGGTGTTCTTCTGACTGAGAAGACCCTTGAAGATGTTTGATCCACTCTCAAAGTGTATGTTGCCTCTATTGCCGCTCATCATGATGAAGTTGATGGAAAATCCTTGAGTAAGCACGACCTGATCGTCAGGTTTCTGAGGGGTGCGAGGAGACTGAATCCGCCTCTCGTATTCCTTTTTCTTTAGTGTGTTATGTAGCTGTTTGTGCATGTATAAGATCTGCAGAGTTACAAAGCTCAAAGTCTCAAACCCAAAGAGATATTCTTTGTAAAAGTTAAGGCTCAGCCACGCCTAAAAACGCTTCATTCAAACATGTCACCACAAATCTATGTCAGTGTGTGGGGGCAAAGAAAGAAGGCGTAACTTTTATTTTCGCTATATTATTGTTGCTGCCATGTTGTGGAGACGCTGTTTTTTCATTGCGAAAGCCAAACTACTTTGTTTGGCCTTCCAAAAGAGGACACAATTAGAAAACAGTGGTTAAGCTTTATTTACAACATTGTTCCAGAATAGTACAACCACAGAGTTCCTGTGATTTTTAAAGTTTAAAGCCATAAAAAGTCTTATTTTTACTTATGATAGGTCTTAAATTTTGGATGACACTTTGACTTATTATTCTATCTTCGTGGATTTGCTTGTTCACATGACAATTTGCGTCATTTACGGCAGCATAATGCGTCTGTCTCCTGCATGCAAAACAGGAGGAAAGAATGAGAAGAAAATGGCTAATTTTAGTTCAATTGTAAGTTCATTCTTATGTACGTGGGGGTGTGCGATGCCGATATGTATGATATATGAAGATATTGTAATCATTGTTTTAACGATGTGCGAGTCACTGCGAGCTGACTTAGCATTTGTCACGCGTGCTTTACTTTCACTATGTGATGTGTGCAGTTATATGTCCCCAAATTAGTTTTTGTCTTATGTATTATATTACAATATCACATGAGCAAGAGTGCCATTTTCCCAGTTCAGTTACATTTTAGACACAATATTCGTTGTTTTTCCTTTATTTTGCCGATGAAAATTTTAAAATGAAACTGTAGCAGAACTGTGCAACAGAAAGCAATGATTTTTTCCACGTTTTGCACTAGATAGTTTAACTAATGATTCAATGGCCCATCACTTGCTTCTTTCCTGAATGAATTAGCCATTTGAACAAATCAGTTGAATGAATGACTCCCTCCACTCACTTTATTAAGATGGTGACTTGCTGCCACCTACTGGTGGTGTTAGTTTCATATTTAAAATACCGTTTAACTAAAAAGTTCAAATTAGAAATAATTTCATATTTAAATATTGAACAAAAAACTCATTGCATTATTAATGCAATTGTAAATGCTATGTAAATATATTAATGCCACTTCTGATGCCGCTTCTGTGTCACCTCTGCACTGCAAAGATGGATTTTGTTGATAATTATTTCATTTGATAGGTAACAGCCCACTGTCATTATTCTAATATAATTTAATTTGAATGTTAAAATTTGCCGCATACATAGAATATATTTTGAAAAAAATGCCTTATATAGGTAAAAAATGCCCCTGGAAATCAATTTAAGGTGGAAAATATTGCCCCATTAAAAAATGTTAATTTCTGTCACTGATGTGAACTGCCACCACATAGAATATGAATAATTTGAATATCTTTGTGAGTCAGCTGTCAACAACAGGCCTAAACCAGCCATGGTACCAGCACAAAAACACATTATAATTAACAAAACTTTGGAAACATTGCAATATAAATTTTTTTTTGTCAATATTGCACACCCCATTTTAATATTTATTTTTTCAGGTCTTACAAAGGCCCCAAAAAGCCTTAAATTTGACTTTAAAAAGTGTTCAGCAACCCTGAACCAAAATATTCAACTGTGTGCTGCGCATTTTTCGGAGGACAGTTTCCAGAATCTGGGAGAGTATACAAGACTGGCTGTACACAAAGGCTGATTATAAAAAGTGAGGCAACTTCATCTTTGCAAGTTCATTCTGGCGTTACAGCTAAGTTTCTCTATACAGTTTTTTTGTTTTGTTATCTAAGCATTCAGGTTAAATCCTACATTTGGCAGCACTTTATAAATCATTTACAAAAATGTTATAGTGATTAACGGATCATTAGTTAATGTATATACACATAGCAGCTAGAAATATGAGATAATGTGCTTGTTAAAGTTTGCTATTGAACATAACATAATGATTAACTACAGCACTTTCCTGTAGCTCAAACAGTAGAGCATTGGGGCTTGCAATGTCAAGATCATGGCTTTGATTCCCAGGGAAAGCAAGAACTGATAAGAGTGTAAATGTGTACCTTGAAAATACAATGCAGGTCACTCAGGATAAAAACGTCTGCCAAATGCATAAATGTAAATTAACAGGTTGTTATTTAAAGTAAATTAAAATGTTTACACATGTTATTTAACCTTATTTTGCATTTACAAATGGCGTTAACTAGTTATGAGTCATCTGGATGTTCAACAATATTTTAACAATATAAGAATGACTTACTTAATGACTTACTTTATATTAGGTGTCTTTAACTGTGTATTTGGATCAAAATAATAATAATAATAATTGTTAGGTACAATGTACTTATTGTGTTCATGTTCAATTCCAAAACACTTGCTGTTATTGAGGTGTGATACATGTAAGGTTAGAGACCAGGCTGGTGGTGTGAGTAGGTTTAAGGATTGGTTAACACTAGAACTGCCATGGCGGTCATTTTGACCGTTTTGAATTTTATATCTGCAATAACTTTGTTGAAAAAATAAATAAAATCCTGCTGGTACCTGACTTTTCCTAAAAGTGTCTGTATTTTCATTTAAAATGTTTTTCATATAAATTACACATACGGCAAAAATTCCGGCCATAGACCGGATTGACCGCACTGAATTTCGGGGTATTATTATACATATACCAATATACACAACAATAAAATGTGGTAAAAAATATACAAAACATATTTCACAACAAATCATTTAAATGTAATGATATTCAGAACAGACCAAGAATGAAAAAAATAACTATAAACAAGCCAAAATGAAATAGACTACTTTCCAGCAAAAGTGAAAGTAAGCGGCGTTGGGCTCACGTAACTCTCTAATTAGAATCAAAATGTTTCAACATTTGCGATGTATTTGGATGGTAAACTATTCTTTATTATAGGCTTTGTACTTCACTCACGGTCCAATATCGACAGAAAAAATCATCCTCTTCACATGCGCAAAAGGGTACGAATTGTAGGCTACTGACTATATAAACAGAGCAGTGGAATTTTTATATGTTAGGTTGACTATTTTATTATTATATTTTATTATGGCTATAATGAACAGGCTGCGATGTCAAGGTTGCAATGCTGGAACATGGTGTGTGTGTGTGTGTGTGCGTGCGTGTGTGTGTGTAAGGCGCAGGCGCGATCGAACAGTGGAAACATGAAAACATAGGCTACTCAGTCATTTTGTTCAGGACATCTACGGATATTATTATTTATAGATGTATAATTAAACTTGTTTAAATGTACAGTTTGGTGTTGTTTTGTTTTTAAAAGACATCCTAATACAATAAATGCATTAATCTCTCAATTGGGTATTTATCATTAAATATATAGAGTTTGGAATCTAGCGGTCAAAATTTGCTAATAATTTATTAACATTACTTGGTCTGGTGTAATTGGTGTTATGAACGGCATGAAGAAGAGCCGACAAATAGAGAGGTGTCTTGCCCATGAATGTCTTGTACAGTATATGAATAGAAACCAATGATGGAGCCGCCGGGTATGAAGGGAGGGCCAGCCCACCAGTTTATACAGGTCACAGTGATGAGTGTGAAAGGGTGCATTAGTGGCAAAACGGATGGCTGAATGGAAGATTGTGTCAAGTTTTTTTAGCGCTGTGTTTGGTGCACAGTAAAATCGGCAGTGTAAAAATTGCACTGTTAAAAGTTATTAATTCCCAAAGAGTTAAATTAACAATCTACAGTGTTAAAAAGTACTCCTCTTCAGTGTAGTTACAGGGTGCTACGTAGTGTAATTTTATTTTTACACTGAAAGTGCAAAAGAACGCGCCGAATTGTATTGACTCCGCCCCTCGATGACTGCTGCCTCACAAGACGACGACGCCATTTTATCTTTATGCAACCGAGATGGTAGGTTGAATTGCTTTTCTCTTTCTAAAATTAAATTAATTACATTTGTTAACATTTTTAGTAAAATATGGGGGTGAACACATTTAGAAATGATTAACTGCGCATTTCTGTCAGGATTAAGGAAGCTCGTCAAGTTCATGAGATGCAGAGACGTAACGTTACAGAAGAATGTGAAAGTTTCTCATGCCGATTTGATTTCCTGGATGAAGGTGATTTTGCGTTTAAAATAAATTTGTTGTAATGTGCTTATAATTTGTTAGATATATTTTTAGCTTTTTTCATTCTGGTTCGTTGACAGCCTTCATGAAAGTAACGTTAAGCATTCCCGCCTCCAGTCGTGCCGAGGCCTGGTTTTGCGACTAGCGTGGCACTGATGTTGATGAGGAGGTCTGAAGCCGATGAGGAGGTCTGAAGCCAGCACCATTTGGGTTATTTTTTGCGCTTGTGACGCATGTGCATTATTAACAGCTTGTTTAAAAGTGTCTTGTAGCGCGCAGTGCAAACAACAAATGCAGTCTTTTTGTAGACTGAGGAGGGGAAGCGTTTAAAAACTTTTTATTCATCCTTTGTTTTAACGTGAATTACATAATCTCTATTTTGCTTGTTCTTAGCACTGAATATCATGTCGTCATATCTGCGTCAAGAGTCAAGACAAACTTACTACCATCAAGTTTTTTTTATGACTGTTAAATTCAAACATTGTGAAAGTGAGTTTAAGCTAGTCTGTAAATCCGGCTGTCTTCCAATTCAGTTTACAGGTATTTGCGCAAGCACTGGCAGAGCAAACAGGTACTTTAGTTTGAAATTATTCTTTATCATGTGGCAAACAAGAGAATCTGTCCCACAACATTGTTTACTTTCACTTTCATTTTAGCGTGATTCTGGGTGGAGTGTGTCAATTAACGAAGGAAGGAAGTTGTATTTAAAGGGAGTGTGTCGTACCTGAATCAGAAGCGTCATCCGTTTGTTTGCACATGAGGGTTGCCCGTATGAGTGATGGTTTACGGTGGAAAGACGGCTGCGTGTCAATCAGCTGTTTCATGTGTATGAGGTCTGGTGCGTGACTGAAGCATTGCACTTCCAGACAAACTGTCATGAGCGGTCCTGAAGACAAGGCAACAAACCGCTTATCCACCTATCTTGGTGTCTGTTGACCCGCGATACTCATTGGTGCCTTCTATACCTGCAAACGTGGTCAGTACCTTTGCGCCGCCATTACACACACTGCAACACACGCACGCACGCACCCACCACTCGCATAGCTTTCATATTCGCACATTCTGTGTGCTTAGTGTTTTGTTTATAATTGTTGTTGGCCGTTAAAATTATTGTTGCTGTTGATTTAATGTTGGTGATTTACCACAAGATTAATGAGATGTTCATCCAATGTTTTCTTTGTTCTCTCTTTTCTTTTTTTATGGACTTTTTTGTGAATGAATGTGGACACGAATCTGCGAACGTGGATTAGCGTGACGCGGTTGGTTTCCGGCACGGGGCTCGGATCTAGAAGACCAGAGACCGCTGCTGTGAACTTCATTTCTTGTTTTGTTTTTTTTATTTATTTTTTGTCCATTTCGTTTTTCTGTGTGATTATGATTGTGAACATATAGAAGAATAAATATCCCTTGTGAAATTACCTTTTTTCTGGGATTATTATTATAAGTTGTTGTGTAACAGGTGGTTACATTTTCTGCTATCCTGGGTTAAGTACATTTTTGACAGGTTTAATCCTGTCTGGCGCCCGAAGGTTTTCTTTAAAATAATTTATTTAAGTTAGGGCGGCCACCACCGTTACAGAGTGGCGCCCGAACAGGGATGGGCTTGAAACCTGATTGAACACTTGAGAGAGGAAAAAAAAAAAAAAAAAAAAAACGAAACATTGTGATTTGAAAACTTTATTTTTTTTTATGGAAAATTAGTGAAACAATGAAATTGTCTGAATTAATCTTGTAAATTGCTTATGCTTGTGACATTTTTTTTGTGTGTGTATAAACTGTGAACGCTAATTGAACAATTAGAGTGTTATCTCTAAGGTGTCACAGAAATTGATAATCGTTTGAATAATTGAAATAAGTGAAGGTGACTTACTTTGAATACTTATTGTTTTTGATTTACTTAGTGTTTTTGAGATAATACTGACTGAACAGTTGTGAAAAGTTGTATTTTGTTGTTTAGTAGAAATCTTTCAGGGACAAACAAACTGACACATATCTCATTTACTGATATTTATTGTTTTTTACACTCAACATTCTTACACTCAATCACAGAAATCATGGCGCATACCCCTCCTTCCCAATCTACTTTTGTGGAAATTGAGTCTCCACCAGACATCTCAACTCCAGTATGGCCGCCTGCACTGCGACCATGGATGCCTCTGGTACCACCTCCATGTGCTCCTGTGTTCTACCATACCCCCACTCCACTCAGCCCTGTTCATCCTGGAACCCGTGTGCACATGTCCTCTCCTGCTCTGGCTGGGAGCACTCCAGTGCAAACTCTCACCTGGGCACCACAAGTGGATAGCATGCAACTTTGCACCTCATCTGAAGGTGGAACTCCTTCTTCAGTGGCACGACATGACCTGCCCAACATTCTACCAACTCCTGGAAGGGAAATACAAGAAGTCACTGCCCAGGTACAAGGGAACTGGGATACCATGTTTGACTTAATGGCAAGACAAGAAAGAAAAGTGAATGAACTTACCCAGGAAGTGAAAGATACCTCTTCTCATCACCGGAGCCAGATGGTTGATCTTGCTGCAAAATTGGAAGAAAACAAAAATCAAGTGTTAACCCTGATTACTACCAATAAGACAAGAGGAATCTGAAGCAGATAACCTGACTAAAGCAATGAAGTTAATGATTACGGAAGAACTCCAGAAGGTGGAATCTACCTTGGTGTCCGAACTACGATTCATGGTTGATCAACTCCAAGCAGAGGTTCAGCAGGACATCAAAGCTGTTCAAAACACTTTCCAAACAAGCCATAATAAGATAACTTCACAACTCAAACAATGTGTTATTCAAACTGATCAATGTCTCACCGGTTTCAAAGAGTTGAAAAGTGAAGTGGAGAAAGGATTTCAAAGTGTCAAAAAAAGTGCAGATCAACAAAAGTTAAGTGTATTGACACCAACAGATCCCAGCACTACCAGTACTTCATCCCAGCCATCTCCTTCTGTTCCAGTGACTCCTTCAACTTCTTCAACCCCTCCTTTAACATCTGTGGTTAAAAGTGACCATATAAAATTAAATTTCCCCACATTTGGAAGGCCTTCAGACGATGTAGACCCCCTATTGTACTTAACCAAATATCAGGATTTTTTGGCTATACATCCCCTGACAGACGCAGACATCCTGGCTACCTTCCGTACTGTCTTGTACGGAACAGCACGTGACTGGTGGGAAGTCAGACGGTCCACCATAACCACTTGGAATGAGTTTGAGACTGCATTTCTATCTGCTTTCCTTTCTGAGGATTATGAGGACGAACTGGCTGAACGTGTCCGTACTAGGATTCAAAGAGACACAGAATCTATTAGAGACTTTGCGTTTTCTTACAGAGCTCTCTGTAAAAGATGGAAGGCAGATCTTACAGAGGGTGAGATTGTGAAGATGATCCTCAAGAATATCAAGCCGTACCTTGCCAGCCAATTGCGTAGCCGAGTGGAAGAGCTGGTAAAATTAGGACATCAACTGGAAAGAGATTATGAGCAACAGCTTCGTTATGATTGTGGTCGAATGGGCCCTAAGCATCAAGCCACATCACAAAGACCCTCCTCAAACCAACCTACTGAGAAAATCCCAGTTCAGTGTTGGAGATGTAGAGGCCAGCATCCACCAGGAAAATGTCCACACTATACCTCTCCCCAGTCACCTCAGACATCTGGTCCACAGTATTCCACCAGCGGCAAACAACCTTATCACCCCAAGTCAGGTGGTCACCCGTCTAACAACTCTGTTGCTGCAACAAGAAATCATAAGTCACAATCAGCAACTAAGAAAACCTACTCCTCATCTACAAGCTCTAATGAACGTGTAGCGATACCTCAACAACTAGTTGTTCCCCTATGTATCGATGCCTGGTCAGGTAAGGCCATTGTGGACACTGGTGCAAGCTACACACTCATCAATGAAAATCTCATGAGGCAGCTTACATCCCTGGACCAGCTGCAACCGTGGTGCCGTGGTCCTCTTTATCTGGCGAATGGAAAAGCAGAGATTCCATTAGGATGGCTGAATACCACCATTAATTTACATGGCCAAGCATTTACCTTACCTACTGCTGTACTTTCATCCCAAGCTCTAGCCTATGCTGTAGTCTTGGGGTTGGACTTTATTTTCTTCAGTGGGCTGCAACTCAATGTCATTGATCAAAAATACTCCTTCAAGCTGGATCCTTCAAAAGAGTACCCCTTTCAACCAGGAAATCCAAGTATGCCAAATGTAAGTCCCCAAAAAGAGAGGTGTCAATTTAAGGAAGCCACACAAAACCTTTCCTTATTAACTTCTGTGCCCCCTCCATCATCACCATTGCAAATTCAACACCCGGACGGTATTGATGAAAAGACATTGATAAAAAATGCTGTGGATGCTGCTCATTTACCTTTTGATGAAAATCTACAGTTACTCCAAATCCTGAACGAAAGCCCTCAGGTGTGTACTCTCCGTACTGGACGTACTGAGGTTCTCCAACACAGCATCTATGCCACCAGCCAAGTCCCCATTAAACAACGGCCATACCGTTTGTCTCCCCTCAAGCAACTTGCCCTGGAGGAGCAACTTGATGAGATGTTGAGGCAAGGAATAGTTGAACCATCCCACTCTGGTTGGGCATCACCGGTGGTCTTAGTACCCAAAAAAGACGGCAAATTTAGATTCTGTGTGGATTATAGAAAAGTTAATTCTGTAACAGAAAGTGATGCTTACCCCCTTCCCAATATAACAGAAATTCTGGAATCACTCTCTGGGGCAGCCATCTTCTCTACGATTGATTTAAACAGTGGATATTGGCAGGTGACCATGGACCCCAACAGCAAAACCAAGACAGCCTTCATTACTCCTGCAGGTCTCTATCAATTTAATGTTATGCCGTTTGGGCTCAAAAATGCTCCCGCAACTTTTCAGAGGCTCATGGAGACAGTTCTGGGAGAACTAAGGAGAAAAATATGCTTTGTGTACATCAATGACATCATTCTGTACTCGCCTTCAATAACTCAGCATTTCCACGACCACCAGACTATCCTCCATAGACTAGAAACTGCTGGTCTCACCATAAACTTGAAGAAAAGTAAATTCTGTCTTCAAGAACTCACCTTCCTAGGACATGTTGTAAGTGTCAAGGGCATTTCAGCAGACCCATGTAAAACTGAAGCCATTCATGCCTATCCTGTGCCTACGAACTTGAAGGAAGTTCAGCGGTTCCTCGGGTTAGCAGGGTGGTATCACCGTTTCGTCCCGAATTTTTCCAAGATTATTGAACCCCTCAACGCACTGAAAAAGAAGGGACATAGCTTTCAAGGGTCAATTCAGTGTCAGCAAGCTTTCGACCAGCTAAAGTCTCACCTCACCTTTCCTTTCATTTCTGGGACATCCCGATCTTCAGCGGCCATTCATGGTATACACCGATGCCAGTGACATCGGCCTGGGTGCCATATTAGCCCAACGGAGGGATGTAGGCAGAGAGGAGGTTATCGCCTATGCAAGCCGAACCTTAACTGGGGCCGAACTCAATTATACTGCAACGGAGAAAGAATGTCTTGCAGTCATCTGGGCCCTGGAAAAGTGGCAATATTACTTGGAGCACAAGCTTTTTACAGTTGTTACCGACCATGCTGCGCTGCAATGGGTCATGAACTCCACGAAAACCACCAGCCGCCTCATTCGTTGGGTTCTGCGATTGCAGAAATTCGATTTTGTTATTGAGTACCGAAAAGGGAAGCTAAATGTAGCTCCGGATGCTCTATCCAGATCTTCGGTTACCCCAGGATGTAACTTGTACACCAGCGGAAAAGATCCAGCACTGCCTGTATCAGATGTTGTCCTGTGGGAAGAACAGCACAAAGACCCCGAAGTTACAAAATGATTGCAAGCAGTTGCAGATAATTGTGCCAGTCTGATTCACCAGTACGAAATAATTGAGGACAAATTGTATCACAAAACATACCTGACAAATAACCAACTGCATTACAGAATCTACATTCCCAGCAGTCTCAGATCCACCCTTCTCCAGTACTATCACTCCACTCCTATCTGTGGCCATGGAGGAATCTACAAGACCTATAAGCGACTTCAGGAAGTAGCATTTTGGCCAGGCATGTGGTCAGCGGTGAAACAGCATGTGAGGACCTGTGTTAAATGTCAAACTTTGAAAAGTGATAACCGGAAGCCTGCTGGAAAACTACAGCAAATCACAACAAGCCGCCCAAACCAAATGCTGGGAGTCAACCTCATGGGTCCGTTGCCACGTAGCACAAATCAAAATGAATACCTGCTGGTCTTTGTCGATTATTATTCTCGATGGGTTGAGTTGTTCCCCATTCGGAGTGCCACAGCGAAGAATGTTGCCTCCATCTTCAGAAAAGACATCCTGACACGGTGGGGCGTACCAGACTTCGTTCTCTCAGACAGAGGCACCCAGTTTGTTTCATCTTTTTTCAGAGAGTTATGTGAGAACTGGAGTGTTATTCCCAAATTAACTACAGCCTATCATCCCCAAACCAACATGACCGAAATCGAAATCTCAAGAGCATGATGGCAGCCTATGTGGACGACAACCATCAGAAGTGGGACCAGTTCTTACCAGAATTCAGATTCGCCCTTAATTCAGCCGTTCAAGAGACCACTGGATTAACCCCATCAGAACTACAGCTGGGAAGGAAACTCCAAAGTCCAATGGAAAAAATACTCTCTGGGCCTAATCTAACCCCAGACGCTGCCTCGTATGATGTAGTTCATCATCTTCATCATCTGCAAACTCAAGCGAAAGAAAACAGCAAGAGAGCCAAAATGAGACAACTGAGGAACTATAACAAAAATAGGAGAGATGTAACATTCAAAAGCAAGGATCGAGTATGGTTGCGTAACTTTCCACAGTCTAATGCACAGCGTAAATTTAGCACAAAACTAGCCCAAAAATGGAAAGGTCCTTACCGCATTATCAAGCAGCTGGGTCCGTTGAACTATCAAATAGCCCTTGAAGACACTGGAGAAGATGTGCGTACAGCTCACGTTTGCAACATAAAAATGTGTTATCCAACGCTGCGGAATTGGAGATACAAGAAAAGAAAAAACTCCTGGATATATTTCAAGAATCCTCTGATGATGAAGATTTTCTAGGATTTTAATCTGCGTTTTCTCTCTTCTAAACAACCATAGGTTGTTTTCTTCTAGGGGGGGAGAGTGTGGCAAACAAGAGAATCTGTCCCACAACATTGTTTACTTTCACTTTCATTTTAGCGTGATTCTGGGTGGAGTGTGTCAATTAACGAAGGAAGGAAGTTGTATTTAAAGGGAGTGTGTCGTACCTGAATCAGAAGCGTCATCCGTTTGTTTGCACATGAGGGTTGCCTGTATGAGTGATGGTTTACGGTGGAAAGACGGCTGCGTGTCAATCAGCTGTTTCATGTGTATGAGGTCTGGTGCGTGACTGAAGCATTGCACTTCCAGACAAACTGTCATGAGCGGTCCTGAAGACAAGGCAACAAACCGCTTATCCACCTATCTTGGTGTCTGTTGACCCGCGATACTCATTGGTGCCTTCTATACCTGCAAACGTGGTCAGTACCTTTGCGCCGCCATTACACACACTGCAACACACGCACGCACGCACCCACTCGCATAGCTTTCATATTCGCACATTCTGTGTGCTTAGTGTTTTGTTTATAATTGTTGTTGGCCGTTAAAATTATTGTTGCTGTTGATTTAATGTTGGTGATTTACCACAAGATTAATGAGATGTTCATCCAATGTTTTCTTTGTTCTCTCTTTTCTTTTTTTATGGACTTTTTTGTGAATGAATGTGGACACGAATCTGCGAACGTGGATTAGCGTGACACGGTTGGTTTCCGGCACGGGGCTCGGATCTAGAAGACCAGAGACCGCTGCTGTGAACTTCAATTCTTGTTTTGTTTTTTTTTTGTTTTTTTTGTCCATTTCGTTTTTCTGTGTGATTATGATTGTGAACATATGGAAGAATAAATATCCCTTGTGAAATTACCTTTTTTCTGGGATTATTATTATAAGTTGTTGTGTAACAGGTGGTTACATTTTCTGCTATCCTGGGTTAAGTACATTTTTGACAGGTTTAATCCTGTCTGGCGCCCGAAGGTTTTCTTTAAAATAATTTATTTAAGTTAGGGCGGCCACCACCGTTACAATCAATTCACACTGCATATTTTGGGATAAATTAGGCCTATGTCCTAACTATTTATCTGTCTGTAGTTTATTAATATGAATCTGTATTTTCTGTTCACATTATAAATATCATTAATAAATTATGGGTAAAATAAATTCTAAACATGTCTTAAAATCTAATGTAGTACACCAAGTTCAATTTAAGATGCCTTATTACTCAATTTACTCATTAAATTATATAAATGTATTTAATAATCAGATTAAATGCATATTTAAACTGTTTCAGTCCTCCATGTGAACAGGTTTTGTGGCTATTAACTTGAATATGTGAATATTCAAGTGTGGATGCGTGAATATATGAATATAAATAATTTTACAATTTGACACTCATGCTTTATATAAAACTCTCAGCATAATCAAAATTAAGGGTAATCACAATTATTTTAGCATATTTACAGCCCTAATTTAAATTGTATTGCATTACTGAATTTTGGAAATATTAGCCTCAACTGACATTTTTTTCAAATTCTTTTTCAATAGATTTGGCCTTGACTAGTCAAGTGAAGAAAGCTCCTCTCATGAGATTGCAACAGAAAGCAAGCAACAGAAATGAAGAAGAAAGCAACAGAATGCTGAAGTGTGAATTGTAAGTGTCATTATATTTTATTCTTTGTGCGGTACAAATTTTATTACATGACGAATGAACATGAAAAATTTAAACCTAACTAAATGATATTGAATTTAGACTTTTATTCACATATAAACATTAATCAACAAACATAAACAGAAGAAAAAGAAAATGGGGACTAAACTGCTTGGTTCATATGGATTAATTTTAAAGGGACTGTATGTAGCTTTTTAGGTATTTTATTATCTAAAATCAATAATTTTATTAATAAATATGCCCTCAATGATGTACAAATACCTATGCCAATGATCAGACTAATCCTCGTAAACGAAGAATTTATTAACTTTATATACATGGGACGGGTAGGTCCACGGAGGCTTCCATGTAGTTCCGCCATCTTGAAAAACTATAATAGCAGAGAGGGACAAAAAGTACTAGGCCAACGCGTTTCCACAACGCGCTTTCGTTCAGAGCCTGCCCAGTCAGCAAATTTCCTTTGGCAAAGATGTGGGCCAGATAAAACAACAAATGTACTCAAAACGATTTATTTTGACAAGCATTTAAATAATTACAGCTAAAGTGTTGTACTTAATTACAGTAATATTCAGTTGAAAACATTTCATAAAAATAAATAAAATTACAGCAAGAGTTGAATAATAATTACAGTAGTATTCAGTTGAAAACATTTCATAAAAAAAATATAATTACAGCAACAGAGTTGAATTTAATAATTACAGTAGTATTCAGTTGAAAACATTTAAGAATACATAGAATTACAGCTACTCAGTTGTACTTATTTTAAGTAGAATTCAGTTGAAAACATTTAAGAATACAAATGAATATTTAATAGCATTCAAAGTAAATTTTTACACCAAAGTTCAAAACACGATCAAAGCATGTATTAATGTTATGTTCAATTAGTCTAATGAGAGTAATACAAATAAATCACAGTAACTTGGTAAAGAGAACTTTAAAGAGAAATTGAGAAAGTTAAAGCAAACTTGAAAGGTAAAGAGTTGAGAAGTGTGTTGATGTGCAGAGAAGTCTCCAATGAGGGTCGGCAATGTGTTGACCTTTTCCAGTAAGGGGATTCTGCCTGACTGCACCTGCAATAAAGAAGAATTTAAATAATGTTAGCAGCAATACAACCTGGAAGCTAGAGCTGCAGGAGAATGAAAAAAAATAATCATTAATGTAAATTTCCTTTAATATTTTAATTGCAATTATTAACAAATTAAACACCTCTGAATTACCACTGTATGAAAGTTTTTTTCCAATAAATTTTCAAAAGGAATTGCAAATTGTATTTTTCAATATGTGGGCCAGAATTATACCGTAATTCCTTATGACAAATTATTTAGATTTTTAGAATACTTTTGCACCAACAACCGGTTAAAATTTACAGCACTGCATGTATTCTGCGTTTAAAAAAAAAAAAAAAAAAGACATGCACACTCTAATGTAAAAACACCAACAGAGATAGCATTAATGTCATGTTTTAGTCCAAAGACAGAGTCTACAAAAATAAGCGTTTTTACTAACACAAAATAAACTCAAGGTAACCCACAATGATGCGAGACAATTTGGAAGCAGAAACACACAAACAATAATGGGCCAAGTACTGAATGCAAGGAGGAACATAAAGGGTTAGTTCGCCCAAAAATGAAAATTCTGTCTATAATTACCCTCAAGTTTTTCAAACTTCTGTGTTGTACGTCAGAGCGTAAACTCACTATTGCCCGACGCTGGTCATGTGTGGGATGCTGGTCAATCGTGAGCCTACGCTCTGATGTACAACACAGAAGCGCTGCGCTGTTACACTATGTGAACTCACTTAGAGGAAAATGAAGAGTTGAATAAAGTCGTTATTTTTGCTTGTTTTGCGCACAAAAAATATTCTCAAAACTTGATAAACTTAAGGTTGAGCCACTGTATTCTTAAACTATTTTAACAATGTCTTTACTAACTTTCTGGGCTGGCAAGTTTCAATAACAGAGAAGCCTATGGAGGAGTGAGAAATCTCTCAGATTTCATCATAAATATCTTAATTTGTGTTCCGAAGATGAACAGAAGTCTTACGGGGTTGGAACAACATGGGTGAGTAATTACCGACAGAATTTTCATTTTTGGGTAAACTAACCCTTTAAATACACAGTGATAATGAACTAAATACAGATAGTTGTAGGCATGCGCTGGTGTTAGGCTCGATCTCATGGTGCAAATGACCCTATAGGTTGATTTTACTCCGAACCATCCCTTTAAGCTCCGAACCATGAATTTGTGACTATTACTATTACTGAGATAACAGAAATAAAAATGCAATGTTCTGTAAAACGGTTTTGAAAAGTTGTGTAATGTGCAAAGTGCAATACAAATAAAAGTGACTTCTAAAAAAGGTCTCACCAATGACAACTTCCTTTACAACCAGGCGTTGGACACCAATCTTCCCATTGACTACTCTCCAATTCATAACGTGCCACAGCAGTTGTAAAAGTGGCTTTCAGCACTCTCCACATGGTGTCTTTCAGGTCAAAGCCACCAACCTATGGAAGTTTATGTGTAGCAATATTCAATTTGAAATGTAATATGCAAAATGACAATGCAATATGTAAAATGGCAATGCATTTCTGTATTTAAATTTTAATTTCCCCATACATTTGTGCAATGTTTGGTGCAAAATGAAAATGAAAATTCAATTATATAAGTTACATTTGCCATTTCATACACTAGTTTTAATATGTAAATTGAATACATTTTTAACGCTTTATAAGTTGCAAAATTAAAATTTAAATGTATTACAGAAATGATTAGATGTGTTTAACATGTTCAAGCAAAAACTGTGGCAAAATTGTAATTTAAATGTAATTTTTTCTTAATTGCATTTACACTCACAGTTAAGACACTTGCCATTGCATTTCCATTAAGTGTCACGCAATGAATGTAGCAAAATCCAATGTGCATTTTGAAAATGCATTCTGAGCCGATCACGTGCCTGTTACCTCGGCAACAGGTAAACATAGGCTTTGGTGCGTATTTAGAGGTGTTGGAAGGAAACAGTGCGGCGGCAGAGCTGATGCGAGCGTTAAATTCACTAGCAGATGAAGTGGAGCATGGACAGAGAAATGGTAGTGTTTCCGAAGATTATTACGCGTCTGCAGGTGATAGAACCAGTACGATGTTGGACCGTCTGGGTCTGGGAGAATGTTCTGCCTATCAAGCGTCGTCGACACCCATGTCAACATTGCTGCGCTGCTGTCTGATGCTGAACTGTGTTGATGGTTTCGTTTTGTATAAAATATTGTCATTGTCTGATACATGCTTATCTTTATTCTTATTAGCCTACTATTAACTGTAATACCCAATAATGTTGGAGATCCTATAGTTTTTCCTTACAAATGCATAGGCCTATTACCCTGTGATCACATAATATGACAAAGCTCCATTGGTATTCGGTATTAATAGCTACCGAAAAATAAATGTGACCACTCTTTATTTATTTATAACTGACTGTAATGTTCAATAAAGTGACGAATGTGATGTGACCACCTTTGTTTATTCAGCTGTATAATCATAAAATATGAGGCAGACATATGCGAGTCCCTTTCCATTTTAATTAATACATATGTACATGGTCACGGAATCTGACGGGTCAAATTCATCGACCTAGCCTTTTTTGGGTGAATGTGGAGCAGGTTTAACAACGAAGCAGCACACGAAACTTTAACCGGCACAAACAAGACTATTTGGGGTCAATGTGGAGCAGGTAGGGGGGCTGAGTGACCTCAGAATGACCAATAAATAATATTTTAATATTTAAGAAAGCGAAGCAGCACAAAATAAACGTTTATCGGCGCAAATTAGAAAAAAACATGAGTCTATTTTGGATGAATGTGGCCTATTTTGCCGACGTTTTGCATTGGATTGGGGGCGGAGCCAACTTCACGCAGTGACTGACAGGGCCGGGCGGGCACGTGATCGGCTCAGAATGCATTTTCAAAATGCACATTGGATTTTGCTACATTCATTGCGTGACACTTAATGGAAATGCAATGGCAAGTGTCTTAACTGTGAGTGTAAATGCAATTAAGAAAAAATTACATTTAAATTACAATTTTACCACAGTTTTTGCTTGAACATGTTAAACATATCTAATCATTTGTGTAATACATTTTAATTTTAATTTTGCAACTTATAAAGCGTTAAATTATGTATTTAATTTACATATTAAAACTAGTGTATGAAATGGCAAATGTAAATTTTATAATTGAATTTTCATTTTCATTTTGCACCAAACGTTGCACAAATGATGGGAAAATTAAAATTTAAATACAGAAATGCATTGCCATTTTACATACTGCATTGTCATTTTGCATATTACATTTCAAATTGAATATTGCTACACATAAGCTTCCATACCAACCAGACCCAGATAGGTAATCTGATAGGAAAAAAAAAAAAAAACATTGTGTAAGTGGTTGAAATATGCATTTAAATAGACCACCCTAAAATGAAAGTGCTTTTATATTCAAAAATGAACTATAAACTATTACTTACTCCATCTGAAACCATATTTTCTAGGTTTTTAATATGGAAATATATTGTCATTGCCCCACCTATACCGCACATTAGGGCTGGGCGGTATGACAGTATACCATAGCATGGTATATAATCTCTATCGTTAGAAATCAGAGTAATTATAAAATTTCCTGCCTCTTCCAAGCTTTATAATGGCAGTGAATGGCCGTTCAATTAATTGATAGTTAACAGAAATACAGCAATTCATTGTTTGTTCATGTTAGTTCACAGTGCATACTAAAGTTAACAAGTACAATTTTTGATTTTGAATGTGTTAGTAAATGTTGAAATTAACATTAACACATATTAATATATGCAGTAGAAGTGCAGTTCATTATTAGTTCATGTTAACATTCAGGTATTGTATCGAAAGTCACAATTTTGGTATTGTGACTTGACACTAATAGCCTAACGTTAACATTACAACTTTAATTTTAAAGAGGGAAAAGTCATGAGAAAAAGTCTTGGTTGAATATCATTTCAGAGTTAAATTAAGATACATACAATAATGCACAAGTATTAATGTGTTTATTCTTGGCATTTTTATATTATGATTAGTTGAATGATTGTGAACACAAATTAGGATTTAGGTTTTTTGACACAGTAACACCAACAATGGACCGCGTCTATACTATTTTATATGTGTACGACAGTGTGCTGTTGATTTATAAACAAAAACATCTTAATTTAAAACGGCAAACCAGCGAACTGCTATAGCCTACATTAAACTTTATTGTAAGTTATAGGAGGAAAATATTAGCTAGTTCAACCCCTTCCTCGATGAAACGAATAACTAAACGCATAATAACATGCAATATTGACACATAATGCTGCATATTTCAATTATATGACTTTAAAATGCCAAAACATCACTTACCTGAATACACAGTCGTGAGGAAAGCAGAGTAAATGACGTCAGCTGGCCAGCGTCGCAGTCAAACTCGCGCCGTAGTCTCACTCCACCAATAGGAGGGGAGATGCAGAGCAACCTGAGGTGTGGAACGGCGGATGTCTGCCGCACTTAATTTCAGGATTCCTGTGTTTTTCCACGTATAAGCCAAATGTCAGAGGCGGGTGACGTCACGTACCAGGAAGCTATAAAAGCCGGCCCGAAACAGAAAACGAAAGCTTTCTGAGTCTTCAGTTGCGCTCTGTGTGAAATCTGTCTGTATATTTGGTGTTGTCTGTCTATATCATATATATATATATTCAGTATGGCGAGCGAGCAGCAGTTTAGAGTGTGTGTCCATCCCTGCCCGCGTTATTTAACGGGAGGTGACACACACACTCTTTGTGTTTTTTGTTTGGGAGAGGAGCATGCCCAGTCAGCACTCGAGGGTGGTGACTGTGTGCATTGCTGTGCGCTTCCATTGCGTACGCTCCGATCCCGCTTGGCTCGGTTCAATCCCGACCACGCTCCCCAGGGCTGTCGATCTCAGACCTGGGGTTCACAGATGGATTTATCAGTGGATGTTGAGACGGGCTCTGCCTTATCTCAGCATCCGTCTGATAGATCCAGTGCCTCTTATCAGGGTGTGGAAGCACGCGCTGCGGTTTCTTCCCCCCCGATAGAGGTACCAGTACTGCAACTATCCAGCTCTGAGGAGCTGGATGTTGTGAGTATTGTAGCTGAGTCTGAGGATTCGCCACCTCAGTCTCATGCGTTTGAGGAACTGCTCGATGTCATTACTAGAGCTGTTGACAGACTGTCTATTGAGTGGCCAGAAGATAGGCAGGACGTTCGTTCGAAAAGTAAGCTCGACGAACGCTTCCTGCCATCTCGTGCGCAGCCCCAGTGCAGGAGCCTGCCGTTTTTCCCCGATCTCCACACCGAGGTGTCGAGATCGTGGGCGAAACCAGTGTCATATCGAGTGTATACTGCACAAACATCACACTATTCATCCATTCACAATTATAAAGAGCATGGTTATGGGGAGATGCCGAAGGTGGAAGAGAGATCTCTCTCCAGCAACGGCATCTTCTCTGAAGGCTCCTGCACTTCCATCCAAGCCAGTAAAAGTTACTTCTTCCCTGGTTCATAAAGCTTATGCCGCCGCCGGTCAAGCTGCAGCGTGTTTACATACAATGTCCATAATGCAGGCTTACCAGGCTGAGTTATTGGGTGATTTTGAGGAGGGCGGGGGTATTAGTGCTGATACGGTGTCTGAACTGCGTAGAGCCACGGATTTGTCTCTCAGGGCCACCAAGGAGACGGCTAAATCCATCGGCCGCTCTATGGCAGCCCTGGTGGCCACTGAGAGGCATCTGTGGCTCAACTTAAGTAACATAAAGGACAAAGAAAAACATGTTCTTTTAGATGCACCAGTATCCACGCAAGGGTTATTTGGAGACGCAGTTAATAGTGCTGTAGCGAAGTCACAAGAAGCTTCAAAACAGGCAGCTGCACTTCAGAAACTTCTCCCCCGCCGTTCTTTCTATGAGGCTGCTGAGCGGGAGCAGCCTCACTCCTCTAAAAAGAGCGCTGAGCACCGCGCCACTCAGAAACAGAGCGTTTCCTCCCGTGCTCCCCCACAAAAATCTCGGGGACACGGAGGGCGCTCTCAAACCCAGCAGTCTTCGAGGGGTAAAACGGATCTGCGGACCGTTATTACCGCCAAGAAGGCTGCTGGGAAAAAGTCCTGATGTCTGAGGGCTCAGGACAAATGAGGGTAGTCCCCCCGAAGCAGAGCGGTTAACACCTCTTTTCACGGTGCCCGTCTCTCTTCGGTGCCCTCAGGGGACCGTTCTGCCAACCCTGCCGCCTCCGGCGTTACAGGGCGCAGCGGTCTCCGGCGAGCACATATCTCAAGGTCCACCCGGAAACGTAGTGGCCTCGGGATGCCCGCCCCCTCTGAGGAGGGTGCTAGAGCAGTCTGTTTGGTCGTTCCCTGCCGGTGCGCCGTTACAGGGCGACGAACCGACTGCTCAACAGCAGGAGAAAAATACGGTGCCGTCTCTCTTCGGTGCCCTCAGGGGACCGTTCTGCCAACCCTGCCGCCTCCGGTGTTACAGGGCGCAGCGGTCTCCGGCGAGCACATATCTCAAGGTCCACCCGGAAACGTAGTGGCCTCGGGATGCCCGCCCCCTCTGAGGAGGGTGCTAGAGCAGTCTGTTTGGTCGTTCCCTGCCGGTGCGCCGTTACAGGGCGACGAACCGACTACTCAACAGCAACAAAATCCAGAAACCAGTCTCGAGAGACTGGTACCTCTAGTAGAATCTTTGACAGCGTGGAAGCTACTGTCAAATGTTTCTCGTTGGGTCCTGCAGACCGTGGAAAAAGGGTATTAGATACAATTCTGGTAACGCCCACCGCGGTTTATGGGGGTCCTGCCCACAATGGTGGGCCCCGAGCAGGTTCTGGTTATGGAACAGGAAGTAAACACTCTGTTAGAGAAAGGGGCCATAGAATATGTACCTCCCTCCAACAGGGAAACCGGGTTTTACAGCCGGTACTTCATAGTTCCAAAGTAGGACGGGGGATTGCGTCCCATTTTAGGTCTTCGAGTTGTCATGCAGCTCAAGTTCAAAATGTTAACATTGAGACAATCGTGCCACAGATTAGTCCGAGGACTGGTTTGTCACGATAGACCTCAAGGACGCATATTTCCATCCGTCCGTGTCATTGGAAGTTCCTGAGGTTTGCTTTCGGGGGCAAAGCATACCAATATCGAGTTCTTCCATTCGGCCTGGCTTTATCACCCCGCACTTTCACCAAATGCGTGGATGCAGCTCTGGCGCCTCTGCGCCTCCGGGGTATTCGCATCACGAACTACATCGACGATTGGTTGATTTTAGCTCAGTCGCATTAGATGGCCGGTTCAACATCGAGATGTTGTTCTCGCCCATATGAAAGAGTTGGGGTTACGGCTGAACGCCAAGAAGAGTGTGCTTCTCTATTTTAGAGGACCACTTTTTTAGGCGTGGTTTGGGATTCAGTGTCGATGCAGGCGCGCCTGTCATCGCCACGCTTCGATCCTGGCAGCTGTGAGAAGTGTAAAGCTAGGCCAGCTACTCACTGTCAAACAGTTCCAGAGACTGTTGGGTCTCATGGCAGCAGCTTCCAACGGGATACCTTTTGGACTGCTGCACATGAGGCCCCTGCAGTGGTGGCTCAGGACCAGAGGGTTTTTCCCCGAGGGGCAACCCATTTCGCACAATCAAGGTCACGCGGTGATGCCTACGTGCCTTGGTTATGTGGAAGAAACCTTGGTTCCTGTCCCAGGGCCCAGTGCTGGGAGCTCCTTGTCGTCGCAAACTGCTAACGACGGATGCTTCCCTCACGGGTTGGGGAGCGATCCTGAGGGTCGCTCATCTCAAGGTCTGTGGGAAGACCATCATCGTTCCTGGCATTCTATAGCCTAGAGATGTTAGCTGTCTTCCGGGCTCTGAGGAGCTTTATCACAGGTCTCAGGGGACACCATGTGTAGTACATACGGACAACACGTCGGTAGTCGCCTATATCAAGGGGGTTTGCGCTGGCACGCCATATCCTCTTGTGGTCCCAGGGGAAGTTGCTGTCACTCAAGGCAGCCTACATCCCCGGGGTCCAGAATATAGGAGCAGACACTCTGTCGAGACAGGGGCCGAGGCCCGGGGAATGGTGGCTCCACCCCCGAGGTGGTGGAGCTGATATGGAAATTATAAGTGGATCTGTTTGCGTCTCGAGAGACGTCTCACTGTCCACTTTGGTTCTCCCTCACGCATCCAGCTCCTCTGGGACTGGATGCTATGGTACAGACGTGGCCGAGGCTACGTCTGTACGCCTTTCCCCCAGTTGCTCTGCTCCTGGGAGTTCTGGAAAGAGTTCGCAGGGACCGGGTTTGCCTGCTTCTTATAGCCCCGCGCTGGCCGGGCAGAGTATGGTTTCCCGATCTTGTGTCCCTCCTCGACGGGCCTCCTCTGGAGCTACCCGTCAGGAGGGACCTTCTGTCCCAAGCAGGGGGCTCGATTTTTCACCCCCGACCAGAACTGTGGAACCTGTGGGCTTGGCCTCTGAGGGGGCCCAGCTCATAGAGTCAGGTCTCTCAACTGAGGTTGTTGAGACCATTCTACAGTCCAGAGCTCCCTCCACGAGGAAACTTTATGCCCTGAACTGGAGAGTATTCACCTCTTTGTGTAGTGACCGTCGGTTGGATCCAGTCAACTGCCCAATTGGTACAGTTCTGGAGTTCCTGCAGGACCGGTTCACTGCAGGTCTGACGCCGTCCACTTTAAAGGTTTATGTGGCGGCCGTAGGTGCTTACCACAGTCCTTTGGGTGGAATGTCTGTGGGGAAAGACCCCTTTGGTATCTCGTTTCCCTCGTGGCACTTGGAGGTCCTCCTCCCTTTCGAAATCGGACCAGGAGGCGATTAATTTGCTTTGCCCTGTTCGGGCGTTAGACGCGTATGTCCACAGAGCTGCCCTGTGGCGTAAAAGTGACATTTGCTCCCCTAACAAGGGAGGTCCAGTGTCTAAGCAAAGGATGAGCAGTGGGTGGTTGAGACTATCTCACTTGCTTATGAGGCGGCTGGACAGCCTTCTCCTGTAGGCTGTCCGGTCGCACTCTACGAGGAGTATGGCGGCCTCTAAGGCCCTTATATCAGGAGTTTCGTTACAGGACGTTTGTGATGCGGCAGGCTGGTCCTCACCGCACACTTTCGTCAGGTTCTACTCTCTGGATCTAGACTCTGCTCCAGGGTCTCATGTTTTGTCTTCCTAGTGCTGCTCACCAGATTTCACACAGGACAGACATTTGTAGCTATGGAGGCGTTGGTATAGACGTTCCCATAGCGTCAAACTCGACGCAACGCGAGTTCCCTTGAAAGGGAACGCCTCGGTTACGACTGTAACCTCGGTTCCCTGAAGAGGGAACGAGCGTTGCGTCACCTTGCCATATCTCCTTCATGCCTGTCAACACGACTTCAGACTTTACGAAGCTTTCGTTTTCTGTTTCGTGCCGGCTTTTATAGCTTCCTGGTACGTGACGTCACCCGCCTCTGACGTTCCGCCACACCATTGGACTGATTTTACATGTGCTTCAAGACGTCATCACGCAAAGCGTTCCCATAGCGTCAAACTCGACGCAACGCTCGTTCCCTCTTCAGGGAACCGAGGTTACAGTCGTAACCGAGGCGTTAATGTTTTTCACAGTCAGTAATTCATACTGTAACATTCTTTTTTCGTTGTTTCAAGTTTCAGTTTGTTTTAAATAACAAACCTGTTCACCCGAAGAAAAACTCAGAAGTGCTATTATAAGACATCCTGTCATAGCTTTTTGGTACATAACGGCTACCGTAGATGCAACGCGCATTTGAAAAAGTGAGGCGCTGGAGAGCATTATTCGTTTGAATGCAAAATACAATTTTACCACTAGATGGGAGAAATTCCTACTTACAGTCCCTTTAAGATCCGTGGAGGGACAGAAAGCTCTCAGATTTCACCAAAAAGATCTTCATTTGTGTTTCTAAGACGAAAGAAAGTCTTACAGGTTTGGAACGACATGAGGATGAGTAAATTACAGAATACATTTTTTTGAGTGAAACTAACCTTTTAATTAAAGAACGTGGCCTAGACCTCATCAGAACAATCGAATCTCAATGCGTTTTGAGTACATTTACACCTGTACTTCGAGTTGCTCACTTGTGCGTCACCCAAGATGAATGTTAACGCCAGGTGTGAACGGCACTACTCTGTGACTACACAATCATCTGAACAGAATGGTTCCTGAGAGAGATATAATATAATGTATTATATATAATATAATTGCCTGAGAGAGATATGGTTGTAATTATGCTATGTAACTGTTTGATGATGTTTTGTTTGTTTTGGTTAGAAGACCTCAGCTAAGTTCCTGAAAAGGCTTCTCCCAAGACCTTCAAGGATCTGATTGACTCTGCAGAATCTGCTGTGAAAGATGGTGAAACTGATGATTCAGGTTAGACTATAGTTCAGTATAAGATTATCTATACACGTTCATGCATTTTTTGCTGGAGTTGTCACACAGGGGCGTGTCTAGAGCATTTTCAGTGGGGGGGCCATGCTGGGGCACTGCCTCCAAACGGGGTGGCGCCAGTGACCAAAAAAAAAGCTAAATTCTACAGTATATTATGTAATTGATTTTATTATTTTTTTAACTTGAATAAAGTTACATGTAAACAAATGTAGTAATAAAGCACATTTTTGATTAATTTAGTTTTTTGTCATCCCTGTATATATCCATTAAGTTAAATTTGAGAGCCAGTGTTTACTATTTTTAGTGTTTTCATAAAACTAACAAGTTTATAAAATAAAAGCAATTTTAATAATGAGCAATTTTAAAAACCCAGAAGCAGAAACGATGTCAACTATTTTCTTTTAATTAGTTTGGCCATTACAATATACAGTAGTTTTATTCACAATCTCTTTCAAATAATAATAAATAAAAAAATAAATAAAAATTCCCCCCACTGTAATAATTCAAATGGTTTGGCCAAAACATCATAGTGTTTCATTCAACATTTCTTTCAGATTAATTTACAAAAAAGCTGAGTAACACAGAGTTAAAGTTTTAGCACTGTAACAGTTCAAATGAAAACACCACAGTTTAAAAATAAAATATGAAACCATTACATTGTGCTCTTCTAATATATTAAAGAACAGTCTTTAGTTTAGAAACAATAAGAACAGTAGCAGAAAGAGAGGAAAACAGTCGAAAAAGAAAGAAGGCAGACCTCAACTAAAACAGCTGGATTCTTCTGTTTCGGTGGTGACTGGCAAACCGTCTAACAAAATCATCTAAGTCAAGACATTTGGCTCTCCTCACCTCAATGCTTAAAGGGATAGTTCACTTTGAAATAAAATTTTGGTATGTTTTAGCTTACCTCAAGGGCATCCAAGATGTAGGTGTCTTTTTTTCCGCAGTAGTTTCAATTTTGATATTTTTAGGTCAAACCGTTCTTGTCTGTCAGTCATATAATGCAGGTCTATGGTCACTGTCTCAAAGAGCATGCACAAAGTCCAAATTAAAACAATTCCCCATCGTCCAAACTAAACAATTCCCCATCGTAAGTACACATTGATGCCCTAAGACACGAAACGAGCGGTTTGTGTGAGAAAACGAACAGTATTTATATTGTTGTTACCTCTTGAACACAGCCGCGTCCAAATGATCTGACGGCGCGGGCGGGTATAGATATATACACTAGATGTCGCTTGGCTACGGTTTCGTTCCAATGAACTGTAGTAGCCAATGCGACATCTAGTGTATATATCTATACCCGCCCGCGCCGTCAGATCATTTGGACGCGGCTGTGTTCAAGAGGTAACAACAATATAAATACTGTTCGTTTTCTCACACAAACCGCTCGTTTCGTGTCTTAGGCCATCAATGTGTACTTACGATGGGGAATTGTTTAATTTGGACGATGGGGAATTGTTTTAATTTGACTTTGTGCATGCTCTTTGAGACAGTGACCATAGACCTGCATTATATGACTGACAGACAAGAACGTTTGACCTAAAAATATCAAAATTGAAACTACTGCGGAAAAAAAGACACCTACATCTTGGATGCCCTTGAGGTAAGCTAAAACATACCAAAATTTTATTTCAAAGTGAACTATCCCTTTAAGACTCCAAGATTACTGAGTCTGTCATCAGTCATGGTAGTGCGTAAATGTGATTTTATGAGCTTAAGTGCAGAGAAGCTGCGCTCACAACTTGCACTGCTGACTGGTAAGGCCACAGCTATGCAGCACAAACGAAAAAGCTGATAAAACACTTCTTTGAATGGCTCAAGGAAGATGGTAAACTCTAGGAGACTAGACAATTCAATTCCAGTCTGGAATTTCCTTTCCAACGCCCTCCTCACTTGATGCAGTTCATGTTTTATGTCATCAGTATCACATTCATAAATCCTAGCAAAGCTAAAAATGGTCTCTTCATCCAAAAAGTTTCTGCTTTTAGGGTTCAGTGCTTGTATACCTTGCATTATACTGCAGTTTGACTTACTGAAACGCCTCTGCATCTCCCCAATCAGACAGTCCAGAAGGGGGAAGAATATACCACTTCTGAACAGTTCCGTCTCCTTCCTTACACCTCCGCTGTCCAACAGTGGATTCAACAATTGACCTGCTCAATCTAGAACAAATTTTTTTGTGGTCCTTTCACCACAGTTTCTACTGCAACATTGCACTGCTTTCCAGTGTCTACAGTGTCTTTCCAGATTTCACTTCTTAGGTCTTCTTAGGTCTTGGAGGGTGTCTTGAAATGCTTCAACTAAGTCCACGGCCTTCGCTAAATCAAGAGACGTTGACTGAAGCATGTCTGCAAGGAATTTTGCCTCTCCAAGGACTTTTGAAAAGATGACAAGTGTTCCAATAAAGGTAAGATCCAGTTGGGCAAGTAAACCCGTGCCTCCACAGAGCGTTCTCCTCTGTTCTCCACATCAATATCATGTAGCACACGCAATACAGCAGGCAGTCTGTCCTTAATGTTTTTGCAAGCCAGGTACCGACATGCCCACCTGGTGTCACTGAGCCTTTGTAGCTCTCTTGGGGCACCTTGATACATTTCCTTTTGCACAGAGAGCCATTTCTGGTGCACATAGGAGCCTGACATGTACACATACAATTTCTGTAGCAAAGAAAAGAAGGTTTCAGACTCAGGCACTGATTTTGTTGAGTCAACGAGAACAAGGTTAAGACAATGTGCGTTGCAGTGCACATAAAAAGCATGATTTGTTTTAGCTTTAATCCTTTCTGCAACTCCAGAGTGTCTCCCTGACATGACTGAGGCCCCATCGTAACCTTGCCCCACTAGATTTGACCTGTACTCAAGTCCATACGTCTCCAGGCATTGTATTATTTTAATGTCCCTCTGCATCAAGCTCAGTAGCTTGCTTGAAATCAAGAAAGCTTTCATGGACTGCACCATTATAATAGTACCTAAGAACTAATGACAGTCGCTCTTTCTTTTTTAAATCCCTTGTTTCATCTACAATGATGGAAAAATATGTTTTCCTTGACTTCACTGATGATGCTTTTCCGTACCATATCTGACAGACATTTAAGAATTTCATTTTGTATAGTGTTACTTGTGTATTTTGCATTCCCCACAGCTTTTAATTTATTGTCATTAGTGGACTATGCTTAGCAATCAAATCCATAATGCCTAAAAACTTTCCTTTTTTTGTAGATGCATCGGTCTCAAGGTGTCCCCTTTGTGAAATGTTTTGTGTTGCAGTAAACAAAAGTACCTCAGCAACTGTTTTAATGTAGGTACGATTTTGTTCGACTACTTCTTGGTGTTTCTTATCGAGGGCATTTAACATTGAAGTGTCTGTCAAGATTCTTTTTTTGTGTTCATTCCATGCTATCATGGCATTAACATGATTTTCAGATTTTTCATGTCCCCTGAAACTCCATCTTTATACATTGCCTTCTTCCAGTTAGAATAGCCCAGTGATGATGTGAATGAAGTCTCTTGAATACCAGGGAGAGAAAAGTGTCGACACGGAAAACAATATGCAGAGTCTCGGCTTACAGAATACTCCAGCCATTGGTGTTGTGTGTACCACATTTTGTTGAAAGCTCTTTTCCGGTCACCCTTCATGGTTCGAGTGAACACCTTCAAGTGCGGCTGTGTTGGTCCTGCTGCCAGAGACTGTGAAATGTCTGCAAATAAAGAGAATGGTCTTCTTATAGCGATGACTAGCCTACCAGGGGTCCTCAATAAATTTAAACAATGAGTAATAATTAAAATAATTATCAGTGCAGAATGTGTAGTTTGTCAATTAAATCAACCTAGAATACATACAATTGATTCTGAATGAAAGTTAGTTACATAACCATAGACCCTTTTTGGCTTTTTGGCAATCGGGTTTTTTTTCAATTTAAGGTTTTAGGAATTTAATTCAAATACACAAGCTCATCATTAACACCCATTTAGACAATACCTTCTAGAAATATGTCAGTAAAAAAAAAACTGGAGCATACCATGTGATCCTGGCAGAATGCGATCTGTGGAGATGTTGGCATGTAGTGCCTGAGGTCTGTCACCATCACCCCCTGACCCAAAGTTTCTTCGTGGTCTTCAAATTCAGACAGGTCACTTACAGCTGAATTATCTGCAGATACAGTAAAATAATAATCAACAGAGTAGACATCAGACATTATTTAACATCACTTGCTGAACATGTGCAAACAAAAGAACTTTCAGGTCTCAACTACAACTTTACATACCTTGGCATTCTGTTGGGGATGAAGGTGCTTGTTTATCCCCACCAAACGTTGATCCTGAGAAATGATGAAATGTCACAAATAAATATTGCATCAATGAGAAAACAAAACAAGCTCTGTGAGTAATATAGCAGAATAAATACGCTCATGGTATTTTTAGGGCAAATTCATGTACATGCAATGATTACTACCGTTTTAGTTTGCTTCATACAAATGAAATGTAATATTTATCAAATATCCCTACAATTCCCTCTACACTTCACATACTTGAAGTTGCAGGAAGCACAGAGGAAAATGAAGGCCACTGCTGTCGGCTGGGTCCAAAGGTATCACTGTCTGTCTGGCCTGTTGATTCCTTGCTGGCTGATTCTGTTCCAGTGACAATTTTTTCTTGCTGCCTGAAATTTTCTTCTTGGTGAGTAACATTTTCTTCAGTTGCTTCTGCCTCTACACTTGTTTTGTTTTGTTTTTCTTTGAAAGAAACTCCCTATATCTTTACTTCTTTTCATGGCTTGGCACTGCTCTCTTCCCTGCCTTCAAAAGAAACACTTATGTGTGTCTGTTATTCTCAATCTCAACAAAAATTGTTCAAATTGTGAATGAAATGCACAGAATGCATCCATGTCATTTCACGTGTAAATGACTAAGTTAGGCCTGACAATTTAACTGACTATCTAACTGACTTACTCTCATGCATTAACAAGTAACGTGTCACCAGACAATTATTATTAATATATTTAAATTTTTTTGGAACATTCTGTGCATATTGTCATTTGGTGCAATTTTGCTATGTGGTCACTGTCACGGTCACAAAATAAACTGATACAAAATATGCAAATCACCATGACAGTGTTTATTGTTTGATAGCGCCCAGCGTATTTTACTTTTATTGTGTTATATTAAACGTTGACTGAACATTGGATTGAAATCAACCATGACCAACGCGAGCAGAGCCTGACGGGGTAAAAACATTGATCTGAGAAAACCATACAAACATATTAAACCATACATAAAGGTTACCTAGTCAAGTCAAGTCATCTTCATTTATATAGCGCTTTTAACAATTTAGATTGTTTCAAAGCAGCTTTACAGAGATAAACGTATAATTTAAGGTAACAGAGATTGTTTTGGCTTTATAGCGGTTCTTTAATAAAGTTATTTTCCAGCTAAAGTTAGTTTTGATTGATTCGCTTCCGTCGCAACAATGTTATTAAATTAGGGGCCACCAAGACGACACCATTCTCTCTACACAGACTTTAAACGCGAACCTGTGATAAACGCTGATGGCGCTCACATGCGCATTAAGAATTGGTTTTATAGTTATGTGCGTTTGAATATGTGTGCGCAGGTTTGTAATTCCATACAAACCCAGCCTAAACAAAGTACTGGTCTTTCCTTATAAATTTTGATACAGAATTTTATCCTATTTGTCACTTCGGGGTAGGTACGTGAAACGAATTTTCCCGAAGACGCTTTATCTGTAGAGTGGTAAAAGGATCCTCCATAGGGAGAGACTAGTTGGCACTTCAGCACTGCGTTGTCATCTTGTCCAGGCGAAGGTCCTTCGTCAGATCTGGATACGGCCTGGATCCGGTAGGCTGCGGGAAAACCTCGGGATAAACAAAGACACTAAAATTAGCGTAGATGCCATTCTTCTTATGATGTAACGTGTACATCAGGATTTATGGGAAGTGTTCCCGGTTCCGGCTGACCTAATCTATGCAGCCTAACATTGAATTATAGAAGTCTATAATGTATTATGTGAATGCTAGGTCAAAGAGATGTGTCTTTAATCTAGCTTTGAACTGACAGAGTGTGTCTGCTTCCCGGACAATGGTCGGAAGACTGTTCCAAAGTTTTGGTGCTAAATAGGAAAAGGATCTACCGCCAGCAGTCGATTTTGATATTCTAGGTATAAATAACTGGCCAGAATTTTGAGATCGCAATAGACGTGAAGGACTATAATGCGTTAAGAGTTCGCTCAAGTACTGCGGAGCTAAACCATTTAGTGCTTTGTAAGTAATCAGCAATATTTTAAAATTTATACGATGTTTAATAGGCAGCCAATGCAGTGTTGACAGAACCGAGCTAATATGGTCATACTTCCTGGTTCTAGTAAGAACTCGAGCTGCTGCGTTTTGAACTAGCTGTAGTTTGTTTAATAAGCGTGCAGGGCAACCACCCAGTAGAGCATTACAATAATCTAGCCTTGAGGTCATAAACGCATTAACTAATTGTTCCGCATTTGTCAATGAGAGCATATGATGTAATTTAGATATATTTTTAAGATGGAAAAATGCGGTTTTACAGATACTAGACACATGACTTTCAAATGAAAGATTGGTATCAAAAGGCACACCCAGGTTCCTAACCGATGACGAAGAAGACTTAACAGAGCAGCCATCAAGTGTTAGACAGTATTCTAGGTTATTACGTGAGGGAGTTTTTTGTCCAATAATTAGAATCTGTTTTTTCAGAATTTAGAAGTAGGAAATTACAAGTCATCCAATTTTTTATATCAGCTATGCATTCCGTTAATTTTGTGAATTGGTAAGTTTCGTCAGGGCGTGAAGAAATATAGAGCTGAGTATCGTCGGCATAACAGTGAAAGCTAATTCAATGTTTCCTAATGATATCTCCTAATGGTAGCATGTACAGAGTAAACAGCATCGGTCCTAGTACTGAGCCTTGTGGTACGCCATACTGAACTTGCGATCGATGAGACATCTCTTCATTTACTGCTACAAACTGATAACGGTCAGATAAGTATGATTTAAACCATGCTAGTGCAATTCCACTAATGCCAACATAGTTTTCTAGTCTATTTAAAAGAATGTTGTGGTCAATGGTGTCAAATGCAGCACTAAGATCGAGTAACACTAATAGAGAGATACAACCACGATCAGATGATAAGAGTAAATCATTTGTAACTCTAATGAGAGCTGTCTCAGTACTATGGTATGGTCTAAATCCTGACTGGAAATCCTCACAGATATCATTTCTTTCTAAAAAGGAACATAGTTGTGAGGATACTACTTTTTCTAATATCTTTGACAGAAAAGGTAGATTCGAGATCGTCCTGTAATTGACTAATTCTGTATGATCAAGTTGCGTTTTTTAACAAGCGGTTTAATCATAGCCAGCTTAAAAGTTTTTGGTAGGTATCCTAATGACAAAGATGAATTAATGACATCAAGAAGAGGATCTGTGACCTCTGGAAGCATCTCTTTCAGTAGCTTAGTCGGTATAGGGTCTAACATGTTGTAGATTTAGATGATTCAACGAGTTTAGTAAATTCTTCCTCTTCTATAGCAACGAATGAATCAAATTTTTCCTTAGGGAGACTACAATGCACTGCCTGATGCGATACTGTAGTAGACGGTTGCATAGTTATAATTTTCTCCCTGATATTATCAATCTTTTTAATAAAGAAGTTCATTGTGTGTTGAGATTGTTTTTATCTGTTTTTCTTCTTAATACGTGTAAGATAATTTTCGCCTTTCTCCGGCTCCCTGCACCGGGCATAATGGGAAACCGGAAGTGTCTACCCATAGACATCATATAATAAAGGCTAGATGTCTCATGCGCGCTGCTGGCCAATGGAGGTCGACTTCCGCACGTGGCGGCCATCTTGCCACAGACAGCTCGCTCACTCGTAACATTGTTTTAATGCTGCATGTACTTTTTAAATAACCATAACTTGCTCAATTTTCTAACGATTTTCAAACGGTTTGGTTTGTTATAAACGTCAGAGATGTAGTTATGACTCTGCATACATATGAATAATTATAACATACATGTTAAAGCATTCGGAATTATAGCCACGTTAATAACGTTTGTAAGAAACCAAACCATATGTAAATCCGTCAAGATTTCAGCGAGATAAGAGTATTTGTGTTCGTGCTGATCACTCACCTTACATCAGGTACTACAGAGCCCGCCAGAAAGCCTGCCTGTGACAAGATGGCCGAACGGTGATGCCGGAAGAGACTCCACCGAGTCTCATCGAAAATATGTACTGAAGTAAAAGTGGAAGAAAATAATACTTACAGTAAAGTACAGATACAGCCTTTTAGTACTTAAGTACAGTAGTGAAGTAGTTCTACTTCGTTACTATACATCTCTGCTTTATTGCTATACTGAGATGAGTAAAAATCGACTAGAAAAATCTGATAGATTATAAATGAATAAAAAAGTACCCCATGTGTAAAATGAAATACTCTGCTGTATCTTTAATGCTGTGGGCCTAATTTTCTGCTGGAGGTCATGGACATCTTGTTCAAATACATGGCATCATGGATTCGATCAAATACCAACAGATAAAAAATCTAAACCTGACTGTCAGGATTGTGTTCTGTTTCCACCATGTTGGTCTTCATCATCATCACTGTCTTCACCTGTGTTCTGTCGTCATCATCATTAGTTCAGTTCTATCACCTGTGCATTGTTAATTAGTTCATCGTCACCTTCACCTGTTGTCTTCATTATCTTCTGTGTATTTAAGTTCTCCCTTTTCACTCTTCAGTTGTCGGTCAATGTTTGTGTTGTTAGCACTCTGTCTGTGCACGCACACTGTTTCGAGTATTCTTCAGTTTAAATAAATATTGAGTATTTTGGATCTTTGCCTGGAACTTCATCTTCTTCTACCCTGAGACGTTACAGATTGACCGACCAAAGTTATGGATTTCAGAGATAACCTGTTGTCCCTATTCAACGTAGCCCCGTTCATCATCCGGTTGGTTCCTGCCGAGCCGGCAATCCAGTTCGGGTCAGGAATGCTACCCAACCCAGCTCATCACGCCAGTCCAGCCGAGACTGCCCTTCACACCAGTCCAGCCGAGCCCGCACTTCACGCCAGATATGCCGAGCCCAAGACTGTGAGCGTCATGCCCGCCGAGCTAGAGATTGACAGCGTCATGCCTGCAGAACTATTGTTTTCTTTTATTCTGCCGAGCTTGAAGCTCCCTTCGCCGCTGGTTCCATCCAGCTCAAAGCCCTCTTCATCGCTGGTCCTGTCAAGCTCAACGCCCTCTTCATCACTGGTCCTGTCCAGCACAGAGCCTTCACCGCTGGTCCTGCCCAGCTCAACGCCCTCTTCGCCGCTGGTCCTGCCCAGCTCAAAGCCCTCATCGCTGATCCCACCCAGCCTCCCTCTCCCACCTCCGCTGTTGGGGTCTTCTTGCTCTACTGTTTTGCCTCTACTGAGCCCTGTCGACCCCTCTGCCCATCCACAGCTACCCGTCTGTGTCGCTGTGGATTCACCTCAGGGTTTCCAGGCCTCAGCAGTGCACGGGCCTGGTGATGCCCTGTCCTCGCCTCTGTCCCCTGCACCTCGGACTCCACCTTGGCCCTCCGACCCTTCAGCTCCTCCTCAGCCCATAGTGCCCTCACCTCCGCCGTGTCCCGTCAGGCCTCCAGCTCCACCAGGCTCACTCATCCCTCTGTCATCTCAGTGGTCAGCCCGTCACCCTGGCTCCACCTCGGGACTCCGTGCTGCCGGCTGCACCTCTGCCCTGCATCCCTTCGGCTCCACCGGGTTCCGTCTTCCCTCCTGCTCCTCCATTGTCCTCACTCACTCTGGTTCCGCCGCGGCCTTCCGGATCCCCTTCTCCGCCTTGGTCCCATGGGTCTTCGGTTCCGCCATGGCCCTCCGGACCTGTGGTGTTGCCTCGGCTCTAGGTCAGGCTGGCTCAGTTGGGGATCCCTAAAACCCCTGCATCTCACAGCCGTCACCATGGTAACCCGGGACGGAACCACAATCGCTGTCCCCGCGCAACAGGGCCACACCGGGCGGCACGTCACTATGGTTACAGATGGCAAAGAGATGGCATTTTTCCTTCCTTTCCAAGTATCAACAAGGACGTATTTGCGTTCAGCTTGTTCACCTGCTCAATTTCACTGCTGCGCAGTGTGTACCTCAGTCGCTCTCGCGCTACAGTGGTATCGTGACAAGAACATCACCGGATCGGATTCGGATGATCTGCATATGTATTATTGCTTGTGTCTATATATAACCTATAAGTTACTCATTTGACTTTGTTGTCGATTGATTAGATAATCGATTTTGATTTATTTTCCACTATGGCAGGATGTTTAAGCTGCATTAACATTAACTTACTTGTATTTGCTAGCTATATAATAATAAGATAGCTAAGTTAGCTACTACTAGCCACCTTTAACACTTTGCTGTATGAATGAATCGTTGTATGTTGTATGAGTCGTTTTCAAGGTTTTGGCAACTTAAAAATTAATTTCTTGTGAATGGTCAGGGTTCCAGACTGCGACCATTTTTTGAGAATGTGCGAGTTAAAATTTTATGTGGTCGCATTTGTGCGAGTGCGTGGTCATGTAGCCTACTCAGTTAAATTCACGCATGAATTTTTCTGCATTGAACTTGTTTTAGTGCCCGCCAAAGTGATTTTTTTTGTCCCGTTAAAGTCTTATGAGATGAACTGCAGCCACTGCAGCTCTTGTGACAGGGCGCGTGTTTAACTGAAAGAACGAGCAGAGAGAGAGACCCGGTCGCGCTCTCTCTCTCTTCGGAGTGAAGGATCCAAATTTAAGAATATGTTTAAGATCTGCTGATCTTACTTCCTTACATAACATCACATGAAAAACTAAGGTGAATTACACTGTATTGGGCATTCAAGGTGAACATGATGGCATCAATTTACTGATCAGAAGTTAGCTTTAAGTCAGCTGTCTAAACATTGTAATAGTCAGGGGTTTTGTTAGCCTTTGATCTTCCAACTAAGAGTTGGACTGTGTGTGAATGTTATCTAGTCTAAGGTCTCGTGACCATTTGTTGTGTATACCTTTTGGGGGGGTTACCATTATCTCAGTTGGGGGCAATTGGTTAACTATTGTCTTTAGATGATTAGATTTAGTGGTTACCTCTAAGGCTGTGTGTATGTTTAGCACCTTTAAATATCACTGTAGTGATCTGTATTTTGTAACTTATGTTGCCTAAAAAATTTAATAAAAAGTAATAAAATTAGAACAAAGAAAATGACTATAGGATAATTAAATTTATACAACAGTTCGTTCTGGTTCTCGAATCTGATTGGTTGAGAGCCTTTATCAACTGAGTGATATTCTACCAGTTTCACTGTTTGTATCACTCCACTTGCAGCGACTGTCATGGCGGTCAAGCAAATCAACCATATTTTTTTAAAAATACTACTGTTGTTGTGACACGAAATTAAGTTTTACATTTTTTTTTTTTTTAGGAGAGAATGTAGTTATTTAGACCTCAAATATGTGACACATAATCTTAGTGCCGATTTTACAATCTGTCTAGACGTTTTCACAGACGTGAGCTCCAGGACGTCAGCGGGCGTTCAGCACTCATGTACCCGCAGAGAACAGCTTCATCTCGGCCAGTCCTTCAGGGAATTTACCGCTGGCTCTTAACCGCACTGGGTAGCACATTAGCATTAGCTCAAATGATCTATAGGGAATTTTAATAATTAATCATGAATATGATTAATATATTGCATATTACCGTTACATTAAATTATCGAAGTTGAAAATAGATCATTGTATGTATGAATAATAAATCACAACGAATAATAATTTCTTATTCATATATCAATAGCCTTAACTCAGATCGATTTTATGAGATAACCCTTAATGGAAATTAATGTAATTATCAAACAGTTGTTTGTCCCGCAAATGCCGTAAGATTAACTTATCAACTTCTCAATAGATTCATCACTTTATAATTTCAGGAAGGACAGTTTCTGGCCGTGAAACTATTCTCCTGTCCTTATAAAATTAACGAATCGTAAAGCTTGTAGCTTAAGATCGAAACATCTCATGGACTTTGTTATATGAGCATTTAAGACAGAATCAATCAAGCATATAATAGTTTTAATAATTGAACTAATTACTACATCGAACTAAGGAATATAAATTCTACAATTTACACGAGTATGCATATAACAATACAAACAGTAAACACAATACAAGACAAAACGGGTAACAGATGAGAGAGAGAGAGAGAGGATGAAAGAGTGAGCGAGAGAAAGTGAAAGCAAAAATCTGCGATCAGAGATCAGAGAGAGATCACAGCATGGCAAAAATCAAAGACTAGGTAACCTTTGAGAGAGACAACAAGGAATCAGATTACATTAAAAGTTCAATAAACTTATCTTGCAAAATGGTTCTCTTTGTTGCTGAAGAACGCAGATCGTGCATGTGTCGTTAGGAGCAGCGTGCGTGTGTTTCCTTAAGAAAGCGGGGCTTGCGCTCTCGTTTCTTCCGGTGAGCGCGGTCGCGGGAATTTCAAAAGAGTCTTTTTCTTTGAGTTGAAGTTTCACTGAACGTAGGGAGAGTCCGAAGACGAAATAAAGAAAATACTTAGAGAAAAAGAAAAGAGAAACGGAGAAAAGCTCCCGTAGGAGCCATGGATCTTGAAAACCTCTCACAGAAAAAAGTGCTCTCCGAGATACTTGGTCAGTCTCTTATGGAGAAGATGGGTTCACGCCTACTCTGCGTACGCGGACCAATCATCTTAGAGCATCTCGGGCGGGAAGATTTTTTCTTTGTCTTGCCAGGAGAACTTATTTGCATAGTTTATGATGGTATAAAATTTCGTCATTTCTACCCAGAAAGATTGTACACACAGAACAATACATTTTACTGTAATCTCCTATGTATGAGTGGTTCAGTCAAAGCAAGACGGTTAAACAGATACCAAGAATGAAATATAAAACAGTTAAGTTTGCAAAGTTACAATCAAATGCACAATTACAGGCATTTTACGTTTGATTAACACATTGTCAGTACTTCCAGTATGGCATGTGAAGACATCTAAGCACAAAAGGAATACATTTAAAACATTTAGAGGTACTTTTCTCTGAAAAGTTCCATGGATGGTGTTTGTGTGTTAATGTGTGTGTTGGAATGTCTCTTGCAGAGGAACTGGATGAGCTGCTGAAGCTTGGTGGTCAAACTTTATGACCTGCCGTGAGATCGGGTTACGGGATGCGATTCCACTGGGAGAAACATTCTTCAAAAATACATTAGCCAAACACTAGAAGATCATAACTATATGATCAAAACAAAACTAACCAAACATGCATGCATACAGGAAGGTCAGAATGATACAAGTCTGAGTTACATACAAAGGACGTTTGTGTGTATGTGTGTGTGTGCGTGTGTGTGTTTGGGCTGTCTTATAGAAAGTTTCGTTATCTCTCTGTGGGTCTCTTTGAAGCTCCCCACAGGGGAAGAAGAATGTTGGTTTAAGGTTCTGGAGTGTCTCTGAGATGCAATAAGTGTCGGGAGAGCTGTAAAAGTTGCCACTGGCATCGCCAAGGCTATGAGTTATATTTACAGGTTAAACGTTAAAAGTTCTCCCAAAATTTATAATGACAAGGCTTCGGGAGTTTTGTGTGCAGGAAGAACAGAATCATGATTCTTGCACATTCGTTACATTAAACATGAGATATAATTCATTTGGGGTATATCAAACAGGCAATATTTGGTCTTATTAATTTATTACTTGTTCCAGAGCAAATTGATTTTGCTTAAGGGGAAAATACGTTTCATAACTTTATATTTAGGCTATATTTAACTTAAATCCTGTACTAGAGTGCTGCTTTTGTACATTTGACTGAATTGTTTGCTTGTGTTTATTTTCTATTGTCTTTTATAAAGTTATTGTTTCCATTAGATGGTGGCAAAGACTTGAATTAGAACAAGGAAGTTTTGAATATATAAGAAATCCCCTTAACTAAAAGGACAAAGACAAATATTTGCTTTCCTCAGAAGACATTCAAATAGATTTTTTATGATGGATATAATATTATGGAAATCGACCTGAAGAATGAATGCTATATCAGATGCAGGTTATACACTTGTTTAGTCAATCTCTCAGAAGAAGAAATTCAAATCAATTTTATTTATACAGCCCAAAATCACAAATCACAGTTTGCTTCAAAGGGATTTACAATCTGTACAGGAAATGGTTAAGCAAAAAGGCTACATAGTATAGTGAAGCCTTTAACTTTAATTGAATATTATTAATGTGCTTGTAAACATTACAAATACACATGTAAAAATATTATACATCCCTCACACTTAGTAGCATGGGCTTGAGCATACGTCACACCGAGGAAAGGTTTCATTGTGGTCATCTCCTGAAGAGCAGGAACGACACTAGCAGATTTCTCCAAGTATGGACAATATTTGCCAGCCACATCCATGCCTTGCCTTGCATGAGCTCCTTCTGAAGATACAGAGGGAAGGCAAATGTCTCCCCCTGTACATTTTAAGGGCTTTCAGAAGGAATCCGTGGCGACACACAGCGACCTCTATTCATCCGATTTAGAAGTCCTCCTTGAAGTCTCCCTGCTGCTGTCCACTGGGAGTTCCCACATGTGCCTCTTCCCTGTGTCTACGACACACTTAAACACAACAAATCAAATAAAAGCAATGGTGTCATACAATATATGGCATTTATTCTCTCAATTTGATTTTGGAATAGTTGGTAGACGAAGTTCGGACATAAATGGTTATTATGTTAAGTTATGATTAAAACTTAATCGCATAGCATGAAACTTTGCACATTACATTTATATTCTGAGTCCGCTTGCCTGTTCCTATATCTAGTAAGCCTACATCCCCAATAAGGTGCGAGTTTGGTCTTTTATATAAGTGTATCAGTCCATTAAGCGTTGAGTGTTCTACAGTATAGCGCCGCAATTTAAAGTAAAAAAAAACACGAAACAAACGAGAGAAATATATGTCTATCTCAGATTTAACGTTTGATCTGTGCATCAGCATCAGGGAAAAACATTATAATCTCGTTCATGGTAGAGAAAGCTGCTTACATGTGCAAAAATAACTTAAATGTAAACAGCTTTTGTGTCTTTATCTGCTTTTCATAGCTATACTGGTCTTGATAATCATCACAAATACTTACTGCTTGCTTTACTTCTGTAAATCCGTTTTTATGAGTGAGTCTCTCACCCATTGCTCTATAGTTGTCACGGTGTGGTGCAGGCAGAAGAAGACGAAGGAGAATCAAAAGTTCCAATGCAAACTTTTACTCACAATATAAATAACACAGGTACATAGAAGATGGGCAGAAGGTACACACACACACACACACACACACACACACACACACACACACAAAGAATCACAAAATCCAGGTGGGACTGATAAAAATGATCTCATGAGTGCTTCAAATCAAGCATTGTTGGGGAAATGCTCATAAAAAGGTGAGGAAAAGAAATTACCACAATGTCTCTTTATTCTGTTATTTATTTATGTAGGATGAAGAGATAAAGATCAAGGATCAATAACATGATACACTTAAAAATGTATTATTTTCATTCTAGATGTATTATTTTAACATGCTTTTGAGTCACATGTCATTTATACAAAGTTACATGTATAGACAGCTCAGAACTCATGATTATAGTGTCTCATACTGACTTTTATACAGTAATCTATAGCAAATTTCTAACGCACATTATTCCTCTTTAACACAGGTTCATGTGACTGACTCTTCATGATTTTCATCTTAAATCATACGCTGAACGTTCAGAATTATTGTTATCACATTCTGCAAAGCTCCTGTTCTCTTAAGGGAAACAGTAGGAAACCACTAAAAGTGTTGCGATTATTCTGGTCATCATATATCCTCCTGCTAGACGAAAGTCTCACATAGACAACATCTCCAACCTCCAGGATCAACACAACTCCATTAGAGGAGTTTAAATCACCCTGAGCCTGATATTCATGTGCTACAACCATACGCTCTCCATTCTTAACAATGAATGCAGATGCTGTAGTTCCTCCATGACCAAATACAGAGACTCTGAACATGTACGCTCCTTTCAGTGGGGCTGTGAAAACACCTAAATCAAATAACAAGACATACAGAATCAGATGTTTCCTGCATGATTGCTTTATTACCAAGAACACTGTGTAATAGTTTTAAAAGATGGCAGATCATTTAATTCTCTTATACACATTACACAACTGCAGAGAGGTCTGAATGGAGCAGAAGGGTTTTCATTACTATAAACTGAGTTTTATGACTCATTTCATTGATAATTACCTGTAATTGGGTTGTAGGCATTCCCTATGTTTGTCAAAACTTTCCTGTAGGTTAGTGTGATTCCAGTGGTAAAAGGACCAATATATCCACTGCCAGATTGCATCAGTGCAGCTGAAAAAGCTATTTCTCTGTCTGTTATTGAAAAACACAAGCAATATTCTGATATATATATTACTGAATTACACTGAGAATGTATACACTGAATTTAACATCATTCAGGCACAATTTCACCTCTATTTTCCTTTCTCAACTCCACTTGACTCAGAGTAAGATTTGAAATTTCTGTGAAGGAATAAAGATTCTGTTAAATGACATTGAAACTGCTTATTGTAATAGATAGATAACACAATTTACACAGGATACACTTAACTTTACACTAACATTTACACTATGCAATGTATTTCATTGGTGTTTTACTTTGAGGATCATTGATAAAAGTGTGAATGTTTTGGTGAGGTACCATCATTTTTCTTGTTCATCTCTTCCAGGATAAACGTCTGTTGTTCTCTCAGTTGCGTCTCTAAAGCTCTGATGTTTTCTTTCTGCTCTGTAACTGTGGCGGTCAGTTCTCTGTTGATGGTTTTCTGCTCTGTAACGGTGGCGGTCAGTTCTCTCAGCGCTGCATGGATGTCAGTGAAGCACAGATGGTAGTTTTGTTGGCTGTCAGTTGAAGCTTCATCTCTCAAAGTGTCTGTTTGAGGTGGATTCTGTCTTCCGTCCTCAGATCTGAGCTGTTGACTGATCTCATTCTCATTGAGTCCTCCATCTACCTGATGCTGTACGACACACACAAAGGTTTCCAACAGCAGCAGTAAACACACTAAACCCTTCATTCTTCACTGATGTTTGTTTCCAGCTCTTGCTCTGTCGTCCTCACAGCCTCCCATGTTGCTTTTATAGTGTCCTGATTTACTGTCTTTTGTACATGATTTACATTGCCCCAGATAAATAAGTAGTTCAAGTTAATGGTTATTCATAATCAAAGGGATTTTCTGGGTTCAGTAGATGTTTATCTCTATTCACAACATTTGTGGCACTGTTGATCTCAACAGAAAATAACTTTGACTTGGTTTAGCCCTCTGGGGTCTAAGGTGTTTTTGGGGTCCTTGAGATGTTCTGACATGCCCTGACATTTGTGCTTTTTTCAGTTGCTTATAAACATATTAATGGCAAAGATGTGATTACACTCTATTTAGCACAAACAGGGCTACCATAATATGTGAGCAACATGTATCTACATGTTTGTATTTTTGAGAGAATAATGTTTATGCATGGTTATTGAAAAAACTAAAAATGTTTCTGAAATAAGGCCACAAAACACATACTAAATATGTATCCACAAGACTTCTGACTAATGCATTTTGTCGCCTAGAGTTTTTTCTTCAAAATTATCTGAAAATTATCCTGCCTAATCATTAACATAAAATGTTAACATAAAACAATACATTGATTTAAATTTTGTAAGACACTTTTTGTTTGGAAAGGCAATATGCGCAGGGGCGTGAATGATCCAACACCATCATGAATAATTAGTAGTTCACACCTGAGAAGACAGCGACTCTGGATACATAATGAGCCTTTCATTCAGGTGCGTCACTGAGCCACAAGAAAGAATGCAAGGACAAAAAAAAATTAAAAAAAATAAAATAAAATAAAATATATATATATATATATATATATATATATATATATATATATATATATATATATATATATATATATATATATACAGGGATGGGCAGTATTTCAGATACATGTATTTAAAATACGTATTTGAAATACAAAATACTATTTTGTATTTTGTATTTTAAAGCCTTTGGAAAAAATCAAATGTAATTTGTATTTAAATACATTTAAGATGAGTATTTTTGTATTTTCAAAATACTCAAAATACTTTGAGCCAGTCAAAATTTTTATCAGGCTGTTTTCGTGCATCAACTAGTTCAGGCCAGACACGCCCTTCCCCCAACATTCATGCACGTGAGCTTCAGCTGTACAACCCAGCATTGGATCTGCGACTTTTCTGGAATAAGGTGAGGATGTCATGGTCAATTCTAGTTTAAACTGTGTTTAAAGCATTAGCGTTCCTGCATGTTAGGTATGGGTGATGATGATATCATATGTCGTAGATTCGTAGTGATGATATAAACTGTGAAATCGATTTAACTTTTTCTAAATCGTTTACATAGATAGGCCTATTGGGTTAAGTAAATATATCTGTGCAACTTTTAGTGGGCAGGAATAACTGGAACGTTAGAGTGGAAAAAGAAACAAGTGTGAATGAGTAATTGGGTGTGATGTGAATGTGATTTGTGTTATTATAACTGCGGCGAAAGGAAATTCAAATTCTCACTTGCACGTTGGCAGGCAGTTTTATTTGTGCACGCGCTCCGAGACGGAGTGGAACGCTAACAAATAGGCCTTATACACTTTTGACTTAAGGCCCTTTCACACGTGACGCGGCAAGCGGTGGAATCAGCGCACAGTTGCCGCTTTCTCTTGTAGCTTTGTGCAGTTGAAGCCTTGTTTATACTTTCGCAATTCGCATGGCTGTACGCCGCAAACCTGCTAACTGCGCGCAGTCCTCGGTAAACCGACGAGGCTTTTATGCTTGACGTGCTCTCCGTTGTATAATTCTGTGAAACGACAGGGGGCGACTCGGAGTAATTGTTCTCCAAACCATCAAAAAGCAGCAAAAAGCAAATGAGTGGAAGTCATGAATAAATGGATTTCTTCACATATAAATGGATTAGTTTGTGGGTCATTTTTAGGACATATGTGAAAAAAGTTTTTGAGTACACTTCTTAAGCCCTCACCAATTATCAAGTTTAACCCAGTAAACTTGAAATTGTGACATTATAACAAAACATATCAATATGATAACATATAACACTAAATTGAACAATACTGTCTTTTTTAATTCATTATTATTATCTTTTAATTAACGATTGTATTAAACAAAATAATCTCCATCAGTTTAGTGTAGTGATTGTGTGCATTTGTGATGACACTGATGAATGATACACCACACAAAATCTTTAGCTTTTAGTAAAAAAAAAACAAAAAAAAACCTTTGGGTGAATAGTGCCAACTGAATTCTAATTTTAAAAAATATATATTTTAGATAAACTTTCTATCTTCTATATTTATATAGAAACAAACATCACATTAAATTAATATAAAAATACTATACTTAAAAAGCATTGAACTACTTGCGTTAAAAAAAGCATCAAAATAGTTTGAAATTCATTTTTTGCTGTGGTATCAAAACATATATTGATAATTGTGAAACCATATATATACATTGTTACTGTAAAGTAAAATTAAGATTTTGGTCATATCACCCATCCCTATTCTTTGCTATATTGCAGAAAAGGTTCCCACAGCCACAGTTTTACAAAAGTATGATTTTTTTTAATAGTGTTCACCACAAGCAATAGACATTGTAACCTGGTCAGAAATAAGTATATAAATGGCTGCTATTTTGCACTACATATGTTTATTTTGTAATTGCCATCAAGGAAACAAGCAAGGAAGGAAGAAAGAAAGAAAGAAAGAGAGGTTATGGCAACAGAATGACAGAGAGAGAAGAAAAGAGGTAAGGAATTAAAAGTCAGTAAGCCTATGTAGTATCTTAATTCATTGTGACTATTTATAATTAGATTAACCAATTATATATAACAAGATTAGTGTTTTGTTCTTGTCTCATAACTTTTCTATGAACTGTTCTATTTAAAAATCTGTTTCACATATAATTTAATGCATAATATTAATAAACAGTATCTCATCCATTTTACAGTGTTGACCTGGCAGAACAGGATAATGATGATGATGATTCACCAGAAAATCCATCAACTAGTTCAATTGGGCAGGTTAGGTCGGCAATATTGGATGGCAGATACTATAAGATTGTGAAACAAACAGAAACGGGCCAAGTTCAAGCCGAATGTAAATTGTGCACAAAAAAGAAAAACATCATATCTGGTTCTTTAGCTGCAACGACAAATTTCAAAGTTCATTTAAAGAGGATACACCCAGAAGCACTTCAGGACTATGAACAACACAAGAAGAACGTCACAGGCTCAGCAGCAAAGAAAAATACTCCAGCCAACCCCAAATACAAGCAGAGCAAGTTGTTTGCAGGGTCCTCAGTGGTGTCACAAAAAAAATTAGATGATCTGATTGTTTCCTATGTTGTTCAAGGTATGCATTCACTCTCAACAGTTGAGCAGAAGGAATTTATCGAATTGATTCAAGGACTTAGCCCACACTCATCTGTGATGTCAAGGAGAACACTGTGCAGAAGAATTGATTGTGACTTCGATTTAAAAGTTAGTAGTGTAAAAGAGTTGTTGAAAACTACCAAACATCTTTGCACCACGGCTGACATCTGGTCCACTAGTGTGTCTAGTTTCATAGGAGTCACAGCACACTGGATTCATAATGACACATTGGAACGCCAGTCTGTCACACTGGCTTGCAGACATTTTCCAAGTCCACACACATACAACCGAATTGCTGAACTGTTGGATGAAATCCACTCTGAATTTGGGCTGTCACACGAGTGCATTGTGGCCACAGTGACTGATAACGGGTCTAATTTTATAAAAGCCTTTAAAGAGTTTAGCGTCACTGTAGAAGAGCAAGATGATAAAGATGGCAATGAGGATCTGTCTTTTGTACACATTGATTCATCAGTTTCAGAGGAGAATGAGAGTGGAATTGTTTTGCCAACTCACTTGAGGTGTGCATGCCACACCTTGAGTTTAGTGGCCACCACAGATGCAAAGAAAGCCATGAGAGACAGTCCCAGTCTCTCTCGTCTCAACAATGCCACAATGGGTAAATGTTCTGCCTTGTGGAATGCATCAGGTAGACCAAAGAGTGCAGAGAAGCTCTCTGAGGTGTTAAAGTGCAGGTTGATAACACCATGTCCAACACGATGGAACTCTCTCTATGACAGTCTCAACCAGCTAAACACTCAAAGAGAAAAACTTGGAGATATCATGGTGAAATTGAACCTACCTTGCTTCAGGGATGCTGAACTGGATTACCTGGAGGAGTACTCCAAAATCTTAAAGCCCATTGCAGTCGCCATTGATTGACTACAGGGCCAGTCATCCTGCTATTATGCTGAGCTTCTTCCCACCCTGTTTGCTGTAGAATCTAAACTTGAAGCTTTACATTCCTCCAATTTCAGATACTGTTCTCACCTTTTGCAAGCCATTATGGATGGTTTCAGAAGCAGATTCAGTAGCTTTCTGCAACTTAAACCAGAAGTCAATGAGGCAATCCTGGCAAGTGTAACCCATCCATACTTCAAAATGCGCTGGCTACCCCAACAATTGTCAGAAAAAAAAAAAAGAATTCATGAACTAATGCTCCAGTCAGCAGCAGACCTTGGGCTTGTCACTGAAAGTGAGTCAAGTTCAACACCTGCTGATAGTGAAATGGAAGACTTTTTTGTCTTTACCGAAGATGTTGAGGTCTCTGGCAAGTCTACACACAGCAAAGCTGAACGGAGACGTTGCACTTCCTAGAAGATCAGAGGAAGGATTTGGACATCTTGAACCAGTATCCACTTATTAGACAGCTGTTTGTGAGGTTCAACACAATCCTTCCCTCTTCAGCTTCTGTTGAGCGCTTGTTTTCCTTTGCGGGTTTAATCAATAGGCCACACAGACGACGCCTTAAACCCAATCTTTTTGAAAAGCTGGTGGTGCTAAAGGGTATCGAATAGATGGATGTCTGAAACCCACAAGTACACCACCTGGAGGAGTACACCATCAGTTATTTCAAATATAATTGACTGTGTTATTGAGTTCTTGTTACTGAGTTCGAAGTAATGATGGTGATAAAACATAATAAAAGATGTTTGGAATTATAATTTTTTTGTTTGTAGTTTTGTATTTCCTACAGGGCAGGGGAAGGGAAGAGGTAAATAAAATGAAAACGAAAGTTTGTAAGCAGTTGCACACATCATGCTTTTTGGCATTCAGAATAGGCCCAGATAGATTACAGCCTCATAGGGATACCTGCACTGGATGGCCAATTTCACATGTATTTTGTGTATTTTCAAAATACAAAATACTGTATTTGTATTTAAATACATTTTTCCACACAGTATTTTGTATTTGTATTTAAATACATTTTTCCACACAGTATTTTGTATTTGTATTTAAATACATTTTTCCACACAGTATTTTGTATTTGTATTTTAAATACATTTCCATGTATTTATGCCCATCCCTGTATATGTATATATATAATTGGTTCACAGTTGGAAACACAGTTGTTGTTTTTTTGGCATTTCATGCCAAATCGCTATATTTCCTTGTTTAAAATGTACTGCAAGATGCAGTTTCTTTCCAAACCGTGATAAGCGCCGAACCTATTTTTAGCCTAAACGCGATATATCCTCTGGACTAATCAGAATTCTCTCTCTCTCTCGCTCACTCACTCACCCTCAAATCACTCGCGCATATCGCGCCAGATGCCCAATTTGCCTCATTCGCGCGTCCGCGCCGCGCTAAATGCCTCATTCGTGCCGCAGGACCTCCAGATGCGCATAAACGTGTCTTTACATTGACTTTACATGAAAATCACTTGCGCCAGACGCTCTATTCGCGTTTGGTGTGAACACCCCTCACTCACTCACACAAGGTCATGTCGTGATTTGTTTTATGTAAAGCGGACAATGGTTCTACTTTTTATGGGTTCGACACTTTACTGAATGCCAATGTATTTATTACTGACTGACTTGCCTTTTTTTTAAATCCTTTTTTTTTGGATTTATAGCTTTGAATTTATCATCAACAATTTTGTTGTTTAATTTAATAATCATTGTTCAACATGTTTAGACTGAGCCAAAAAAACATTTTAACAGGATAAATTGAATATTCACAAAATGTGTAGGTCTAGGTAAAAAATGTAATATTCCTGAAAACTATTTAAATGGATTTATAGCGTTTTGGAAAAGAGCTCCTCATTTTATCATACGTATTTCAAAGTTAAGAATTCATTAGTTTGAATATAGCCTACATTGGAACAAACACTAATAACATCTTAGTTTATGACTTTATTTTTGACAAAACATACTATTGTCACATGCCTGTCCTGTCTTGTGCTACACACGGGTGTTTTGTTATTTTGGGCCATGTGCTCATGTCATTGTCTGATCCCTCCCCCTTGTTATCTGATTATTGTTTGAGTTCTTCCACCTGTTCCCTCTTGATTTGTTCCCTTTATAAGTCCCCTCTTGTTTGCAGTCTGTGTCGGTTCGTTGTCTAATGTTTCCTGTTCCCTATGCAAGTTTATGTTCTGTTTTGGTTTTGTATTTATTAAGTTATGTTTTCCACAGGACAGGCATGTGACAACTATATATATTTAACATATGAGCAGAAATTGGCAACATTATAAGCTTATTTGATGTGGCAGTATTTTACAGTAAAAACTATATAATCTATCTGATTTTTGTAGTCTATTTTTACTCATCTCAGTATAGCAATAGAGTCTGGTAAAAGCTGTTCATTCATTCACAAACAGAAACGCGATTCATATTTAAACAGTCTTTTTGCGTGTTCAGACACTATTGCGATTAGAACAAAGCAAATATAGAACTGACCTATTCCTCAGCTGGATCTGTTACTCCTCGAAATGAAACTTCCAGAACTTCTGAGGTAAATTTTCCAGGATTATTATCAAGATAGTATTATTCCTCACAGCATCGTAAAGTACATAAGTCTGAAAGTGAACTCGCGGTGTGTGTTATCCAGCTGATGTGAGCGTTCACAGGTTTGCATGGATTGCCTCAGATCATTTGCGTTTGAATAGCGCGCGCTCTCCGTGGGCATGATCACATTAAAACTTAATGAGCTGAGATGAGAACGACTGACATCTATTTCTTTTCATACATATTACATAAACTGAGAATATTAGTTTATAAAAATTACTTCATTTAAAAGAAGAGAATTCAAGCTTCATGCCTGTGTGTCTGTGTGACTGTTTGACTGAGTATTCGCTGAGTTACAGTTCATTTTCGGACGCGTTTCAGAATGGACTACACTGACAGAGAGAAGCTAGAACTCACATCATGTTTATTTTTCTTTATTTGGCAAAAAGCACAACACTTTGTTTTTATTGTGAGTATACACAAAAAAATACACACTTAACAGGATCGACTGATGTATGAAACTTGTATGCAAGATCAAAGTCAACAGAGTATTTTGAGTCTCTTTTGTACAGATAAGAAAAAAAGCGAGCCTATCGCGCCGACGCGATTGTCGAGCCCAGGGGGTTAAGCCTTGTGGCTTTACTTTTGAAACAGTGTGTATTTTAATGTTAACTGCTTAGTCCATTTACATCAATTATAAGTGCAGGACAAATAATTTTTTTTAAATAGAGTTGACATTCATTTCTGTGACTGACTTTATTCCGCAAATGTTGCTGATGGAGTTTAACTTGTATAAAATCCACAAAATTCCTTTAAATGTTATTTCCCCCCTCATGCTTTGTACAGTGCGTGACTTGACTCATTCAGCAGCCATGACAACTTGTCAGCTGATAAGGTTAATCTAGCCTGAGCTCACCTGTTGATGATTTTGTTACCCTATATATACCTCAGTGTTTGTGTTCATTCCCAGTCAGATCGTTTTTCTTGTCTCACCATGTTGTTTTTCTCATCTGGGGTTTATATTCATTGTTCCCGGCACTTTTTGATTCGATTCATTGCACGTTGAATTTCCTGTCAGGATTTCTACTTGCCTGGAAAATACAGATTGGACTGTTCTGAATGATTTCTCGCTGTTCAAGTTCATCTGTCATTTGTATTTTCTACATCATCCAGGCCTTTATGAATTATTTCTCTGTGGACTAAATAAACTCTTTAATTGCACTCTGCATTTGGGTACTGTCTGGTGTTACATCTGGTTACAGGTGTTACAGAATGATCTGATCTGAAGATGAATCCAGCGAGCGCAGAATTCAGCGAGTTTGTTACTAACAGCAACATCCGAATGATTCATCAGAAAGACCAGATTCTCGCGACGGGACAAGCTGTTCAGGTGTTGGTCAATCAAGTTTAGAGCTCACCAATTTTTAACAATTCTGGCTGATTTTACCTCGCCATCTCCCCCAGCACCGATGGCCATTAATCCTGCCTAGACACGAAACAAGATGGCTGCTGAAGGCAGGAGTGGGTCGTTGGGCTCCACTCATGCCCTTTGTATTTTACAGTTTTTTTTAATGTTATTGAGTGCTTGGACTTACAACTTTTCTGTGCATAATAAGGGCAACCTGGTTGGTCCGAATGATGGTGAGCACACTAAACTTTATTATTTTGGACATGGACACGCCATTTTCCAATCTATCTGGGCATCTACAAGGCTGAGTCCCAATTCGCCTACTTATACTACGACCTAAAAGTATGTACTTTTTTTGTGAGGAAAAAGTACATACTTTTGAGTGTGTAGCAAAAGAGTATGCACGTTCTGGGACATACTTCGATGACGTCATGCAACGTGAACTTGAACGTGGTTGCCTAGTTACGCACACCTCGACTGTTAACAAAACATTTTACATTTCATTCATTCTTATATGTCCAATATAATTTTATTTACTATACCCATCTTTTTTTCCACAATACATTTACAATGTGTTTTACCAAATTGAGGAGTGAAGCAGGGCGTCGTCGTAGATCAACCAGACGCAGGTCGTTTGTGAGGCGGCTGGTTCTGACGTTCATGTGCAAATGTGTGTAAGGAAAGCTATTATTTTCTGAGTTAAAATATTTAAAGTTTAAAGTGTAACTATTGTTTAACGTATTTTATACTTAATCTTAATCTTATACTTATGTATAATACTTAAAAATACCCCGATGAAAATGAACCATGCTTTTACTACAGTAAAAGTGTAGTAACCATTCTTTGGTTGGACTGATAAAGTTAACATTTGTACAGCCACAGTATTACTACAAATAAGTCAAACAGAAACATCAAAATAAATACATAAAAAAGACACTTGCATGACACTGTACTAGAGCCTTTTTATTTATTGTTTTGTAGCCTGCAATGAGGCGCTCAGTATCTTCATCGGACCCACAAGATAAACACGGTACTTTTTTGGCACAACATAAACCCATTAATATTACGAGGCAATAAAATATAACTTTTATTAGGGTTAAACATTTGAATTCTTACACTTAAAAACTGAGGGCGCATCTCCACTGCTGCATCCGACTGCCAGGTTTACATCATCACCACTATCACCGCAAAGCTCCTCGCTCCCTCCCGCACGCAATGGGTTGTGGGCAATATTAGCCGTTAGAGTGTGCATTGATCTGCACTTCGAATTCTAACCGGAAATAGTAGACCATCCGGGTAGCTTTGGAACACTCATTTCAACATACTACGATTTGGGACGTACTAATTCTAGTTTCGCATACTATTTAGGACGGATAGTATGCGAATTGGGACTCAGCAAAAGTCTGTGCAAGAATGACAGAAAAAGCGCTATCAGGTCAATATCACGTCAAGATAGCGCGCACGCATCTAAAGTAATAATGGTGCTAATACTTTTGGCTGGAGATATACATCTGAACCCAGGCCCCACGCTTGAACACCAGGCTAGCTCTGTGGAGCTAATGCCTGACACAGGTGAAGCTGCGCAGGTGATACCGCCCCTGACTACATCAGCGCCTCACACAGCGGAGCTGGAGGAAATGTTGACTCAGCGTCATGCAGGGAAGCGGAGCGCATCAGAGTCCCGTGTGAGGACATCGGACCGCGTACACACCGGTGAGTTACCCTGCCTGACAGATACCCATCCGAGGACTGGACCGGGGGCTACCACGGTTGTGGGGGCCAGCGAGGGCTTTCACTTTCGGTTGGGTGACAGAGCAGCGGCGTTAGCTACAGCGGAGCGTGCTAACCTCTCTGAGTCTGGGAAACAGTCAACATGCTACAAACATGCTCGGGTGGCTCAGATAGTCGTGCTGCACAGAAACTAAAGGATTATCCACTCTTTCAAACTGTCAATCATGCCCGTGTGCTTTGGGATGTTAAGTGCAAACCAAAGCGAATATTAGGCGGACAGTTAAAGATACGCAGCCTTATCCCTAAACATGATCAGGTCTCAGCACTTCTCTCCTGGACTCAAACTTGGATTACCTCTGTTTAACAGAATCGTGGCTCCACAGTAACATTCCAACTAATATGATTGACATTGCTGGGTATCAGTGCTTCAGGGCAGAATTACAGGCAAGGGGGGAGGAGTATTAATATACATCAAAGACAAATTTAAATGTAATTTAATTGAACTGAACACCCCACTGGAATGTTTAGCCCTAAATGTAACCCTATCGCCTTCTATGAATTTTAATATTTCTGTCCTCTATAATCCACCTTCTCATAATGTTAAGTTTTATGATGAATTAAATGTTATAGTTAAACAACTGGACTCTTACAGAGAGACAATATGGTATGGTGACTACAATATTAACTGGTCTGACAAAAACTGTAAACATAAACTCAAAGTACTTATGACAAAATTCAACTATCGACAAATGATTGTAGGACCCACAAGAATAACAAGGCAGACTAAGACTTGGCATTTACTAACAGACCTGTATAACAAGACGAATAACAAGGATTTATAATTTGATTACTGGACTCTCTGACCACAACATGACTTTGACTGTTAGGAAACTGACGAAGAAGCGCCTGCAGTACTTTGGTAAACCTGTTCATGAAAAAATACAATTCATTATTCCTAAAAGTAGAATTGTGCAATTTGAAAGAGAACTTAAAAACATAAACAATCCGATATCACCTGGCTAGACTTGGAACAAAATATGTGTGATAACTTTCAGATCTCAGACCTGCCTTTTTTACCCAGACAATTAAAAAACACTCCTGTTTCAAAGCGCCCACAATTAGCTCAAGTCTGACAGCCTGGTGGAAATTCTACAATATTACTAACACAAAGCTTTCACATCTGAAACTGACCCCAATTTGGAATAACCCTGATTTCACTTGCAATAATAAAACACTCAATTTCAATTCCTGGAAAGATAAAGGTATTACTCATCTGCAACATATTTTCGTTAATGGCAATTTCTCTACATTTGAGGACTTGGTCCAGAAATTTGGCATCACCGACAAACAATTCCTACAATACCTACAGATTAAATCATCAATTAAATCATCAATTAAACCAACCACTAACACCCCAATGGTCAATTTAGAACTCGCCCCGCTTATCTCACAACTAATTAATATTCCATCCACCAAAAAACTACTATCCAAAATCTACAAAATAGTGATACAAACAGACATTATCATAAGTCTCCCCACTGCTAAATGGGAATCGGATTTATCTATTCACACTGATGCCGATTTCTGGACTCAAGTCTGCAAAAATACCTTTCTCATGACCAAAAATACTAACCTACAGCTAATACAATACAAGACTATCCACAGGACTCACCTCACTGGACGGAAATTATTTCATATGGGCTCCACTTCAGACATCTGTCCACACTGCACTCAAAACTGCAGGGACACATATATTCATGCACTTTGGCACTGCACCCCTATAAAACAATTCTGGGAAAAAGTTACAAAGATGTTATCCGCCTTCTTCGGCTGCCCCATCCCAGCGTCTACTCGGAGACATCTCCACAATCAACCTGAATCACATGAACAGTAAAACTCTGCTGGTCGCGCTAGCCGTCGCCAAGAAAACCATCTTCATAAATTGGAAAACAAAAAACAAAATCCATATCGCTGTTTGGAAAAACCTACTTTTGGATCACATCTCAGTAGAAATATCAAATAACCCCCCTGGAAAGAACTCAAATGATTCCCCATCCACTTGGCTAGCACTTTCCAAATTTCTAAATTCTTAGCTCCGCTGGCCCCCCCTGCCCGAGATTCAGTTTTCGCGATTTCATTTATCATTCATCAACCTTAGCAAACCTGCTCTATTATCGTTTGCCATACCCATTTACCACTTACACCCTGTAGATAACTCATCGTTTATCTTGAGGAAGAACATGTCTCCCCTCTCATCGCGCCTCCACGGACCTCCTCCTCCACTGCAACTGCTGGGGCCAGCTCTATTCTGTACACCTCACTTTTTAATGCTCCTCATGCTAGATGGCCAACATTCACATTCCTATTCAAGAATTAAGGTGTACTGTGAGGAGGGCCTGAAGAGGTCCTGCACTGTTGCCCTCCACCTCTTTTTAATGCATCTCATACCACACATTCAATCACACAATCAATCAATAGGTAGGGAAATGGGTGGTGCTTGAGGTGGTTCTGAATAAGTTCTACCCCCTGCGCCACACCTCTTTTAATGCACTTAGATTTCATTTAGACCTTAGAAAACATAACACAGGGATAGTGGGGTGTGTAGATGAGCTGGCCCATCAGTAGGACAATAACTGACGGCGGGGGCAGGGGAGGGCGGAAGTGGAGAGGGGTTCTGGCACAGAGTGCTTCTAGATTAAGCCATCTAAGCTTCTAGATTAAGATATATATATATATATATATATATATATATATATTTTTTTTTTTTTTTTTTATAATAATATCAAATAATCATTGTATGCTGTATGTTTTATGTCTTTTACACTTTGTTTGGGTTTTGTATCATGTGTGTGGTGTTGCCAATTTTTGTATAACACTTATTGAAAATGAATAAAAAATAAAAAATAAATAAAAATAAAAAAAACCATAAACTGGGAACAAATTATGACACTAGATGATGTAGAGGAGTGTTGTAATTCTATGACCACATCTATTACAAATCTAATGGAAAAATTTACAAAGCAAATCAAATCTAAACAAAAAGATTCCACGGTGCCCTGGATAAATAATGAAATACGAAAACTCGTGAAAAAGCGAGATTTAGGTTTGAAAACATCTTTACGATCTAAACTTAATACCGATCTCCTGACTTACAGAAGTTTAAGGAATAAAGTCGTATTTGAGCTGCGGAAAGCAAAAGTGACATATTACACTCATCTAATTGATAGTGCTAAAGGCAACAATAATTCACTAATAAATCAAATAAACACAAAAAGATTACAGAACTTAAAGGAACACTCCACCGTTTTTTGAAATAGGTATGTTGACGGAAGTCGTGGGATTTCATGTGTTGCATGATATCTCTGCGCCCAAGTAGCAGTGCTTCGCCTAAGTAGCTGTGCTTCGTCTGTGCTTCCCCCTAATATAGTCCCAAGTCAATATCTCCCTAGGAAATCACCTAGTGTTAATCTGCATTGCTATTTGTACTCGTTGTGAATACGCAGGCCACAAGAAGTAATTACGTGGGTTTTTTTTTTTTTTTTTATCACTTTTAATCAGGACATGCTAGCTGGCAACAAAGGATTCCATTCATTGTGCTAAGCTAAGCTAGCGCCGACCCTGTCAAACTAAAACAATGCATGCACTGAGACAAAAATGCATTTGACCCACCTATCTAAATGTAGGAAAGAAGGTGAATAAGCCCTATTTCAAAAAAACGGTGGAGTGTTCCTTTAACATTAATGGTAATAGTATAACCGATCGTGCCACTATGACTGATGAATTAAATTCATATTTTGTACAATCTGTTGAAGAATTAACAAAAGAATTCCAGCCTGTCAATCCCCTCAATCATTCATTGAGAGTTACCTCAACAGATTCCTTTTATATTAAAGGAGAACTTGGTAACTTTTTTAACTTAATAAAACTGTCTAGAAATCATTTGGATGGTTAAACAACCTGTTCTGGTGATATTGGTGACTTTCCCCGCTCCCCCCAGCGTTCCCAGGCGGAAAACCAACCTTGCAACTTGGGGACTACCGTCCCGGCAAGATAGAAATTGGAAGTCTCGTGAGAAGCGAGAACTAGAACGAGAACAAGCGCGAAACACGAATTGCTTTACGGCAATTCGACATAAACACACACGCATGTATGATGTATTACCAGATTACCCACCTCGGTAGACATAGCTCCACACGATACAGTTGGCTTGCTCCGATCAAAACAAACGCACATGAGCAGCGGTAGAGAGGGGGAGGAGGCCGCCGCAAGTGAGTTTTTTACGACTGTGTTGTGAAATATACGCCCCCCCACAGCTGTAGGGGGAGCTCGTGGGGAAAACACGCGACAACAAAAAGGAAAATCAGCAAAGAAGTGACTAGAGTTCGCTAGAGTTACCGAGTTCTCCTTTAAAGGACAAGTTCGGTATTTTACACTTAAAGCCCTGTTTACAGATCGTTTCTGATTAAATAGAACGGTTAAGATTAAAATTTGGACACATGCTGCTGTCCTGAGAATTTTAGGTTTATTTCGCTTTCCCCCCCCACCTACACAATGCCAGCCTATGGGCACTGGAACAATCCTTCATAAAACGCATTAAACTTTCGTTTACAAAGACCTGAAACTCACCGAGTGGTCAGGGGTGTTCACTGATATGCTCACACAAAAATCGCTGCAAAAGATGCTTTCCAACAGGTTTTATCGTAGTTTTTGTCCAACTCCATTGACTTGTATTGGGTGAGCTGTGTGAGGTACGGTATTACTCCGCCGCTTCTTCTTCTGCTTCTTCTGTGTATTCAATTAAATGCCAGTGGTTTGCTTGCAATTGGCAAAGGTGCATTATCGCCACTAATTGGGCTGGAGTGTCTATTATTCAAGCTCTCAACGGAAGAATCTACGGGTGTGAGACGTTTGGAAAAATAGATCCACAGTTTTACAATGAATGGTAAAACACCTGTTGGAAAGCATCTTTTGCAGCGATTTGTTTTGTGAGCATATCAGTGAACACCCCTGACCACTCGGTGAATTTCACGTCTTTGTAAACTAAAGTTTAATGCGTTTTATGAAGGATTGTTCCAGTGCCCATAGGCTGCCATTGTGTAGGTGGGGGGGAAAGCGAAATAAACCTAAAATTCTCGGGGCAGCAGCATGTGTCCAAATTTTAATCTTAACTGTTCTATTTCATCAGAAACGATCTGTAAACAGGGCTTTAAGTGTAAAATACCGAACTTGTCCTTTAAAGAGGTGTCGGATACAAAAGTTGCAGAAATAATAAACTTTCAAATTCCAAGTCTGATGACATTTTTAGGATGAATAGTTGTTTTCTTAAAAAGTATAAGGATGTTCTTGTCAAACCATTGACCCATCTTGTTAATCTTTCCATAAGAACCAGTACATTTCCCAGTGCATGGAAACAAGGAATAATCATCCCTGTGTTCAAAAGTGGTAGCCAAGACTCAATGAGTAACTATCGCCCTATATTGATTTTACCAGTTTTATCTAAAATAATTGAAAAAGTTGTAGTAATGCAACTGAGTGACCATTTAGAAGCCAGACAACTACTCCATCCTCACCAGTTTGGGTTTAGACCAGGTTATTCAACAGAAATAGCAAACTGCTGTTTAACTGAAAATGTAAAAAAAGTCCCTGGACAAGGGCAATGTGGTGGGAGCTGTATTTATTGACCTTAAAAAGGCATTCGATACGGTCAATCATAGTCTGCTTTTATCTAAAATGTTACATTTTAATTTCTCAAATGAGGCAGTGTTGTGGTTTACATCTTATCTCCAGTCTAGAGTGCAGTGTGTTAAAGTTGATCAAAACATATCTGCACTCTCAAACATAAAAATGGCCATTCCGCAGGGCTCTATACTTGGCCCCTTGCTGTTTAGTCTCTTTATAAATGACTTACCTCTGCACTGCTCAGATGCCAGTTGTCAGCTCTACGCGGATGATGCAGTTATTTATGCACCCGCCAAGTCACCTGAGCAGGCTGCAGCTGTACTGTCTACTAGTATGTTTGACATCCAACAATGGCTCATCCAAAATCAGTTCTAGTTCTAAATCTCTCAAAAACAGTTTCCATGTGTTTTTCCATTTAAAAACTTGATTTAAAAGGAAGGTTTAATATTAATATACAAAATAAAGAAATACATCCAGTTACAGAATTCAAATATCTAGGATTGGTTTTAGATCCTCAACTAAAATTTGAGAAGCATAAAGAAAATCTTAAAAACAATACAAAGTAATCTCAACTGTTTCAAATGAATTAGAAGCTACATACCGAACCAGGCAGCCCTGCTGTACATGCATGCTATGATTTTTTTTCTCATATTTCATACTGCATGACAGCATGGGCTCAAGCCACTCCCACTGCAACCAAATGCATAGGTTCTGTATACAACCGAGCAATAAAAATTATGGATAAAAAAAACAATATGCCACCATCACTGTACCATCCTTAATATGTAAGCTTTTCACACCTGAGAAAGACAAAGACACTCCCTAATGGCCCTATTAGGAGCCATCAGGCCCTATCATTCTGAGCAACCTTGCACAAAGAATGAGGAGATTAAAAAAGAATGGCTTTTTGATTGTTTTTAATTTATTTACAACACAAAATCCATAATCCAAAGATACACAAGTGACAAAAACACATTAATTAACACACTTAACATACAGCTTACAGCCTTCCAAACTCGATGAAAAGCAGAGAGGAGTAAGTTACCGAAGTCTCTGCTTCTTTGTTTTGAGGTAATGACGAGGGCGTTTGCATGTCTGCATTTCTCCGCATAGATCATTTGCATGTCAATCGCTCGTGTGCGCGTGGGCGTGTTCAAATTAAATTTAATGAGGACGCGTTTGAGAAACTGTACATGTCGCTGCTTTCGTATGGATTACTTAAAAATAGAATATTTGTTTTTTATAAAATTTACATACTTTAAAAATAGAGATTCCAAGCGTTGTATAGACATGCGTTTCAAGTCTGTGTGACAAACATTCGCTGAGTTACGGGGGCGGGTCTCCAAAAATGGACCCGTGCAGGACTCTAGACTGAAAAACTGCCTAATATGTAATTACGCTGCAATTATTCTTGTCTGTATGACCAAAAAAAAAAAAAAAACGTAGAAATTTTTAGGTGCTAGTGATCACATCGGTGCCTCCATGCAGTATGGTATAAGCGCAATGCTTTTTAGTTTCCACACGCAGTCCACAAACACTTGAAAATGCGCACATTTAATACAGACATTATAGCCTACATGTAATATAGAGCAGCCCGCTCATTTTAAGATGCCCATCAACATTAAAATTCAGGCTACGCCACTGTTATAGTCAAATTCCCCAATACATCTATTTATTAGACGTATCAGTAATGATAATGGTCACATTTCTAATAAGAAAAAAACATAATATGCAACCAAGGCCAAATTATGACAAACAGAAAAGATTAATTCATTACATTAGTAATCCTTATAGATCTTAGTGAAACTGACTATAAAGAGATGACTCTCTTACCTTTCCTTGTGGTTCTTGAAATGTTGAATGAAATTTGATGTTGTGGTTGTCGTGCCGGATATTCTTGCGTTGCATATTTTGCATCTGGCAAATCTTTTTTTATTGGCACGGTCCAGTTCAAAGTCCTTTTATCCAAACGAGACTATTTGTGGAGCTCGACTACTGTCTGCCATGTTTGGCGCGGTTTGAATTGTGCAGCGTTAAAGGCACAGACGCTATTTAGTGGTGCTGACGTCACAATTATTTTTTTAAATGAATTTTATTGCTGTTTGTTTATTATAAGTTCAAGTCATTGTCGAGTCTTCCACTTCAAGTCAAGTCAAGTCTCAAGTAAATTGTTCTCAAGTCAAAGTCAAGTCAAGTCATTTTCATACTTTAATCAAGCAAGTCGCAAGTCCTGAAAATTGTGACTCGAGTCAGACTCGAGTCAAGTCATGTGACTCGAGTCCCCCACCTCCGGTAATTGATCACTAATTAAGTGTTCACAGAATACTATTCTGTTATAAGTTTATTTATTGTGTGTTTGCCTGCCTTTAACCAGTCTCCCCGGTTTGTTTCCTATTTCATACGTTCTGTAAAATGCAAAAATTAAGGAGGATTTATCTTTTTATTTATAAAGTTGGTGAAGGTCAGATCTTGTCATTCGTATTTCTTTTAACAAATGCTTATCCGATGAGTCTTTCACCCTAGATTCTAAGCCTGCAAGCTTAGATTCAAGTTTTACCTGCTTCTTTATAGTCTCATTCTTTAAAGGGATACTCCACCGTTTTTTCATATTAAACTATGTTATTCCCTTAACTAAGACGAGTTGATACATACTTCTCTCGTCTCAGTGCGTGCACTTAATCGCGGAATAGCACTTTTGGAAGTACTTCGACTCGGTGCAGTAAAAAGTCACGCCTGACTTTCTTCCCACTAGGAACCCACTAGGAAGAGGATCAGGCGTGACTTTTTACTGTGCCGTGTCGAAGTACTTCCAAAAGTGCTATTCCGCCATACATCAGGCCCGGGGTGGGTAATCGGGAGAATTCCCGGTGGGCCGCCTCACTTTTGGGCCGGTCGAGGATTTTTTTTTTTTTTTTTTTTTTTTTACATTTGTCACGTTAGTTACATTAGGCTACACACGTTCCGCGTTCTGACACCGCAGCGCACAGCCTCTGCATGGGTTGTACCATGAGAGGGAGTTCTCCCCTCCCCTCCCATAGAGTTGGTTGGGTCCATAGCCCGTCTTTTCCAAAACGTTTTCTCAGGTAGGCTAACGCGGCACCGCCGGCGCCTACCGATAGCTGGGCCGGCCCTATGGCGGCAAATCAATGACAAAATTAACGGAGCGCACAACTGATGCTTGGCGCGCGCAGTAAATGACATTCGCGAGAGGATAACAGCTCTACAAGCGAGGAACCGGGAACTTGCGAGCTCATTCAAACCCTGCGCGCGCGCATGACATCTCCTCTGCACGCAATACAAGCCTTCGCGCACGCATGATCATTCCCCACGCTCTTGATCTCCTGCTTTTGCTCGCTCGAACACTTTTACTTTTGGCAGTCGATGGGCGGGACTTACTGTTTTAATAACCTCAAATGTCATTAGGTATCACGTTTTTTGATTAAAAAAGCATTTTTTTAAATATTTTTGAATACAAATAAATCTGTAAACATTAGTTCAATATGCCTCTTTGTGGAAGAGTGGGATACATTTCAAATGCTTTCTTTCTTTCTTTCTTTCTGCTTTTGTTAATTTATCAACCTATCCTTGTGGAATAGTGGAACATTTTTTGTTAACTTCTCAGCTTAAGTGAATTATTATTTAACCTTTACATTATTTGTTGAACCATGTTATTAATAAAAACTACACAATGGTAAGAGCTGAACTGTTGCTTCATTTATCCAATTTGGAAAAAGTGCTAATTTGGAATTCCACCATGGAGGAAAAAAGCACTTACTTTTTTTTTTGCTACATGCCATGGGATTAATCAATGCATGCTGATGAATAATGTATTATAATAATAATTAATCTGCATACCCTAGTTTTGCACTGATGTAAAAAGACTGACAGTGACACAATAAGACCTCATGTTAGCAAAATGTTTTAATCTTTTAACTCTTAAAAAAAAAAATATTAAAAAAACATGTATGTTCTTTAATGTTTGATTATAATTTTACTGTCTTCACATAGGGATGGGAATTGATAAGATTTTATCAATAATAATGCCACTGACGATTCTGATTATCGATCCAATTCTTTAACGATTCTCTTATCAATTCTTGATAGCACTGTGTGGAAAAATGTAGTCATATGCTTTAAAAAAAACAACAAGTGGTTTTATTTATTTTAAAGGTTAAGCTTGAGTTAGCAAACTGTACTTTTTATATAATTTATGTAATAAATAGAACCTTATTGTAAAGTGTTACTGATTAGTTATACACCGATTCAGACGTCTCCTGAGTTCACTGCTGGAAAGATCAGTTGTTTTAACCATTCATTAAAATGAATCGGTTCAAATGAGTAATTAGTTCGCGAATTGGACGTGTCGTGCGCGTTGTGTGATTATCCCAGCAGTTAGGACATGGACATCCAAGATTTGTGTCAACATAGAAAACATTTCATCACTGTATAGTTTTATTTTGTTTAATTAAAGTGTTGTTTTATGTCAGCTGAATGTCCGGAACGCTTTTCAGAGAAGATAAGGAAACTTATTTAGCACAATTTACACCCAGCAGTAACTCAGGAAAAATAAATAAAAAAATCTCCGAATGCTCCACATAAAACTTTGGTCTTCCGACCTTTTACCACCTTGTTGATTTGTTTTGATTAATATGTGCGAGGGAGAGAGCAACACAGCACCTAGTTTGGAGACGGTGAAGTCGTTTACACAGAGAGCGCGACCGGCTCTCTCTCTCTCTCTCTCTCTCTGCTCGTTCTTTCGGTGCGGTAAAGTAGGTTTTATGTTGGACATTCGTTAGACATTCGCCAAGCAAATTAAGGGACTGTCTCAAAACTGCACACACACACACACACACACACAAATAAGCATTCCAAGGTGCGAAACCACGCAAAGCATACTAATAAAATGTAAAGATGTGAATTAAGTGGACAACCTATTTTTTGTCAAATAGGCTTAGATAGTTTTAAGCTGTGCATGGGATATTCACTATGAATGGGTACATGGTTATTACATTGTACTCCCAAAATTTCATTTTATCTTATAGAAACAGGTGATGTTACACCACCTGGAATTTGTTCACTAACCCTTGGAACACACCATACACGACTTGAATTTGGAAAATGTCATTTCGTCAATTTTTAATGAATTTTTGAAATACGCAAATCTATATAACTTCCTGGTCATGTGACCTGATGATGTCACACCACATGAAATGTATTCACCAACCCTTGGAGCACACCATACACGACTTGGATTTGGAAAATGTAATTTTGTATATTTTTAATGAAGTTTTGAAATACACAAATCATATATTTTTAATGAATTTTTGAAATATGCAAATCTATATAACTTCCTGGTCATGTGACCTGATGATGTCACACCACATGAAATGTATTCACCAACCCTTGGAGCACACCATACACGACTTGGATTTGGAAAATGTAATTTTGTATATTTTTAATGAAGTTTTGAAATACACAAATCATATATTTTAATGAATTTTTGAAATATGCAAATCTATATAACTTCCTGGTCATGTGACCTGATGATGTCACACCACATGAAATGTTTTCACCAACCCTTGGAGCACACCATACACGACTTGGATTTGGAAAATGTCATTTAGTGTATTTTTAATGAATTTTTGAAATATGCAAATCTATATAACTTCCTGGTCATGTGACCTGATGATGTCACACCACATGAAATGTATTCACCAACCCTTGGAGCACACCATACACGACTTGGATTTGGAAAATGTCATTTAGTGCATTTTTAATGATTTTTTGAAATGCGCAAATCTATATAACTTCCTGGTCATGTGACCTGATGATGTCACACCATATGGGATTTATTCACCAACCCTTGGAGCACACCATACACGACTTGGATTTGGAAAATGTAATTTTGTATATTTTTAATGAAGTTTTGAAATACACAAATCGTATATTTTTAATGAATTTTTGAAATACGCAAATCTACTTCCTGGTCATGTGACCTGATGATGTCACACCACATGTAATGTATTCACTAACCCTTGGAGCACACCATACACGACTTGGATTTAGAAAATTTCAATTTGTCTATTTTTAATGAATTTTTGAAATACGCAAATATATATAACTTCCTGGTCATGTGACCTGATGATGTCACACCACTTGTAATGTATTCACCAACCGTTGGAGCACACCATACACGACTTGGATTTAGAAAATTTCAATTTGTCTATTTTTAATGAATTTTTGAAATACGCAAATCTATATAACTTCCTGGTCATGTGACCTGATGATGTCACACCACTTGTAATGTATTCACCAACCGTTGGAGCACACCATACACGACTTGGATTTAGAAAATTTCAATTTGTCTATTTTTAATGAATTTTTGAAATACACAGATCTATATAACTTCCTGGTCATGTGACCTGATGATGTCACACCACCTGGGATTTATTCACCAACCCTTGGAACATTTTTACAGGTTTTCTAAAGTTTTCTATTTTTTTATTTTTCTAATTGATATTAAAAGAGGAATTTGACAAAGCTGTGAAATTAGATTGATTTCACAAGTAATGACCATTCACATTAAAAAATACATGTTTTGTCATATTTTCATAGAGGAAAAAGAAATTAAGTGCATACAGTTAGCTCATGACATCCCTTTATTGAAGAAAACATACAGAAGTTAAACAATCAAGAGTTTTATTTAATTTTCGTCTGTTTCTTTAAATATTAACAAATGTGAACTTATGGTATTGGAATTTTGTAATATCACCATTATGTAGGCTAGTATAACAGTGAAAAAAGTAGTTGCATGTCTTATAACTGTAAAACCAAATGCTATATTTCAAAAGGCACCAGAGTTTTTACTAAAATGCGATTTTGATGTTAATAACATACCAATTACACTTATACACTCATAAATAGGTTTTACTTTGTACAATAATAATTTCTTCCTCCACAAAGGATTAATGCACAATTTGGAATAGTAAATAAATCAAGGTTAGAAACAAAAACTTTTTTTTAATGACAATTGGTTTGGGAAAACTGTGAAGTTTAAGATCATGTCTTTGCTCTCTTGCAGATTCAATGTGACAGGTGTTGTAGGTGGTTTCACATTTTATGTGTAGGCCTACAGCTACCGTGCAATAGTTCTGAAACGGAATGGTTCTGTGTGTTGTGCAGGACGCAGTAAAAAGGGACAAACAACAGGTAAACAGTTAGCCTATATGGTAAATATGTGACATGGCCCATCATCATTTTGAGTTGCTCCTTTGACCAAGACACAATTTTTCCATTAAATCTCTGTTTTTTTGTGAAATTTAATTTTAGGCTTATTAGATTGTTTTTTGTTGTTGTTGTTTTACCTGACACAATTTTTAAATTGCTTGCTGTCATTAACACTTTTTGTTCTTATATATATACACTACTGGTCAAAAGTTTTAGATCGGTTAGATTTTTTATGTCTTTAAAAGAAGTCTCTTCTGCTCACCAAGGCTGCATTTATTTGATAAAAAACAAGAAAAAAAAAACTGTATTATTGTGAAACATTATGACAATTTAAAATGACTGTTTTCTATTTTAATATATTTTAAAATGTAATTTATTCCTCAGATGAAAGCTGAATTTTCAGCATCATTACTCCATCTTCAGTGTCACATGATCCTTCAGAAATCATTCTAATATGCTGATTTTATGATTTTATGAATTTTTCCAAAATTCTTTGATGAATAGAAAGTTCAAAATAGAATATTTTCTAACATTATAAATGTCTTTACTGTAACTTTTGATCAGTTTAACTCATCCTTGATGAATAAAAGTATTGATTTATTTTATTTCTTTCCCCCAAAAATAAAATAAAAATTCTTACTGACCCCAAACTTTTGAGCGGTAGTGTTTAATGTTACAAAAGCTTTCCATTTCAGATAAATGCTGTTCTTTTGAACTTTCTATTCATCATAGCATCATGAAATAAAAATGTAAAAAACTGTTTTCAACATTGATAATAATCATAAATGTTTCTTGAGCATCAAATCATCATATTAGACTGATTTCTGAAGGATCATGTGACACTGAAGACTGGAGTAATGATGCTGAAAATTAAGCTTTGATCACAGGAATAAATTACACTCAACTATATATTCACATAGAAAACGGCTGTCTTAAATTGTAATAATATTTCACAATATGACTGTTTTTGTTTGTATTTTTAATCAAATAAATGCAGCCTTGGTGAGCAGAAGAGACTTCTTTTAAAAACATTAAAAATCTTACCGATCTAAAACTTTTGACCGGTAGTGTATGTGTATATATATACACATTTATCAAAAAAAAAAAATCAAACATTTTTAGTCATTACTTTAGAGAAAGAGAATGAAGCATTATAAATAAACATTGTGATATCAAAATGATAGATCACGTCACATCTAATATGAATAGAGATGTCCTTCTATTTGTATATTAATTTATTTTATTTGTTTGTTTGATGTATCAAAGACTTTTTTTTCTCTTTTTTAGAAAACATCAAAACAGTTTATAGTGGCAATGGATTTTATTTAATTTTTTAAACATTAAATACATAATTATACTAAACAGTTGCATGGTTCGTATTGATTTTAAAGTTTTACTTTTATAAATAGTTTCCAAATATATGTAAATGTCAATTTTAAATTGTTTAAAAATATTTACTTTCAATCCACTTTGGTTATAGGCCTACACAGCAAAATCCCCAGTGTTAAATTAACACTCCTCAGTGTACATATGTGTCCACACTACAGGGTGTTAAAAATTAACACTGAAGCAGTGTTGAAGTTAATGAGATAATTAAGTGATTAATTAAGTGATGATTGGCCATTAGTGGTGACACCTGATGATAACAAGCAGACTCACTGAAGGAAAGAGAAAAAACAATAACAGAAAAAAGAGAAACACAAGAACTACAACTGACTTAAAGTCATTACACATTGTTGCACTTATTATTACCAGTTTGACTTTATTTCTGTCATACATCGACAAAAGTTCTTGAGATTTAACAGAAGTTTAGACGGTAATGTTTTATGGAATTTTTCTTTTCAAGTTACCATTTTGGTGGTCAGTGTTTGCTTTAGTTGGGCTCTTGACCCTTTTCATTTTTTAATTTTAGTTTTTCTTTGGTTGCTACAACTCTGTGTTTATAAAGCACATTTGTTACTGCAAGAGAAAACATGACCTGCTGACAGTATGTTTTGATGATAAAAACATTATCATGTAGTGTCCTGATTCCCTGATGTCATTCAGAGTCTAAATCTTTTACTATATGCTTGATGTCTTGTTTTATTAATGGTGATTGTAGCTCTGAGATTCTACAGTTTGAGATCCAACAGCAATATTTTTTTTTTTTTTGAAAATGCTTTGTGCAAAGAAGTAGTGATGTGTCGTTCATGAACGATTCGTTCATTTTGAACGAATCTTTAATATGACTCGGGACTACCGAGTTGTCTCGGAGAATGATTCGTTCATTTTGTGTTGACCGCGCATGCGCATTACGCAACATATGGGTCAGTGACTCGTCAGTGTCTGACTCTGATCTGTCTGCTTGGCCGGAAACAGAAAAGATTAGTTCATCTTTCGAGTCTCGAGTTCGGGTTCGGGTCCGAGTCTTTCGTTCTTCCTGTCAGTCCCATAGAGGCTATGCTGTCAGTAGCGGAAACAGAAATGATTAGTTCATCTCTCGAGTCTCGAGTCTTCGGGTTCGAGTCCGAGTCTTTCGTTCTTCCTGTCAGTCCCATAGAGGCTATGCTGTCAGTAACGGAAACAGAAATGATTAGTTCATCTCTCGAGTCTTCGGGTTTGAGTCCTTCGTTCTTTTGTCACGTGACTTGTAACCGTATTGAACACTAATTCACAACCTTTTTACAAACAAGCGCGTAGTTATTTTTATTATTATTATTTTATTTATTTTTTTACTCTTACAGTTACGTGATGCGTTTCTGTTCTCAAGATTATTTTCTATAACATTGAATGTGATATTTAAGAGTTGGTTAATGCAAAGCTTTATCCATATGATAGGGGAAACCACTTTGATGAGACTTGTATACAGTGGATTATAATTTTCAGTTAATTTCATAAACATATACAAATATGGGAAATATATTGACTATTCAAATCTAACTTCACAAATTCAAGTCAATTAGACTATTACTAATTTTGTATCATCTGTATTTTATTTTTCTCTATTGAGTTGTTATATTATTTTGTTGTCCTTGTGTTATTAATGAATAAAAATCAGTTTAAAAAATTGAAATGAAGTGTTATGTATTTTGGATTCATGTATATTTTTGAGTCATTCACTATGTTTTTTGTCCATAATAAATCACCTAAAAAGTTTGAAACCTACACCTTTGTACATAGCTTATTATAACACTGTACACATTCTTGACTGGTTGTTTATTGTTTGTTTATTGCTGTTTTTTTTTTTTGCCAACAAAGCTTTAAAACACATTGGATAACCATCCAAAAAGGAATTAAATCAAATTAAATAAAAATAAATACAAATTAAAAGAACACTAAGCCACAGAGCATAATAACCGTAACTATGAACTTCATTTCAATTTTTTAAACTGATTTTTATTCATTAATAACACAAGGACAACAAAATAATATAACAACTCAATAGAGAAAAATAAAATACAGATGATACAAAATTAGTAATAGTCTAATTGACTTGAATTTGTGAAGTTAGATTTGAATAGTCAATATATTTCCCATATTTGTATATGTTTATGAAATTAACTGAAAATTATAATCCACTGTATACAAGTCTCATCAAAGTGGTTTCCCCTATCATATGGATAAAGCTTTGCATTAACCAACTCTTAAATATCACATTCAATGTTATAGAAAATAATCTTGAGAACAGAAACGCATCACGTAACTGTAAGAGTAAAAAAAATAATAATAATAATAATAAAAATAACTACGCGCTTGTTTGTAAAAAGGTTGTGAATTAGTGTTCAATACGGTTACAAGTCACGTGACAAAAGAACGAAGGACTCAAACCCGAAGACTCGAGAGATGAACTAATCATTTCTGTTTCCGTTACTGACAGCATAGCCTCTATGGGACTGACAGGAAGAACGAAAGACTCGGACTCGAACCCGAAGACTCGAGACTCGAGAGATGAACTAATCATTTCTGTTTCCGTTACTGACAGCATAGCCTCTATGGGACTGACAGGAAGACAGGAAGAACGAAAGACTCGGACTCGAACCCGAAGACTCGAGAGATGAACTAATCATTTCTGTTTCCGGAGTCCGGACCGGACCTGTGTCACACGGCCCGGCCCAGATCAGAGTCAGACACAGACGAGTCGACAACTAACGTCTCGACACGAACCCGAAGACACGAGAGGAGGAGAACAAACGTGATAAATATGAAGTTGCAAAAGAAAGAACGTCTCGGATCAGGAGGTGAGGTCAGATGAACTAAAACTGCAATAGCCTGAACTTAAGACTCAACAACTAATCAATTAATTAAACATTTCAGTTTCTTATAATTCTTCTTCTTATTTTTTACAAATGTAATCAACATTTTCACAAGTACTATATGTGTTGGGCTATTTAACATGTAATTTTAATTATATTCTGCTGAAATGAACGAAATGAACGAAATGACTCGAAAAAAGATTCGTTCATTTTGCTGAACGAGACTCAAAGATCCGAGTCAGTAAAATGATCCGAACTTCCCACTACTACAAAGAAGTTATTGTGTTTAAACGCACAGACATCAAGAATCAGCATATGAATCTCAACAATGGTGACAAAAAACAAACTAGTGACAAACAGATCAACTCTGAACATCACAAAACAAGCTACTAAAGTCAGAACAAAACAATAGCAAAATAAAAGCCAACAGAAAAAACAATGAAAATTAAAGGACAATTCAGCTGCATAATTTATTCATGCTGCAATGCATGATGTCAGCCATTGATACGTTCTGATTGGTGGCTCCCATCATGCACTGCAACATTAAGCATTTGTTTGATTGTCACCATTGTTGAGATTCATATGTAGATTCTTGATGTCTGTGTGTGATTTTAAATCCTTCAGATCTTTAAAACATTGCTGGAAGTAACTACTGTAGTGAAAAATTAATAAAACATTTAGATAATCAGTTTATAATGATAGGTGCCATCAGTAAATCAGGTCACTAGTAATTTCATCATCAAAACATAACCAGGGCTGCCGTTCCAAAAGCATCTTAGGCCTTACTTGATCACAGACCAACTGCAAATTAGGCTTGCGATGCTTTCAGGAAACACAGCCCAAATCATAGTTTCTCTCGCAACAACTTATATGCTCTATAAGCACAGAGTTGGAGCAGCCAGGAAAATACTAATGTTAAAAAGTAAAGGGTCAAGAGCCCAACTAAAGCAACCACTGACCACCATAATGGTGACATGAAACGAAACATTCCATAAAACATTACCATCTAAACGTCTGTTAAATCTAAATAAGACCGTGTGTAGATGTATGACAGAAATAAAGTCAAACTGGTAAAATAATAAGTGCAATAATGGTTCAAAGTCAGTAGTTCTTGTGTTTCTCTTTTTTCTGTTCTTGTTTCTCTTTCCTTCAGTGAGTCTGCTTGTTATCATCAGGTGTCACCACTAATGGCCAATCATCACTTAATTAATCACTTAATTATCTCATTAACTTCAACACTGCTTCAGTGTTAATTTTTAACACCCTGTAGTGTGGACACATATGTACACTGAGGAGTGTTAATTTAACACTGGGGATTTTGCTGTGTAGTAATAAGCCATAATAGTTATGAAATCACATATAAATATTTATCTATATCAACTGTAAAACATTTAAATATCACTTTCTTCAAAACAATATCAGCTTCAATATGAGTGGCTCATGGGCATAAAATATACAATTGTCTTCCACATCAACTTTAAAGCACAAGTGTCTAATGAGTGTAGGCCTACTACTCAGTGTTATTTATCTTATATGAAAACTCATTAACTTTGTTCGTTATAGAATATCTATGAGGTGTCATCTATAATTTACTCCAATCTAAAACATGTTTCTTGAAAAGAAAGTTCAATGTATTTGTAACATCAAGAATATATTTTGTTTAGATAATGGAGCATAGGCAATTATTACATCCGTAACTTAAAAAATGTTTATTATTCAGCCTAAATTGGGAAGTACTTCAAGTGTCTCTAATCCAATAAGCCTAAAAAGTTCTCTGGGAATTGCATACAATTAAATATTAGCTAAATATTTGTAAGTTCTATAAAACTAAAGATACCATCATCTTTAATCAATTTCCACAACCAAAATTCCCAAACCAATTGTCATTAAAAAAAGTTTTTAAAAAAAATTATTATTGTACAAAGTAAAACCTATTTATGAGTGTATAAGTGTAATTGGTATGTTATTAACATCAAAACTGCATTTTAGTAAAAACTCTGGTGCCTTTTGAAATATAGCATTTGGTTTTACAGTTATAAGACATGCAACTACTTTTTTCACTGTTATACTAGCCTACATAATGGTGATATTACAAAATTCCAATACCATGAGTTCACATTTGTTAATATTTAAAGAAACAGACGAAAATTAAATAAAACTCTTGATTGTTTAACTTCTGTATGTTTTCTTCAATAAAGGGATGTCATGAGCTAACTGTATGCACTTAATTTCTTTTTCCTCTATGAAAACAGCTTTGTCAAATTCCTCTTTTAATATCAATTAGAAAAATAAAAAATAGAAAACCTGTAAAAATGTTCCAAGGGTTGGTGAATAAATCCCAGGTGGTGTGACATCATCAGGTCACATGACCAGGAAGTTATATAGATTTGCGTATTTCAAAAATTCATTAAAAATAGACAAAATTATATTTTCCAAATCCAAGTCGTGTATGGTGTGCTCCAAGGGTTGGTGAATACATTACATGTGGTGTGACATCATCAGGTCACATGACCAGGAAGTTATATAGATTTGCGTATTTCAAAAATTCATTAAAAATACACTAAATGACATTTTCCAAATCCAAGTCGTGTATGGTGTGCTCCAAGGGTTGGTGAATAAATCCCAGGTGGTGTGACATCATCAGGTCACATGACCAGGAAGTTATATAGATTTGCGTATTTCAAAAATTCATTAAAAATAGACGAAATTATATTTTCCAAATCCAAGTCGTGTATGGTGTGCTCCAACGGTTGGTGAATACATTACATGTGGTGTGACATCATCAGGTCACATGACCAGGAAGTTATATAGATTTGCATATTTCAAAACTTCATTAAAAATATACAAAATTACATTTTCCAAATCCAAGTCATGTATGGTGTGCTCCAAGGTTGGTGAATACATTTCATGTGGTGTGACATCATCAGGTCACATGACCAGGAAGTTATATAGATTTGCGCATTTCAAAAATTAATTAAAAATATACTAAATGACATTTTCCAAATCCAAGTCGTGTATGGTGTGCTCCAAGGGTTGGTGAATACATTACATGTGGTGTGACATCATCAGGTCACATGACCAGGAAGTTATATAGATTTGCATATTTCAAAAATTCATTAAAAATACACTAAATGACATTTTCCGAATCCAAGTCGTGTATGGTGTGCTCCAAGGGTTGGTGAATACATTTCATGTGGTGTGACATCATCAGGTCACATGACCAGGAAGTTATATAGATTTGCATATTTCAAAAATTCATTAAAAATACACTAAATGACATTTTCCAAATCCAAGTCGTGTATGGTGTGCTCCAAGGGTTGGTGAATAAATCCCAGGTGGTGTGACATCATCAGGTCACATGACCAGGAAGTTATATAGATTTGCGTATTTCAAAAATTCATTAAAAATAGACGAAATTATATTTTCCCAATCCAAGTCGTGTATGGTGTGCTCCAACGGTTGGTGAATACATTACATGTGGTGTGACATCATCAGGTCACATGACCAGGAAGTTATATAGATTTGCATATTTCAAAAATTCATTAAAAATATATGATTTGTGTATTTCAAAACTTCATTAAAAATATACAAAATTACATTTTCCAAATCCAAGTCGTGTATGGTGTGCTCCAAGGGTTGGTGAATAAATCCCATATGGTGTGACATCATCAGGTCACATGACCAGGAAGTTATATAGATTTGCATATTTCAAAAATTCATTAAAAATATATGATTTGTGTATTTCAAAACTTCATTAAAAATATACAAAATTACATTTTCCAAATCCAAGTCGTGTATGGTGTGCTCCAAGGGTTGGTGAATAAATCCCATATGGTGTGACATCATCAGGTCACATGACCAGGAAGTTATATAGACTTTTTTTTTTTATTCATAAGAAATGTAACAAAAACATTTTTTCACCAATCTAAGTTGTGTATTATATGCTGCATGTGTGTATAAATACATTGTTGGTCATTTGAGGTATTTACATAAACCAACCACAAAGTTAAATAGCCTAGATGTATTTAATTTAAAACATTCAGTTTAATTACATATGTATAACAGATATATAAATCATATACAAGTTAAAAATTGGCTTAATCTATTTTTAATCCATTTACTAACATCAACTACATACGTAAAAGGATCACGTTTTTAGTGTTTTTGTGGAATAATGCACATACTTTACCAACTTTGTTGCCGATTTGGCACTTTTGAGACACTCCCTAACTTGAAGTGCCCAAGTGGGGATAGTTGTGAGGACTTTTTCACTTCCAATTCTTAAAACAATTACATCATCGAATAATATTAAAATTCACTTTTGACATTATGCTTTACAATGTGACCTAGACGAGATACAGCATCATCCACGACTATTAAGCCATTACATATCAATTAATGCTGCAGAAAAGATCGAATGTCTAACGAATGTCCAACATAAAACCTACTTTACCGCACCCGTTCTTTCAGTTAAACATACGCCCTGTCACAAACGCAGCCGTTCATCTACATTACTCACCGATCAAATAAGACTTTGGCGGGACAAAAATTCACTTTGGCGTGAGTTTCCATTAGACTCGCACGGTAGCCAGGCGTCTCATCAAATGGTGAGGCGAGCTCAGTTGACGCTGTGTGCTCAGTGTTGCCAGATTGGGACGGTGATTTCCAGCCCAAAAGCTCACCAAAACCCGCCCACTACAAGAAAAAACCGCCCAAAATTTTACTGCCAAAATAATATGATATAATTTCATTACCATGTCATTCAAGGTTGATAAGCACAATTTGTATCTCCTTAAAACAAAATAACAATGATAAAATAAAATAAAAAATAAAAAAAAATTCCAGGAAAACAGATCAAAACAGGGCAATAATTAAGGAGAATTAGCCAATATGACTAAAATGTCCAGATGGACACTGTCAAAACGGCAATCAAGAAATGAACCGATGACTTTAACCCTCGGAAGTACACATTGCAGAACATAACGCAGAATTTAGCAGTAAAAACGGATTCATCGATTCAAACCTTTTTCAGCAGCTGTCAGGGTCGAGTATAGTGCAGTCTGGACGGTGTAAAAGTTGCCGAAGTCTGGTAAGGTTAGGCTAGTGTGCACATGACCATATTTGATTTCATTTCAAGTCATTCAACTGTGCTCTCTCCTCTCAGAGTTATAGTCACCATCGATATCTCCCACCACATGTACGTTTTTAGAGTTGCTCACTATCTCACTCTTTACTGTGCAGATACAACTTACTGTTTAGTAGGCTATATCACTTTGGCATTAGCGATCACTTGAATATACGGAATATACAGCTACAACTTATCGCGCTCATTCGCATCTGCCTGCTGATCGCTGATTGGCTAAAAGTGCTTGCTCGTCGGTGATGTCAACACCAACGCCAGCTGACTCTGCATGGGCGTGTGTGTACAGTAATGTCATGATGACTGATTTTATGGACTACATGCACACTTTAGTTTAGTTTTTTAACCAATTAGACTTTAAAATGTAGATGTTTGAAAACCGCCGAACTGACCCCAAACCAGCCCAAATTTTGTCCACCCGCCCAAACCCTTTTTTACCCGCACAATCAAATTCAAAACCGCCCAATTGGGCGGGAACCCGCCCAATCTGGCAACACTGTGTGTGCTTCAAGATTCTGACGCAAGTGCCAATTTGGCCCAGAGAAAAAGTGCTACGATTCCGATTGGCCCAGATAAATGTCAATTATAAGAATTATTCAATAATGTTTCGCAATTCTAGCCTGCATGGCAGTTACTGTGAGAAACACTCCGGTTCTACGCGATTCACGTAAATGACCCAATTGACCAAGAAAACGGCGATTGTCCCCGAAAAGGGACAAGTTTGCAGGTCTGTTAAGTGCACGCACTGAGATGAGAGAGGTATGTATCAACTCGTCTTAGTTAAGGGAATAACATAGTTTAATATGAAAAACGGTGGAGTATCCCTTTAATGACGAAGCATACTGTATGAGATGACAGCACCTCTTAAAAAAGCTTTGCCCATCAACCATAAGATTAAAAGCCAGACATCTGGGGAATCATTGGTTTTAAGATAACCTTTTTTTTTATTTATTTTTTTATTATGCATTATTAGGGGGGTGATCTGAGATGGACATTAGACCAATATCATACAATATAATTCTATCCAACACTAATCGTGATGAAAAAAAGAATCCATCCTTGAAAAGACTTGAGTGGGGCTGAATAGAAATGAAAATCGTTATCCTCGGGGTGTAAAATTCTCCAAATGTCAAGGAGGTTAAGATCATTACAGAGGTCTCTTAAGGGCCTGGGCTTTCTGGCAGAGGCGGTTTACAGTCAAAGGTCAGCATTCATGACACAGTTGTAGTCACCACCACCCAGAACAGTAAATGAGCTGGAACAGGATGTCTGATCCCTTAACAATATTTTGAAAGGAATTGTGGGCATACACAGAGCCTAATGTGACCCTTTCTCTGTAGAGAAATATTTATCTTTAATCGTTTATTTCTAACTCAAAGGCAAATGTTTGTGAAGTAATATGGCCACACCTCTACTGTTTGATTTAACAATATTTGGCCCATCCATCTCGCTGTAGTTTTGCATGTTCAATGTCACTTAAATAAGTTTATTTTAAAAAGTTTAAACACATGGTTCATCCCCTCCAAATTAAGAGTCAGCATTTTAAAAGTACTCATGAAATAATGTTATAGAGGTAAAGAAAAATATGCTGACATTGAAAAACCTGAAAGAAAGCACATCCAAAATGGATCAATGACTATCCTTCCACTCCAACAAAACCCAGAATAAATCAATCATTCGCCATGATTTTTTTTTTTTTTTTCAGAAGCTGCATCTGAATTGCTATTTGGATATATTTATGGACAAAAGCAGTTTGGTTACCAAACATTCTTAAAATATATATTTCATTTTCTGTAAAAGAATATCAATAAATTGTAGGAAATGATGACAGAATTTTTCACTTTTGGCTGAGTTCTCACCAAAATATTAAATTATTTTTTTCTTTTTTTAATGAAGTGATGCTCTAAATAAGAAACTAAAACTGCTAGTAGATGGCAGTAAATGTCTAAATGAGTAAGTTATTGAGTTATTCTTTCATTCGATTCTTTCAAAAAGCTGATCCATTCCCTTGTCAAAAAATCCTATTGGAATTTCAGTTTATCCTGTAGGATCTTATTGGATTCCAATAGGATCTTATTGGATTCTTACAATCCTATTGGACATTCTGATTTATTTTAATGGAATTTCACTTTGTCCTGTAGGATCTTATTGGATTCCAATAGGATCTTATTAGATTCTTATAATCCTATTAGACATTTTGATTAATTTTAATGGAATTTCACGTTGTCCTGCACTGTTAGACATTTCTTGTAATTTTACAGGAAATTCCTGGCTAATAGTTGCCGTAAATTTACTGTAAACAGCATACAGGACTGTTATTGTAAAATAACTACAACAAGGTACTGTACTTAATAGAATTTCCTGTAATTTTACAGGATAGAATACTGTAAATATTACAGCAAAATTTTATATTTACGGCAACTTAGTAGCCAGGAATTTCCTGTAATTTTAGTAATTTCCTGTAATTTCACAGGACAGAATATTGTAAATATTACAATTAAATGTTGTAACTTGGATAAATGTCCTCTTTCAGACTTCTGCAAAGAAAAACAAAACACTTAGTATTTTTTTTTCTATATTTTATTTTCTCTTAAAACTGATGAGAGACAGAGTGCACAATGCACAAACAAACAATCTATAATTATACCAAACTGGTTGAACATGAGTTGTCAAACACTGTCCTCTAATGTCCCCTGCCCACTAATGTCCTCTAATGTCCCCTGCCCAATGTCCTCTAATGTCCCCTGCCCACTAATGTCCTCTAATGTCCCCTGCCCACTAATGTCCTCTAATGTCCCCTGCCCAATGTCCTCTAATGTCCCCTGTCCACTAATGTCCTCTAATGTCCCCTGCCCACTACTGTCCCCTGCCCAATGTCCTCTAATGTCCCCTGCCCAATGTCCTCTAATGTCCCCTGTCCACTAATGTCCTCTAATGTCCCCTGCCCAATGTCCTCTAATGTCCCCTGCCCAATGTCCTCTAATGTCCCCTGCCCAATGTCCTCTAATGTCCCCTGCCCACTAATGTCCTCTGCCACTAATGTCCCCTGCCCACTAATGTCCCCTAATGTCCCCTCCCCACCAATTCGAAATCCAGCAGTTTTCTCAGAAGTGTGCAGACTGGTGCGTTCAGCCCTCGTCTTTTCTCTGCCTTGCTGCCCGTCTGGGGATTTATGCCGCAAAAGGCTCTGAAAACAAGGGGGAAAAAACACACTTATCAGGTAACATTTAAGACTGATATGACATTGTCAATTACAGAAAAGTTATAAACATTGATTAAGATCCCTTCATATATCAAGTCATTGCTTATGGAGGTATATTTGTGACAGTGCGATTTGTTGTTGCAGAGAAAAGCCACACATGTGTATCAGTAAATTTGAAGTCAAAGAGAGAAATGTTTTAAGAGTTGCAAACTTGTAGAATTTTTTTTCTCTCTCCCACAAACACAACACAACAGTTACACCTTCTCAAATTCTTCATTGCAGGTTCACAAATCCTATTCTACAAATCACAAATTTAGAAACTCGTACGCTCACATTTTTGATACAATTGCTGCAGTGAATATGGTGCCAAACGCATTTACACACCCGTATCAAGAAATGTGAAGTCGTGGAGAAATTTTGCACATCCCAGGGTTCGTACACTTTTTCCAAGGTCAAATTCAAGCACTTTTCAAGCACTTTCCAGGTCCATTTTAAAGCTTTTTCCAGCACCTTACACTACCGTAAATTACATACCAATACATAGTTAAAATTATTATTTAGTGTTTTTATCACATCAAAAGAGATAAACAGCCAAATGTTTCATAATAGCAGAGGGCTGCACGATATAGAAGAAAAATGAGATATGCGATAACTCATTAAATAATACGATATTCAATATGCGATACGATAATGCTTAAAGTGTGTCAAATTAACTTAAATTATCTTTAAAATATCTTTAAAATGATATAAACTACACATACGTGTTTCACATTCTTTTTGTGATAAGAAAATATCCCTACAACTTCAAGACAGTGAACATCAGTGTTCTGTAACATAAGAAGTGTTATTTTAATATCACTGGGGTTTAGGGGTTCAGGTTATCCTACATTAGGTTTATTTAACAACAGAAACTGATTAATCAAATGTAAAAATAAACACTGCTTAGTTTTCACTGCATGAATTAAATATACTGATTCTTATTAAAGTTTTATTCTTCAAAATGTATCACTAAGTATATAGCCTATAATTTCATTATATTAATGTCCAAATATTGCTTACAATACCAGATAATGTGATTTATAGGCTGTAAAACTGAAATAATTTCAAATATGAAGACTTAGAAATATTCAGAAATATTTGACAGGCCTTCCCGTTTTGGGACACATTTTTGATATAGACAAGGTTTGAACAATATCTGAGTGCACAGGCACCTGCCTGATAAATGTATTTCATTGCCAAGATGTCTTGGGCCAAGACATAACGTTAGCTAATACATTTACTGGAATAGAGCAGTGTAAATATTGCATAGGGCCATCCTAAACCTTACAGTAACAGTATACTTCTTATGACACTGACTGATTTCAGTTCAGCAATCAACGACTGCTGTTATGCACTGGGCTAACGTTTGCAGGTTAATTTGCACGTTACAGTTCTGTAATTTTGGCAATGTTCACTGCATATTCCACAAATGAACGTGACATAACGGACATGCAATACTTAAATTACATTATCACACCAAGTACTCTCAGTCACTAATGGCCCTTTCAGATAGGACGCGGACCGCGCTGCGCTATGAAATGAAACCGATATATTTATTTCAATGGCTTGCGCCGCGCGACTCGGACCAAAGCGGAGCTCAGCGAGCTCGTGCGCACGCCGCGGTCAAAGTTTAAAATAGTTCAACTGTTGCCGCTGCGTGGCCAATAAAAACGGTGCATCCAAACAACCGCGGAAATCAAAATGAAAACTCCGCCTACTTTTGCTCTGGCCAGGTAACGCAAATCAATCTGTATCTGATTCTGAAGGGCTACATTTTTTTTCTCCATTTAATAAAGAACTATTTCGTCAGAAAGATATTTCTTGTGAAAGAAATACAGTTACAAATTCAAGCATTTTCAAGCATTGTATCCAAAATTCAAGCACTTTTCAAACCTTGAAAACACAACATCAAAATTCAAGCACTTTCAAGGATTTCAAGCACCCGTACGAACCCTGACATCCGCAAATCAGTATGTGAATCAATCCAATGAGAGTTGCACACTTGAAGAATATTTCTTGTATATGTTTCTAGCACAAACACAAGTACATAACTGCAGCTGCTTGAATCTGCTGCAACAAATCTCAAACACTGTTTTTCCCTTTTAAGTGACAAGTTTAGCGCGCTCTCCATTTTGCACCGTGATATTTGGTTCAAAAGTGAGTTGTGCATCTGTAGAGGCAGTGGGCGGAGCCTACATTAATATTCATGAGTTTCCCGAGCATGCGCGTGTCTAACTGCTCATTTTAGCTCACGCGATCGGTTCTCAGCAGGTTTAATGGATTATTTCAAAAAAAGGTAAATATAGTACAATTGTGCATCATTTCATAAAGATCATATACTTTTATGAAATTAAATGATGCACAACTGTATTTTAAGTTCGCGCTAAAACTATATTTACCTTTTTTGAAATAATCCATTAAACTTGCAGAGAACCGATCGCGTGAGCTAAAATGAGCAGTTAGACACGCGCATGCTCGGGAAACTCGTGAATATTAATGTAGGCTCCGCCCACTGCCTCTACAGATGCACAACTCACTTTTGAACCAAATATCACGGTGCAAAATGGAGAGCGCGCTAAACTTGTCACTTAAAAGGGAAAAACAGTGTTTGAGATTTGTTGCAGCAGATTCAAGCAGCTGCAGTTATGTACTTGTGTTTGTGCTAGAAACATATACAAGAAATATTCTTCAAGTGTGCAACTCTCATTGGATTGATTCTAGGGGTGACCCCGAATAGTCGAAGATTCGATGCTTCGATAGGAGGAGCCTGATTCGACTACCGATCTCACGGTCAAATCTTCGCAGAGGTGTTATGAAATGAGGATCATGCCACTTTGGCTATATGAGGGCGCTCAATGTCTGATTTCACATAGAACTACCGGTTTTCTGTCAATACATTAATATTCAGCCTATTATGATAATGCTGTAGGCCTATATAAAAATGTGCAAAGAAAGAAGCTTTTAATAAATATTTTTTAACGTGCGTGAATAAATCCAAACACCCCGCGTCCGCGTGACAGATTTAAGTTTCACTTTCAATCTGTGACCGACAGAGGAGCGTCTTGGCGGCAAGGTTTTAAATCTTTAACAATGTCTGGGATAAGAAAATCTAAAGTGTGGATGTACACCATCAGAAAGGATATTCTCCAAGGCTGGATTTAGCATCAGGAAAACCATGATCGCACTTCTGCCGGCCAACGTTAACATGTTTCACGCATAGACTGGGTTTCATGTTAGAATGTATTTTATCCGCGCGCACAATTTGAAAAGACTCCAACGGACAGACAGAGTGAAAGACTGGATTGTTCTCTCGATCAGGTATACGGGTACAAGTGATTTCAAAACTTTTCAGTCGGTTCTAATTTGATTTTTGGATGCTGTGAACATTTTTAGCTAAAGACTGCCTCTCCAGTTTAGCATTTATTGTTGTTTCTGCAGTTAAAAAGACAAAGTTGAAAATTCTGGCTACTATCGTTATTTTAATAATTTTAATAATAATTTTTATCTTATTTATTAATCTGTCAGGGTTATCTAATCTAACTATTTGTGACTTGTGTTTTGAATATATGTTCCCCTGCACTTTAGGCATTTTGCACACATTTGCTCCTCATCCTGTGACTTGATTCTGATTTATTTCGTTTTGTATTTTTATTTATTAGAAAGGTATATTCTGTTCTAATTTAATTTAGTAAATTAATTGTTTATTTTTTCGGTGCATCGATGTTGTGCTGTAGGCTGGCCTGCTCGCACAGGTAATTTAGCCGATTTAATTTAATTTGCATGTGAAATGCAAATCTGCAGTGTGGCCTTTCTGGAGTTATGTTATTTCTTAGTTTTATTGATCAAAAATGTTTTTATACATTTTCTTCTATATCTTTGTGTGATTTTCTGTACATCGCGGCTTTGAAACGTTAAAGCCCCGCCCCCAGCCCCACCCCCATACACATGATTCGACTATTAGTCGACTATAGGCAAGACATGACGATTCTGATTCGACTATGAAAATCCATAGTCGGGGACAGCCCTAATTGATTCACATACTGATTTGCGGATGTGCAAAATTTCTCCACGACTTCACATTTCTTGATACGGGTGTGTAAATGCGTTTGGCACCATATTCACTGCAGCAATTGTATCAAAAATGTGAGCGTACGAGTTTCTTAATTCGTGATTTGTAGAATAGGATTTGTGAACCTGCAATGAAGAATTTGAGAAGGTGTAACTGTTGTGTTGTGTTTGTGGGAAAGAAAAAAAATTCTACAAGTTTGCAGCTCAAAACATTTCTCTCTTTGACTTCAAATTTACTGATACACGTGTGGCTTTTCTCTGCAACTACACATTGCACTGTCACAGGTGTTCAGTTGATTTAAATCAAATATACCTCCATAATTGCTATGATCGTTTTCATGACAGTGCCATGTTTAAACTCACCTCTGAATGAATTCAAGTGTGCTTGCGGCTTCTGCCGGATATTGCAAGTTGAATACATAGTAGGCAGCGAAGACTGCTGCCAATCCATGCAGGAGGTTGCTGTGGGGCCCCATCACACATGCTCCTTCCATGGACATAATCCAAGTGTCTGCGCCACGCAGAATCTCTCCTGAAACCCATTAACAATGATAACTAAAAGCTGCACAACACACTATTGCCACCTAACATGAATGCATTAATGTTCAAGTGGAGAAAGACTCGCACACCTCCACTTGAACATTATTATCTCCTTTGACCCCCGCACCCTCCATCAACAAATCAAAGAAAGACATTTTTTAGGCGCAACAGTCCTCCCTCAACCACATGAATTCATTAAAGAATTAACTTTTACAAAATAAGGGAAGATCATACCTGGTACAATTAATCGAGGTGTGCTTGGCAGAGTGACAGCTCTCTCAATATCGGCAGTCGTGGCAGAGGGCTGGAGAATAAAAACCATAAGTTAACCATGGGTAAGTTGAGTAAACAACGACAAATAAAACTTGCCCCAAAATCTGTAATGTTCTGCTCAACACTAAGGGGGAAATCAGCTTCAACTTATGGTGCCAAATGTAGAAACAGTTGCACATGGCAATTCTTTTTTTTAAATATGGATGCCATGTCAATAAAACAGTAAATTAAAATTATTTTATGAACTACATGGCAGGAAGCAATGGCTAACCCATCAGAGTCGGATCAGACCATGGACTCCGCCCACTTCACTGGGTAGGCTCCGTTTCGGGTCTACATTCCGCATTCAGAGCAACGAGTACAGCCAGATTGGAATCATGTTAGCCCAATGAGCGCTGGGGGTGGATGGGACTAAACGTGATGAACCAATTAGCTGGGGGCCCATTTTCAAGCAATGTCTGCCTGCGCGCTGACTGCATCGAAGAACAGAGAATATAGATTGAGGCAGGAAATGGGACAAGTTTTCTTTTGAAAAGGTATCTAAAGCCCTCCCCCTTTATAAACGCTTTGAATGAGACGGGTGTCAGACTGAAGCGCTAGCTTTGGTCTGATACTCGGGCTGTTCAGAGTCTATGGAATATTAGAATAACTTTTGCAAAGTGTGTTCATTGCAAAGGATGGGGCTGGTAACTGATTTCTGGTAATTAACAATTACAAAATAGCAGGACAGAGATTGGAGGGAGGGAGTGAGGGAATGGTTAATTTATGTATATGCACTGCAAGTTATACTCACATCAGCCGTAAGGAAGATACCATCCCCCTCCTTGAAGTGAGCAAGCAGGCACATGATGGTGCAGATAGCTTTGTTGCCACTCTCTTCATTGTAGGCTTCCAGAACCTTCCCCACTCCTGGTGTCTTCTGCTGTTGGAAGTACTCTATGATGTTCTGACTCCTGTTGTCTATGGCAGCTGGCAGCTTCTCCTGGATAGGAATTCCGGTCAGCTCACTGAAATGCAAGAACAGGCCCTTCAAGGAGAAGAGAAAGGGCCAGTCATCCTTCATTTTTGAGATGCTGTGTGGAGGGTCAGCATTAAGTTCACAACGCTGGAGAATGTAGGTTCTCTGAAGCCATCTCTGAAGCGCTGCTCTCTCCACACCTGACATTCCTTCCTAAAGGAGGGGGGAGTCAAAATTTGGATGCATCAATACTCAAAAATAAAATATAGGTTTGTGCCTAAGGATGCCTAAATATAATTTCCACTATTCCTACCTGGGCATATAGCTGCTGCATCTGAGTTTTCATCTCTTGTAAGGTTTCATCAGTCTCCCCTGAGGGGAGTTCTTGAGGTGCCCATCGGACACATCCATACTGATCAACAGGACCTCTTCCATTTGTCCTCGCCTGGCGATTGCTGAGCTTATTCTTCCTTAAACGTGCCAATGTGTTGTTTCGGTTGACGTGCTCGATTCTGGTTTTTACTTGCTGGATGAGCGATGCCCCAGCTGTATTTTCATCATCATCCACATCCCCAAAACATGTGGGGTACTTCTGTATTATATCGTTTACAACTTTCAAACAGATCCCTCTATTTGGATTTGCATTGTGCACCCTCATTTGATCGACAACCTCTCTGACCAACGCTCTTCTGGCAGCAGGATTCGGTCTAGTAGATTTTGCAATGGCTGACTGGATCTCTGGCGTCATCTTCTCCCAGTTAACCTTCAAGGATGCAAACAGAAAATGGCGAAAAAAGAGAGAAGGATACAAGGATATAAGCTTTTAAGGGTGCATTTATAGTCAATTTCAGCATCAGACTCAAACGAAGTAGTGATCTAATTCTAAGATCTAAATGTAATCTAAGAGGCCTGTCTGTAGCCAGTTGTTGAGAGTTCCACTAAGTGGCCTGTCAAAAACGATCGTACGTAGCGAGTTAAGTGGCTCCAAAGATGTTTTTTTTTTCCAGGATATTTCAAAGAGAACTGAGATGCCTGAACGCGATTAGAATAGTAGGCTATATGAATTTTTATCTAATCCTCCTCACTCCCAACAATAGTGCAAATCAAGAAGTTAACTCACAGGGAAATGGGGTACCTTAGGCTAAGTTCTGCGTTATGTTTGTGATCCAAAATATAGCCTGCAATAGATGCTTTTACAGAACCCTGTCGCTCAGTATTTTAATCTCTCTCTCTCTCTGATGTAGGCTAGGTATACGTCACCAACATTACACCTCGCTGTGTAAGCAGGTTGAGTTGCAGTCCATCTGCAATAAATGTAATATTTAATATTTTGTGATATGGGGGAAATGGGCCTAAGTGAAGCATTAACTGTCCACAAAAGCATACCTAGGAGAGTTGATCATATGTTCCTTACGGCCCCGGCATCCTACACGAACGCACCTAGAAATTCCTGATCATAGACAGGCTTCTTGCTGCGTCACTTAGAAAACGAAAACGAGGCTGAGGTTAACATGGCCACGACGTGAATACGGCGAATCGGTCCAACAAAGTGGCATTCACCGAAGACAGTGGCTGATGTTTACGTCATACCAATAATGTACAAAGCGTAGCCTACCCAGCCCATTCTATTCCATTTATTATTGTTTTAATTTTTATTTTTAAAGTATAACAAAATCTGAGAAAAAACAAACATCGGCCATTGCCATCAGCCACATTGCTATTTTGAACATCGTCATCGGCACAGAATTTTGCCATCGGTGCATCCCTATCGAGTAAAATAGAAATATATTTTAGGAATCGCCAAGACCCGCCCCACCTTAAAATGTACAGGCCATGGTGTGCGTGGTGAGGGCATTGGGTTGGACGTTCGGGGTGTCTCAGGTGAGGAGAGTTGTGGACTTCCTGCGGGGGACAGGGTTGAGGAGAGTTGTGGAGAGCCAAGAGGAGACAGGGCTGAGAAGGAACCTGAAAAAATATTTACCATTAGACCCCAATGATCCAGACATATTATGGTGTATTTAAACACCAATCATATTTTCTATAAAATAAAACCATTCATTTTTCATTTATTTCAAACTTTTTGTCATGGTAGCCCCAAAAAACAACTGTAGAAAGCCACCTGACAGCCAAGGTCACATGTCACGCTTCAAAAGAAATTTGATTAGTGACCAGGGTGGGAATTCCATTTGGCCATCGATGTTGCAACTTTTAGGGCACAAAACGAAAGTGGATTTCACAATCTGCCAAACACATCAGTTAATACATCACGCCACAATCATACCGTATATAAAAAAAAAATCACAATCATATTAGAACACATTAAGCTACATAACAAAAGCACACTCAGGGCATAGTTCATGAAATAGGCTAGTAAGGCTACATAATCAAATTTTTACCGGGTATGATGGGGTGGCTATGGCAGAGAGGCTATGATGGTGGAGCAATGATGGGAGTGGCACCATAAAAGTAGTCTAGAGATCGCATAGTTAAGAGATTAGGGGTGCGTTCATAAATTAACTCTGAGTGCAGTTTCCGAACCGTCAAGAGTGTAGCAGAGCGTGCTCGGAGTGAATTTACAAACGCACCCTAGGTTTACAAGTTCAATTGTGAACATTTCGATGTGTAGCCTAATATACTTAGAATTAAAAACAGTTAAATCATTAAATAGGATGAAGGATAAAAGTGCCTTGTCACTCCATGCAGACGACCACCCCCATCCCGGAACCCGAACCACCCAACCTACGGTTACCTTGAGATGAAAAGGCACGGAGAAGCTTTCTAGACTGGACCACACGGAGAAAGGGCAGAAGATTTTCTTCACTTAGAAGGCTCATGTCCTCCTTGTTCTCCACACCAAGTTCCTCCAGGCCTGCCATCAAGGTAGTTAGTGTGTCTGCGGGGAGGTCCGGAAGTACTGCCAAGACAGCCCTCCTGAGCTCCTCCTGTGCTGCAGCCATGTCTCTGCAAAGGAGTGATGGAGACAGATCATTGTAATGTCACACATTGTGTAGGCTGGCAAAGGATAATAATCCAGTAGATCATCATGCCTCATGCAAACAAACTGCTCTTGAGGTGTCCCCAAAACACTATAGACCCCAATGTCCCTCATCTTAACAAAACAATATTTTTCTGTGACAAATGACACAGAGCCATGGTGCACAATGACCAGCTCTATCTTGCCAACCTCCAACTCTTCTTCAGTTTTCCCCAGCAAAATAAACATGCCCTTTTTGTATGCTGTGCCCTTCACCGTCACTGTGTAAGATGCTACTGTATCTTTAGATTCAAAATGCAAACCAACAACAGCCTCTCGGATTTTGTCGCTGTAGTCATTTACATAGAATGTCATCTCTTTATCCAGTAACACACTCGGCTGAAACATTTCACCTGCACTCAAGTATGCCTGGAAGAGCTGGTGTCTCTCTGCGACTGTCTTGCAGATGTTCTTGAAATTATGTAACTTCCTAGCACATCTTTTGAAGAATGTGTGCTTACTCTCAAACCTGAGAGTCCAAAGGCGAATAAGGGGACCAAAGTGGGTAATGAGCTCTGGATAATGAAGTAAATAGTGGTGTTTGGGCTTCAGGGGCTCATTGGGAAAGAGCTGCCTTCGAAAGTAGATATACTCCTCAATGAGTATTTTAAGATAAGCAACCTGATCTGTAGTGATTGCTGGTGCACAAATGAGCTCTACAATTTCTCTGAGCTGCAGCACAAGTTGCCAGGCAGCATTCTCACATGGATTCCTAATCCTATCTCCTATCAGGAGAGGGAGCAAACGCAGAAAGCACCAGTTCTGGACTGCATGTCCACTAAGTCTTCTGCTACCTGGTGAAACATCGGCTGGTTTGTCCTGGGCATCATTTCCCTGATAGTTGAACTGATCTTTGCACCTGTTGAGTTGTGTATAGTTGAAATGTTTCTCCTCAACTAGATAACCAATCAACAAACTAAGGTCACAGGAAACAATGCCTTCAAACAGATCATGGCCAAGACATGGGGGTAATCCAGGCTGGCAAACATGAAAGAAGGACAGTTGGTTAAAAGGAGAGTTTGATTTGATACCACATTCAGAATTGGTACCAGTGTTTTCTAATTCTTGTAGATGATTCAGAAAAGACTGTTCTGTACGCTTGTTGCCACATAATAATGGAGAGCTCTCAAAACTTGATCTTTTTATATCACAATACCTGCAGAAGTAATGGCTCACACTAAAGTTCTCAACAAATCCGCCAATACAGTGAGACCCTAAATTGTCACCCGAAATAGCACACAATCGACCTCTGACAATTTGTCCATTATTTATCTCGATGCCAGTTTCCTCAAGAGCTTTCAGGTCTTTAATGAGGGGCTCAAATACCTTGTCCATCCCAAAATATTTGAAGTCCTGCTCCTTACACAAGAGAACAAGCTGCATTTGATCTATGGATGATCTGTTATAAGGCAAAATATCTGTTAAAGTGAGATAAACTGCTAGAATCTTGTGTTTCTTTTTAGAAGAACCAAGTGGATTAACCACTTCAAATGCATCCTGATAAAGTATAAGACCAAGAGAAGATGGCTCCGCTTTAAATAAAGGGTTGCACTGAGCTCCCTTCCCATCATTTACATCCTGGAAAATACCCTCTGATGATGGTTGGGAACGTGTTGCTGCGTACTGTTCCTGCATGGACTTGCTTTTAAAAAGTGCAGCCAATGTTTCTTTAATAGGCACATACTGGGCAAACGATTCCTTACCTTTCTCATTGATACCTAATAACTGAGGCACCGGCTCAACATAATTAAAATGTTTTTTAAAAGCCGTCTTTCTTTTCCGGTCTGTGCTCAAAGGCCCACTGTTACAGGTTGTGAGGAGATCATCTTTTCTCATTTCATTCATAATGTTACTAATTGTGGCCTCTGGGATTCCAAGGACAGTTAGTTTCTCACTCAAGGTATTAAGCAGATTTGTCAGACTGGCATGATGGACATCTTGATATCCCTCAATAATAGTTTGTATTGTAGTAGCTGGCAATAGTAGTTTAGCCTGAAGTTTTAGATAGAAAAGTGTGATATTCTGAAGAAAGAGGGATTCATCAACTGCAACAGGCACTTCTTGCTCATCATCAGAATAATTAACGTTAGATGGTTCACACTCACTCACTGATTCACTGGCAACAGGTCTTTCTACATTAGAGGGGTTTTCTACATGTTCAACACTGTCATTGCGGTGCTTCTTAGAAAGATGGGATGCAAAACTCGACAAAACAGAGAACCTTCTATCACATCCTCTAAATGGGCATTCAATGTGTAACCCTTCACGCAAATGCGACCTCAAGTGACAAACTAGTAAAGATGATGTTTCACACCTTACTGCACAAAAGTCACATTGTATAGGAGTACATGGTCGCTGACTGTTCCTCAAAGGCACATCTGGTTTGTGGTCTCTGTACATGTGAGCTTTAAGTACAGGAATTTTAACATATTGTCTGGAGCATTCAGGCACACCACACTGATATCTGTAATTAGCACTATTACTATGCAACTTAATGTGCTGAGTAAACTCACAAACTCTATTAAATTCCTTACCACATGTGCTAAACTTGCAAATAAACATTTTGAACTGTTGCTGTGTGAAGCTTGCTAGCAGCTAGCTAACGTTAGTTGGCTGCTGGTCGAGCTCACCCTCACAACACGTGGTGGTTGTCTGAAAAATGTTCGACAAAACAGCGAAACGGACAAAAAAAAGATAGAAATGTATACTATAATGTTATAAAATATGTTCTTGATATATGCTTTAACAGTTATAAGAAGATAGTAAACATACAAGCTACCTTTTTACGGCTAATAACCAACTCACTGACAGAAGGCAGACGTGACGTTCTTCTCAGAAGTCAAGAGCGCAATAAAAAACTTTCCACAGAACACCGGACTTTCAGCACGTGCAGTGCACGTGCGCAGATGCAAGTGCACAGTTCATTTTAAGATTTGACACCTAATCTAGCTAGATTACAAACAGAAAAATTGCTCAAAAATGACGTTCGATTATTCCCTTTAAAAAAACACATATATTCGAACATCTAGTTGCGCATTTTGTCAATGATGCGCATTACATCAATAACAGGACAAATTAATACAGAGACATAACTACTTGTATAGGTAGTTTATTTAAGTTTAAACCTATACCTACACAAAAACAAGTAAATCAACTAACGTTAATGGCCAAGACCGCAGAGTCGACCGCACTCTCGTCTCGCGGGCACTCTTTCTCTCTCGCCCCGAGCTCACCCTCACAACATGGTGGTTGTCTGAAAAATGTTCGACAAAACAGCGAAACGGACAAAAAAAAGATAGAAATGTATACGATAATGTTATAAAATATGTTCTTGATATATGCTTTAACAGTTATAAGAAGATAAACATACAAGCTAGTACCTTTTTACGGCTTATAACTCACTGACAGAAGGCAGACGTGACGTTCTTCTCAGAAGTCAAGAGCGCAATAAAAAACTTTCCACAGAACACCGGACTTTCAGACCTGCGTGAAGTTGGCCCCCCACCCAACGCAAAACGTCGTCAAACTATGCTCAATCGTTTGTGCTCCGTTTGTGCTGGTTTGTGCTGTAAAAAGTTTCGTTTGTGCTGTTTCGGTTTTTTAGATATTAAAATAATATTTTTAGGTCATTCTGAGGTCACTCAGCCCCCCCACATGCTCCAAATTCACCCAAAATAGTCTCGTTCGTTTGTGCTTCGTTTGTGCTGGTTTGTGCCGGTAAAATTTTCGTTTGTGCTGCGTTGGGTTTTAAAATATCAGAAATTGAATTATAGACGATGACGTCACCAGCCCCCCCACATGCTCCAAATTCACCCAAAATAGACGCAATCGTTTGTGCTCCGTTTGTGCTGGTTTGTGCTGTAAAAAGTTTCGTTTGTGCTGTTTCGGTTTTTTAGATATTAAAATAATATTTTTAGGTCATTCTGAGGTCACTCAGCCCCCCCACATGCTCCAAATTCACCCAAAATAGTCTCGTTCGTTTGTGCTTCGTTTGTGCTGGTTTGTGCCGGTAAAATTTTCGTTTGTGCTGCGTCGGGTTTTAAAATAACAGAAATTGAATTATAGACGATGACGTCACCAGCCCCCCCACATGCTCCAAATTCACCCAAAATAGACGCAATCGTTTGTGCTTCGTTTGTGCTGGTTTGTGCCGGTAAAAGTTTCGTTTGTGCTGCGTCGGGTTTTAAAATATTAGACATTAAATTATTGTTGATGACGTCACCAACCCAAAATAGTCTCGTTCGTTTGTGCTCCGTTTGTGCACAACTAACTGAATGGGAGAGACACTGAATGAGAGAGAATTCTAGACGGTGCACCAGCCTACTTTTTTTAACAGTAGACTAGTTACCATCGGCAAACCAAATCATAATATTCACTTAGGTTATTATACTGTATGTTGTCCTGTGCGTTTTCAACTTTTAACGAACACGAGGATCACAGGATGTGGATGCAACACAAACTTCAAGGTAAGTGTTTTTACTTACTGTATGTTGTGTTTTGTTAATAACATATGACAATTGTCACAAATACATGCACCATAATCTGTTTGCTGCGTTTATACTCGTGTGTAAAGGTCTATAGGCTACAGTAGGCTGGGGTGAACAGTTTGGATTCTTCTTCAGTTTGGATTTTTCTCTTAAGCTCACTAAGGCAATTTTTTTTTTTTTTTTTTTTTTTTTTGATGAAACATACACTGATATTGTGAAATATTATTACAATTTAAAGTAGCTATTTTCGGTTTTAATATAATTACAATGTCATTTATTCCTGTGACCTACTTTTTATTAGACCTACTCCAGTTTTCAATTTCACATGATACTTTAGAAATCATAGTAAAATGTTGATTGTATGCTCAATAATTATTGGTGCTCAGTTAAGAAAGGCTCTTAATTTTGATCAATGTTGATCATCCTTTTTTTTTTTTTTTTATGTCCTTGCTAAATAAAAGTATTATTTTTCATATTACTTAACCAAAATCTTTGAATTGCTGTTTGTATTGGTTTTCAGAAGAAGAAAATAACAACAATAAGCAGCACAACTGTTTTCAACATTGATGTTTCTTGAGCATCAAATTCATAACATCAGTAGCTATATTAGAATGTTTTCTGAAAGATCATGTGACACACTGAACTAATGATGCTAAAATTCAGCTTTGATTACAAGAATAAATTACTTTACTATATATTCACATATAAAACTGCAGTATTACATTGGAATAATATTTCACAATATTACTGTATTTTTGATAAAATAAATATAGCCTTAGTGAGCATAAGGGAAAATTAAACTTTGAGAAACATTAAAAAATAAGCTTTTTAAATCTTTTGACTGGTAGGCTACTGAGTGTGTATCTATGTGTCTGTGTGTATATATCATTTACTTACTACTACTACTATTATTATTATTATTATTATTATTATTATTATTATTATTATTATGTATGTGGAAACTCATGACTCAATTAAATCAAAATGATTTAACTTTTGAAATTTAATTATGTACTATCGAACATCCATTAACAAAAAAAAAAATACCTTTAAAAACTTAAACTTAAAAACACTTAATACTGACAAGTTACAATATGTCTTCAAACCAAAGATACCACACAAAATAATAGACTTGAGTGCAAACTTCCATAAAATAGCACACTACTTCTCCTAACAGGAGTAAGAAAACCAGGGTGTGTGGCATACAAAAAGTTCAACAAAAATAATTTAACTTGTGAAATTAAATATAAATAGTGCAATCAGTCTTTTGTGTATAATACAGCATGTGGGCATATTGTGTTTTTATCTGACGCTCCTGTCACTCCACTTCTCAGGTCGTCATACATCTCCCAGACACATGGAGACCTCCTGCAATAGGCCACATAATGTCCAAGAGCATCCTGGGTTAAGCCTCCTCTAAAAGCAATGACTGCCCGTAAAGTAAATCTCTTTCCCTGCAGCATCAGATCGGAGGGAAATTCACTCAAAGGAAATTCTGTGGAGTTGCTTCCCAGGTCAGTGTCAATCCACATAAGTTCTCCCAGACTGTAACTGTGAGAAACTTTCCCTTCACAGAGCACTTTTTCTGAGGTATCTGGCTTGATTGCAGAGGGACACTGTGACGGACTTTGGATCGGCCTGAGGCAGGGGGACTCCGGAAGGTCAAGGCCTTCTTCCACTGCGGTCTGAAGATGAGCCATGCCAGAAGCCTGCAGTACAGCAACAGAAGTACAAACAAATGCAATTTCCCTTGTGACTTGTTTGCTGAGACCACAATACTGTGAAGAGCACTGTTTTGATAATGAAACACAAGTGCGTTTTGTCATTGACTTTTCAATGATAGTGGAGATGTGGCATTGTGCATCGATTTGGAGGGCACCAGACTTCAGTCGGACAGCTTTGAATATTTCGCTTAGCAGTTCTGCCCTCTGTATGTAGGCCTGTGCATTCAGACCCTTTGTGGTGATGGATTTCACTAGCTGGAGGAGGTTGTTGGAATCCTCATTGCAAACAATATTTTCAAAAGTGACACTATCACAGTAAGCACAACATAAGCATTGACAAAAAGCATCAAATGCACATGTGTTCAGCACAGAGATTCTTGATTTCCTGAGTTTAACAGGCTGTTGATTGTTTCCATTTTTCAACAGGTCCACTTTAAGTCTTTTCCCTCTCACAGATGGATCTGCATGGAGCCATTCAGGACAAGGAGAGAGGTATGAACTCCTCTTCCTCTTTTTGGGTGGAACTGCTAAGCCTCTCCAGTTTTCAACAGCTTCTTCATCTGTTGGATGGATGTTTGTGACAGTGTCAGACTTCCCAGAGCAGGAAGCATCCATTTCTGGCCTTCCATCTACACTGGAGGTTGTGGTTGGTAGTGGATTGACTCCTGTGTCGATCACTGTCGCAACAGCCTTATCCTCTTCACCTTTTTCCACACTCTTGTGTTTTGCAGAAAAAATACGCATGTTGCCTTCAATGAAGGACAGATGTCGAGCAATGAATCGATCCACTCGAATAGGCAAGTGTTCATGCTTGAAAAGGCCGTGTTTGATGTTTTTAAACTCGGCTTCGACATTGGCTGAACTTGCGGTGATTTTGGAGCTCCGGAAGTGAGGGATCATTACCCCTGTCCAGAGAGGTAAGTAATTTGCAAGCCAGATTATATGTGGAATAATCTCAGGGAGGAAGTGCATATTGTCATGATCACCATTAGATGTGGCAAGTGACCTGCTCTCCTCACATATATCTGTTACCCACTGCTGCAGGTCTGTCTGTGTTTGGTCACATGGATCCACTTCCTCCAGGTCCGCACCCTCTACATCTGGAATGATGACACACTCTTCTGCAATTCGGGCTTTTAGGTATTTCTTGCACCTTTCTGAAATGAGGGGGGCTCCAGAGCTGTCACTGCCCTCTGTTTCGCTGAAAGCCACAATAGTAATACATCTTAGTAGCTCTCTTGCATCGTCCATGGATTGTGACATGAGAAGCTGAGCTATTGACCTAACAAAGAAATCTTTAATGCGATGTGGGTTTTTTTTCAAGCAGTCCCACCGGCAGATCATCTTGATGCAGTGTGCAACATCAACCCGCACAAAACAAGGTGGGATTTTTGCTGACTGTCTACCGAGTAAGACACCACAACACTCATTGATGTAGGTCTTAAGATCAGGATGAGAAGTAAAAGCCTTTACCAAAGCTCCGAGCAAAGCCAGAGAAAAGTCACTCACAACCTCTTTTGGAGTAGGTGCACCTGCGCGTATCCATTCTGTCAGCCAATGTGTTATGGCATTAATATCATGTCTCTCTGACAGCATTTGCACCACTGGGACACTTGAGCTCTCACCCCCTGCCACAACACCCTGATATAGGAATATATGGCCAGACTTGCCATTTGGTCTCTGTAGTTTCCTCACCACTGAGCCAGTTGCATCAAAACTCACAGTGGGGTTAGTAGATGTCTTTGATAATGTCTTGTACATATACATTTGTGTTTGACTCCAATAGTGACAGAAAAACTTGTCTAGTCCAATGTCTTTAATGCTACCACTGTGAGGTGCACTGTATTTTAACATCTGCAATGATAGAATAGGATCCTTGTCGCCTAATTCTAAATCATTTCTCTCTTGCTTTGCTTTGCGCAGGGTGGCCAAATTTGGCAGATGACTTGGCTCAGGATCTCCAAAATCCATCAGCTTTGTTGCCTCTGATGCCCTCCATACATGGGGTTCCTTTCTTCCCTCACACAGTTCTTTAGATATCTGCACACGCAAGTTACCAGACATGGCACGCTTGGAACAGCCAGTATGCAGGGAGTCATCAGTGTTTTTCAGCGAACACCTGAACATCATTGTGCTGTTTATTTCAGGCTTTTTGTCACATTTTATGTGAATGTGGCCACGACACTCCTTACAGTTGCCTCTGATAACAATATATTTGTCTGTGACTGATGGATAGACCTTGGCTCTTTTAAAAGCAAATGTGCAGGGGCATTTCACTTCTTGCCAAATGTGATGATTTATCACATGCGTCCAGATACCAGGCTTCAAAACTGTGTATTCCCTTTTTTTTGTTTTAGAGAACTTGTTTTTGTATGTTACTGTTTCAGGCATAAATTCAATCCATTTCTGAAATGGAACTTCAAAATCAAAAGTCCAGCAATCTTTTGGACTGGAGGAAAGGGACCCTGGCTCAAAATCAGTGTCATCACTACTGCCACTTGTTTCATGATCACTTTCATGAGTAAACCCTAAAGCATTCCAGATGTTGTGTCTGTTTAATTTAACAAAAGTGTATAGTGCCTTTGCAGTGATCTTGTTGTCTAGCTGTTTACTAAGCTCTGTCCAGATGCTCTGATTAGGAGTAGCTATGTTGCCATTTTGGACTATGGCCTCTTTCGATGAACACAGGACTGTGAAAATGGAATCCCTATCGACTGCTGGTTTCTTGGGCATCTGGCATAAGCAAAACATAATTACCCTCAATTATCCTGACTCCAAAAAATATCATGTACAGCATAAATTTGTTTTAATATTACTGTATTGGTCTGAATATAAGGATAATATAATATAGTAAGGATAATGTAGATGGATAATATATCTTATATTAGGACCAATATGGTAATGTTGTTGACCCAGATTGTCAGTGTTTATTAAACCGAAAACTCATTGCTAACACTAATATCACTAATTTAGATATGAAATGTTAAATACAGTTGCACATGTGACCAATGGTCGTTTTTTAATACTAAAAGGCAACTTTGTGCAACTGTAATTAGCATTTCATGGCTAAATTAGTAACATAAGTGTTATTAATTAGGTTTCTGTTCAATAACAAGTCTTAGCTCTCTTGAATGTTGTACAATTTTTCTTGAAGCTTCTAATATTGTAACTGACAGTTTTAAAACAATGTATACTTACATTGGCCAGAAATTTGGATTAGTAACGACTTTTGTAGTTTGATTTATATCGACCTTTTCTCCACTAACTCTACACCATTTTATACAAGAGCATTCTTGAACAGAAATGTCATTTGGCCCTAGTGGTGGCAGTGAAGTGTAGCAGATGAGACTCGTAAAAATATAATACAATAAAAAAATATAATACAATAAAATACAACCAGGAGAGACTGAAGTGAAGATAATTGTTTATTGAACACATTATGTGATGACAGAATGTCTTCGTCAATTCTACTTCAAAAGTGTGCTCACCTCGAGGATAGGTTTCCTGTTCTCTTGCCCAAAAATGCTGAAGTTAGATTAAACTACGACTTGATGGCACAAGCGCACAAATTTTGCTCAGAGAGAAAGAGAGTGGCAGAAAAAGCAAGTCTGACATGATGTCTGAACAACATGACGTTTTTAATAAACACTAGGGGCTACAAAAACACTAAGAAGTTGATGTTCTATTTTATTCAGTTAGCCTTGTATAGGCCTAATAAATATCAACATTTAATTTGATTTAATTTCTGATATTTTAAAACCCAACGCAGCACAAACAAAAAATTTACGGCACAAACGAACGAGACTATTTTGGGTAAATTTGGAGCATGTGGGGGGGCTGGTGACGTCATCAACAATAATTTAATGCCTAATATTTTAAAACCCGACGCGGCACAAACGAAACTTTTACCGGCACAAACCAGCACAAACGAAGCACAAACGAATGAGACTATTTTGGGTGAATTTGGAGCATGTGGGGGGCTGAGTGACCTCAGAATGACCACATAATATTATTTTAATATCGAAAAAACCGAAGCAGCACAAACGAAAATTTTTACAGCACAAACCAGCACAAACGGAGCACAAACGATTGCGTCTATTTTGGGTGAATTTGGAGCATGTGGGGGGGCTGGTGACGTCATCAACAATAATTTAATGTCTAATATTTTAAAACCCAACGCTGCACAAACGAAAATTTTACCGGCACAAACCAGCACAAACGAAGCACAAACGAACGAGACCATTTTGGGTGAATTTGGAGCATGTGGGGGGCTGAGTGACCTCAGAATGACCACATAATATTCTTTTAATATCGAAAAAACCGAAACAGCACAAACGAAACTTTTTACAGCACAAACCAGCACAAACGGAGCACAAACGATTGCGTCTATTTTGGGTGAATTTGGAGCATGTGGGGGGGCTGGTGACGTCATCGTCTATAATTCAATTTCTGATATTTTAAAACCCAACGCAGCACAAACGAAAATTTTACCGGCACAAACCAGCACAAACGAAGCACAAACGAACGAGATTATTTTGGGTGAATTTGGAGCATGTGGGGGGGCTGAGTGACCTCAGAATGACCTAAAAATATTATTTTAATATCTGAAAAACCGAAACAGCACAAACGAAAATTTTTACAGCACAAACCAGCACAAACGGAGCACAAACGATTGAGCATAGTTTGACGACGTTTTGCGTTGGGTGGGGGGCCAACTTCACACAGGTGACTTTCAGCACGTGCAGTGCACGTGCGCAGATGCAAGTGCGCAGTTAAATTTAAGATTTGACACCTAATCTAGCTAGATTACAAACGGAAAAATTGCTCAAAAATGACGTTCGATTATTCCCTCTAAAAAAAACATATATTCGAACATCTAGTTGCGCATTTTGTCAATGACGCGCATTACATCAATAACAGGACAAATTAATACAGAGACATAACTACTTGTAGGCTATAGGTAGTTTATTTAAGTTTAAACCTATACCTACACAAAAACAAGTAAATCAACTAACGTTAATGGCCAAGACCGCAGAGCAGACCGCACTCTCGTCTCGCGGGCACTCTTTCTCTCTCTCGCCCTCACGCTCACCGCTCTCTGCGCGTAACGGTTTAACGTTAAATGAACAACAACAATAAGCAAATGTTGAGTGCTGATCAAGAGTTTTGTGCAAGCAATTTAAGGTCGCGACTCTTGTCCCAAATATAGCAGGCTTCATTCAGTGATTGAAACAAATATGATTAACATTAATTGAAGTTTACCAGTATATAGAACCGACATTGAACGATCCTGAGCAAGCTGTGCTGTGGTAACTTAACGTTAAACATGGAACTTTTCCTTGACATGAAACGGTAAATAATCAAACCAGTGGGAGCCTGCAGTGCAATAAAGTGCTGTAACATTAGCACTATCTAACTTATTCATGCAATATCCCAGGCAGCGCGCTCATTCGGAAAGCTGACAGCCGCGCCTCTGCTACCGCGGGCGCGTTTTTCCACATTCGAATATTAATTTTCACCTTTGAAATTCTGTTTTAAAAACTATTCGAATATATATTCGAATTTAGAATATTCGTTGACAGCCCTAAATGACAGTCGAGCTAGCTAGCCAATCCATCCAAACAGTGAAAGAACCATGTTGACATAGCAAATACGTTAGCACTACCAGTAGGATACATGCCTGATTTCAATGGACTGATGGAGGAAGAGACGCGTTAATAACGTTAGCTACCTTATCATAAAAGCACCTATTCCTGCCCATGCATTATTTCAAATTTAGCTAAATCACAAGGGGACAGCTGACTTTGTTAGCTAATCAAAGCAGACGAAACCGTCACCATCCACTCAGATAAGCAGAACTAATAACGTTTTATCTATGATATAAATATACATATATAAGGGTAACAGTAAGTTACAAAACATGAAGTTAACTTACCTTCGTCCCAGAAAGTTTGCTTCTTTCTTCTTCTTCTTCTTCTTGAATGATGGCTTAGTCCCAGAATGTTCGTTTAGAACTAACCGCCTAAAAATTCAAATTTCAGACCGCGGCGATTCCATGATGCAACGCGGTGGCTGTAAAACCATTGTAAAACTCCGCGTGTACAGTGTAGTTACAATAATAATACAGGACTGTCCATTAATTTCCCATGATGCATTGCCACTTACAGTAAAAATACAAATACAATACATTGTTGTAAGATTTACTGTAGAAATTACATCAATTGCTAACAGTGTGTAGGATCTATTTGGATTCTTATAGGATCTTATTAGATTCTTAGAATCCTTCATTCAGATTTATTTTCATGGAATTTCAGTTTGTCCTGTAGTATATTTTTTTTAATTCTATATCTGTATTTCTATATGTTGTGCTGTTTTTCCAGGTAATTACAATTAAATATTATAAACATTTATACAGTAAGATCATTTTAATCATTTCAATTCAGAAATTATATACATTATAGATAGATTCATAAATAAAAGAATATAAATACAATTTAGGTAGAATGTCATATAGTTGACACAATAAAATGATTTATTTACACTTACAGGAACACCATTAAATATTAAATATATTAAATTAAATATATAATATTAAACATTAAATATATAATATTAAATATTATAAACATTTATACAGCAAGATCATTTTAATCATTTCAATTCAGATATTATATACATTATAGATAGATTCATAAATAAAAGAATATAAATACAATTTAGGTAGAATGTCATATAGTAGACACAATAACAGGATTTATTTACACTTGCAGGAACACCATGCAGCTCAGTTACTATAAAAATATTCAGCCATCAGCTGAGCTTTATGCTAGGCCTACATCAGTCAAGCTCGATGCTGTTTGGTTGTAATGCAATATAGCATGTTTTTTTAAAGCGAATGTGCACAACCTTGCGGACAATTTCCAGAGGTTTTACAATCATACATGTTGGAGTTGCCACCACTTCTTTTATATGGGAAGGAGATCCTTCAGACACAAAACCAGCAAGTGTGGTTTGTAAAAGCTGAACTTGGATGAGCGGATTGTTTTTGTGATCATGTATGATATTTACAATTGACTCAATCTTTCCAATGCAACCATTATTTAGCTGGACAGTAAAACTGTTGTGTTTGTACTCCTTTCCATATTTCTCTGTCGTTAACAGTTTTCCATTCACAATTGCTCTGTCATATGTCTCTGCAGAGTACTCATCATTTTCAGATAGATCACAGACTGGGAGCATTAAGAACTTCTCTTTGTGATCTAACATTTTTTGTCGAGAACATCCCAGCAAAACAAGACCCTCTAGCTTTTGCGCCTTAGCAACAAGAGGATAAACACCAAGCCAGTCATTGACAAGTTTGCCCACCCTATTTGAGACATCAGCACTAGTCGTTGTTCGTTTAAGTAGTTGGGGAATTGACTGAAGTATGTTGAATTGGCGTGCAATTTGAGATGGAATACAATTTGTTCCATGACACAACCTCTTCAGTTTCTGGTTGTGACCCTCAAATGAAAATGCAGATGTACACCAAAGAGGTCCATACATCTTGACAGAGAAGGGCAAATGTGTAAGTTGATGGACATTGAAGGACATTTGGCACAAGCCATATGTCGTTGGTATCTCCTGCACAAACTTTGTGATCTTGGATGTTGCTGCTACCAAGTCATTTTCTGTGACAGTGTCTTTCAGAAAGCAAAACATGGCAGTGACCAGAAGTAGCCAATGTTTCAAAAATTTAGTTGGAAGAATCTTGTACAGAACAGGACCACTGTAGAATAATAGCCAGCTTCTGCATTCTGCAGCCTTCCACCTTTGTGCAACTTTCACAGTTCGTGGTATTCTTGGTATATCAGATGGAGGTTTGATGGTAAGCAGCCTTTGATCAACAAGCTTATGTGATGTCCCAATGTACCATGGGCTGTCATGGTACTTGCTATTGAACCACAAGTCCAAGAATTGCTTTGTCACTCCCAAGGCAACACAGTGCATGTAGTCAATTGGAAAGCTGTTCACAATGTCAAAACCAGTGGAGGGATTCAGGAGGACTAATGGTGAAACTGTCTTCACCCCAAACACATGGTCAACATCGTTCTCAATGGCCCTCTGCCCACATTCAATGACATGGTCATGGGTTCTTTTCTGTGCCTCAGTGGGTGGATAGACTCTGGCATATCCTCTTCCCTTTGGCACTGTTTTCCCTTCATTTAAGCAATGTCCACATCCATATGCACCATTGAACTGATGTATACCTTGAAGCACACATCGGGCTACTGCGTCACATGAGCATACAATAGGGAAAACTTTAGACACCACAGTTGTGTTTGTATGTGGGTGCCTCCATTCTAGACCTTGCGAATTGATTTTTAGAATGTCATCCACAAATTGCTTAAGGAAGGTGGACATGTCAGGTTTACCACGCCCAAACCAGACACCTGCGAGTATCATGTTTTTGAAACGAACATTTGGTTGGAGTTCGTTTATTACACATCTGATGGGCCACAATGAAAAAGATGAAGATTTAAACATTGGAATGCCATCACAGTTCCATAGTAGTGATATGTCATTAGCTGTGAAATTAGGGAGTGTTTGATACATTTCACCCTTTCTCACATCATTTGTTCCATATACTTCTGATTGAAATGCACAATCATCTTTTTGTAGGATGTCTCTTAGCTGGTCCTCGATAGAGAGACTTATATAAAAATTGCCTTCTGCAATATTCTTTTTTGGGTCATTTATCTCATTACACTCTGGACAATGCATGTTGTTCTTTGGAAGATATGTTTGGCAAATGTTGCAGAAAAGGTGAACATTTAGAGACTCAGATGGATCATGGAATATTTTTCGGAAGAGGTGGAGAGACTCTGGCAATATGTTGCTACTCGGGAGAAAGACATTTAAGAGCTTTAAAAGGTCTTCCACAGCACTTGCTGTTAAACTGTGCCTCATAGAAAATGACAAAATTAGAACTATTGCCTGTGCAATTGTTATCTCTGATCCTGTGTAAAGGGGGGCCCCAGATTTTTCAAATTGTGCATTTGAATCAGAATTTGTGACAGCAGTGTCATCCATAGTAGAGTCTATTTCTCCCTGAGTGTCACTCCACTCATCTTCACCATGGTCCATTGCATCAACAGAATCATAAAATTCCTCCTCGTCTTCCTCACTGTCCGCAAGGGAGTCATTCTGATGGGTAAGATCATCCCAATTGTAATGAGGAGTGTTGTTTGTCCGCCATCGACTTGTCTTTGGAAGGGGCCAACTCGATTCTGGATCCAAAAACCTAGTAATATGATCAATGACTATTTTAACATGTGCCAGTGCTTTCAAGTGATAATATTATAAAGATATAATATTTATTTAACCCTCTGGTACTTTTCAGTCATTTTCATGTTTTGAAGTTGTTCCATTTTTTACTTAATCAAAATGGTACAAAGCTTTGTGATTTTTGTAGCACTTGCTGCAGTATAGACACATTTATTTGACTATAGTGAGGATTTGATATCAAGCTAAAACTATTTTCTAATTTAATAATACAATAAAACATGTTTTGGCAGGAGGACATCCAACCCTAACCCTACTTTAACCCTAAACCTACCTAACCCTCAAGGTTTTTTAATTTTATTTGTATACTTTACATACTGTATATTCTGTCTCTTAATTCCAAACCTACTGCTAAACCTACAAATCACAGAAAAGTTTCAGAATTTGTACATTTTCAAAAAACATCACTTAGTCTGATTTATAAGCTGTTTTCATTAGGGGACCAAAAAATATCCCCACAAGGATTTGTCCTCGTAATGTAGGGTGTACCTAGATGCACACACAAGATTGTGGACATAAATGAGTGAGTGAGTGAATGAATGAATGAATGAATGAATGAATGAATGAATGAATGAATGAATCAATTAATCAATTAATCAATTAATGAAGAAATACATGTATCTAGTGGCTAAACCATAGTTGTATAGATGATTTTCTTTATTTCTTTCCATCTGATGGCACCAATAGATTTGTAAAACAAATTATGTAGAATTAAATGGTCCATAATTTAGATATTTAGAATATTGTTTAGTAACATGTTAACAAATATTTTTGTCCTCCAAAATTCCAAATATTAAAGAAACATTACTGAAATGAAATATAGAACATTCTCTTAATAAAAATAAAATAATTATACAAATATAATCTCGGGTCTGTTTTGACTATAAACCATAAGTGTGGCTACAATATAAATGAACAATACTAGAGGGTTAAAAAACTTTCTTTACAACAAAAAACAAATAATTATATAGATGTATTAGATGTACAATGTCAATATTTATGAAAAATAATTTGCATTCATATTTTAAATGTACTAATTATTTCCAATGTATTGAATTGAAATGCTCATCTATACTAAGCTTCAAGCTGTAAAAATAGGGTACCTTTTGTAAGGGCCTCGTTGTTTTGCATTCATTTCAATGTAGGGATATCTTCTTGTTTAGAGGAATCATTTGTGGTCACTGTTGTGGAAAAATTAAATATGTATAATGTACTGCATATGTAAATAATAATAATTGTAATACAAAATCTTGGCGTTAGAAAGTTAACATAATTAAAAATGAACGGAAAATAATTTGTATATTCATACAAAGAACACCGCCCACAACTCACATTGTAGGCATGAACATTCAATTGCGCATGCGCATCCTTCCTTGCTCACTCACTGCAGCGCAACGGTCGGAGGAGACGAACTTTCTGGAAGACGACGAGCTGTGACAAACAGTTGTAAGTAACATATTTAAACGTTTCTTTATATTAACATTTGACACAATCTAGAAATATTTATGTGTAAACCTGCGTAAAATGTTTTTTTCTTATCTTAAGACATGTGTGGTCACAGTAACGTTAACGTTTGTCATCTGCTTTTCGATATATAACGTTATATATAATTAGATCATGTTTAACGGTCTTACATTTATCAACTACTTACACCATAAATAGAAACTTTTAAGTAGAAATACACCAAGAGTTGAAACTTAAGTCATTTCTTAAACGTTATTTTTGTAGTTAACATCACAATGGACTTAATTATCAGTGGCTGTCGGTTAACGTTATGCCTCGGACATACGTTTCTGTTGCTGGTTGCTTAGTAACAGTTTTAAACATTATTTTGGAGGGAAATGACCCTTATCTGTTCTAAATCCACTGTAACGTTAAACCTGGCAATATAAACGAGAAACAACTTGTGTTCTTTAACCTTGAGCATATCTCTCCTGAGAGAAAGCAAGCAACAGGCTGTCATAATGTACAAGACTCATACAGGCACGCAACTACAGTAACACGGCTAACGTTAGATCCACCGGCTGGTGCGAAGCTATGTCTGAATTGAGGTCCAGATCTAACAAACCTTAACCAAGATTAATACACCTATAAAACATTCATGTCTTTTTAAACATCAAAGCATATAATAAACACTGTATGTTTTGCCCACACAGCAAGAGCATATGATTGAATATTGTCTTTTTTATCTTTATCCTACTTAGAAAATGAGGTTTATGTTAATCCAATGGATTGAAGATCCCCCAACATGGGATGTGCTTCCAACGGAAAAAATTATGAATGGACGGTGTGAAATTGGTGGTTTATGTGATGTGCAGTACAAGGAAGAATCCAGCCCTGCAAAAATCTTAAACGTTGGTAAGTATGTTTTTGTGATACAGTATGTCTGTGCATTACTGTGATAAAATTGATTCATGTTGTGATAATTATTATTTATCATTTCAGGAACTAGATCTGCCATGCTTAAGCAGCTTCATTCTATTGAGAAAAATCAGTCCATCAAAAGATCCAGACCTGAAGGGAATGAAGAATTAGGGAGAGGGCAGCGCCAGAAATATAGCAGAATACTTTCTGAATCAGAAAGCAGTGAAGAATATGAGGTAAATTAGACCCAGATGATTGCCACTTTCAGCTAATTTGAAGGTTATATTTGTAATTATATAATTCTTTTTTATTTACAGTCAGTCAGTAAACAAGTTTCTGAAAAGAGCGTCAAAAGGATAAGAGCCAGATCCTTTCTGCAGCAGTATAATCTAGAAAAAGTAAGATTATTTCAACAAAGTTACATATATCAGGGCTCTAGACTCGTTCTAGATGTATTTAACAGTAACATACAAGAAAGGAATTAAATGAATAAATATAAAATATAAAAAATAAAACACTACATAGACTTTACTGTATAAATTATACATTAATTCTTTTTAAAGTTCTCACAAGACTCTTATTTTCACAGCACCCATTCTCTGCAGAGGATCCATTGGTGAGTAAATTATGTAATGCTACATTTCTCCAAACCTGTTACAAATGATGAAACAAACTCATCTACATCTTGGATGGTCTGGTGTTGAGTACATTTTCAGCAAGTTTTAATTTTTGACTGAACAAAATACAAACTGTATTAACAAATGTTTTACAATTCTAGGAATCAAGCAGGGAGGCAACAACATCAACAAGGACAAGTAATGACAGTGGAGTCAATCAACAAATTTTGGCTGAATTAAAAGAGATTAAGAGTGTTCTTGTGGAAACTCTTACGGTACGTTCACACGGGTCGTCAGCGTCAACGCTTGACGGAAGGCGTGGCTGAAGTTTGGCACTGACGCCATGGTCATAGCAGCGTCAGCCAATGAAATTAGACAGGAACTCAACAACAAGCTTCATTGTCATTCAATGGTAATAAAGGACCGGGTGATTGCCCACCGCAATAATTAGTTTCTCCTCCATTTTAAAATTTATCCTCAGTTTGCTGCTCTTGAACAGGATGAACGTGATTGGCTGCCGCCTGGCTACTGTATTTGCATAGAGCGATCTGATTGGCTGACACTTCCGTCGGCGGCGCTTCACTGGCGTTGCTCGCGGCAGAAGTTGAAAAATTCTCAACTTCTGCCGCGAGCAACGCCAGTGAAGCGCCGCCGACGGATCCACAATTCTTTTCGGCAACGCTTGACGTCACCCATTCAAAGTCAATGGGAAGCGTTGACGCTGACGCCCCGTGTGAACGTACCGTTACACTTTTAAAAAAAGGTAACCCTATGAAAAGTTAAAAAAATGTCTAAGTGATTGCGTCAAAAGATATAAAAACCTATTTTGTTCTAGGATGCACTCCATTAATGACTGCACCAGTCCAAACTCTCCCTGGACCCACTTCGGATTTGCCAGCCCCAGAGTCTTCGCCTGTACCTGCCCCTTCCTCTCTACTGCCTCTTCGTGTAAATGAGACTAGGAGTAATAATGACTGCAAAAAGGTATCGTTTTTAAGTAACAATGCCTTCTTACTAGGGCTGCATGATTTGGTCAAAAATGTATATAATGATTAAGTGTTTCCCACAGGAGTTTATATATTAAAAGAAGTCAGAATTGTTAGATTATGTTTGGTTCATATTTTCAGCCTTTTTTCTCTTTCGGCCAAAAACCGAAAATGGCATTTTACATGAGACATGATACAGATTACGGTGTGTAAAATGGACAGAATTGTAAATCTGACACTTTAAAGGAACAAAAATATAAGTAAACACAACATAATCCTGACAACTTCCTCCAATGTTTGTTTTATTTTTTTATTTTTCTAGAGATTTTCTAGAGACAAATTAGCGCATATTTAAACATAACATTTCAGATAACTTGTATTACAAAATTACAATAGGTTTGCAAGTAATGTAATCAATCATTTGGAGAAGTATAGGGTATGCGTGTGACGTCACCGTCGGCTGGATTGACTGTGGTCACGCCAACTGAGTGTCAAAAAGCGGCAGCATAGGTTTCTCCTATTAAATCCAGTCACACAGCAGCTCGTCTGCCACTCAGTCCGGCTGAGGGAGTGTGATATTCCCTCGATATTTATTAGCGATTTTTTTTTATTTTATTTTTTTACCCTATTCACCTGGGGTGTCTTGTTGTAATTGTGTCCACTCACAGAATTAATTAATCATGGCTGGAAAAAAATTGGATGATTCTGAATCTATGCTCATAGGTTTCATCATAACAAACAAAATATTAAAGGAGAAGTTCACTTTTAAAATGAAAATTCTGTCATCATATACTCACCCTCATGTTGTTTCAAACCTGTATGAATTTCTTTCTTCTGCTGAGCAGAAAGGAAGATATTTAGAAGATTATCAGTAACCAGACAGTTTTTTTCACCAAAAACTGTCTGGTTACTGTGACTCTCCCTAGTAGGGCTGGGACGATACACCCATCTCCCGATTCGATACTATCACGATACTTGTGTCGATACCGATACGATTTGTATTGTGTGTTTTTTTTTGAAGTATTGTGATTCTACAAGTATTGCGATTCTACATTAGACCGTCAGAAAAGTTAAATCATACACTTATACAGACTGTACATGATGTATAAGATGAGTCATATTTACAAAAACAGATCATTTCTGACTTTTATTTCAGAAGCATCATTCACTACTACATTCTCTTGAATAAATGATTCAATAACAAATACATTTTTTAACAGTCACTTGTAAACAATGTAATCGATAAATGCGTTATTTGAAGCACCAAGTTTCTATCAAAAGCTGATTTTGATCGCTATCGTAGACATCAGTGTTCATATTTGAACTTTAAACTTTTATCCAAGTACTTCTATGATCATTTTAACTATTGCATCACAGAAATAATGATACTATTATGAGGTTTAAAAGACCTTTTGTGAAGCTGTTTCATGACAACTCTCTCCGGGTCAGCGGCAGCGCCAACACAGATTTGAATGTTGCGATATGATTTTGTCAAAGTTTAATAGACAGACAAATTGAAAGAAGATCGTGTGGGTGTTTGAATGGAGATGACAGTATTTTAAAGATGAATCGTGCAGCTCTACTGTCTTATCTTTCTCTCAGTATACGAGTAGCACGAGGGCTTTTCAGTGCGTTCAGTCTCATGTCTCTATTACGCGTCCACTTGGGATATTACGTCACTCAGATACAAGATAATATGTATTATTTTCACTCATAGATAACGACACATTTCATCCTCTGTTGGAACGAAAGTGGCTAACTTCCATACCTGCAAACTTGTCGCTTTTCGGCGACAATCGCCGTTTTCTTGGTCAATTGGGTCATGTACGTGAATCGCGTAGAACCGGAGAGTTTTTTTTTTGGGGGGGGTATTGTTTCTCACAGTAACTGCCATGCAGGCTAGAATTGCGAAACATTATTGGATAATTCTTATAATTTACATTTCTCTGGGCCAATCGGAATCTTAGCACTTTTTCTCTTGGCCAATTGGAATCTTAGCACTTGCGTCATAATCTTGAAGCACACACACAGCGTCAACAACAGCTGAGCTCGCCATTTGCCTGGCTACCGTGCGAGTCTAATGGAAACTTACGCATGAATTTTTCTGCATTGAACTTGTTTTAGCGCCCGCCAAAGTGAATTTTTGTCCCGCCAAAGTCTTATTTGATCGGTGAGTAATGTAGATGAACGGCTACGTTTGTGACAGGGCGCATGTTTTAACTAAAATAACGACCAGGGAGAGAGAGTGAGAGAGAGCCGGTCGCGTGCGCAGTCTGTGTAAACGACTTCACCGTCTCCAAACTAGGCGCTGTGTTGCTCTCTCCCTCGCACATATTAATCAAAATAAATCGACACGGTGGTAAAAGGTCGGAAGACCAAAGTTTCGTGTGGAGCATTCAGAGATTTTTTTCCCCCTGAATTATACTGCTGGGTGTGAATTGTGCTAAATAAGTTTCCTTATCTTCTCTGAAAAGCGTTCCGGACATTCAGCTGACATAAAACAACACTTTAATTAAACGAAATAAAACTATACAGTGATGAAATGTTTTCTATGTTGACACAAATCTTGGATGTCAGTGTCCTAACTGCTGGGATAATCACACAACGCGCACGACACGTCCAATTCGCGAACTAATGACTCCTTTGAACCGATTCATTTTAATGAATGGTTAAAACAACTGATCTTTCCAGCAGTGAACTCAGGAGACGTCTGAATCGGTGTATAACTAATCAGTAACACTTTACAATAAGGTTCTATTTATTACATAAATTAAATAAAAACTACAGTTTGCTTACTCAAGCTTAAACTTTAAAATAAACAAAACCACTTTTTTTTAAAAAGCATTTTAAACATTTTTCCACACAGTGCTATCAAGAATCGATAAGAGAATCGTTAAAGAATTGGATCGATAATCAGAATCGTCAGTGGCATTATTATTGATAAAATTTTATCAAATCCCATCCCTATGTGAAGACAGTAAAATTATAATCAAACATTAAAGAACATACATGTTTTTTAATAGTTTTTTTTTAAGAGTTAAAAGATTAAAACATTTTGCTAACATGAGGTCTTATTGTGTCACTGTCAGTCTTGTTACATCAGTGCAAATCTAGGGTATGCAGATTAATTATTATTATTATACATCATTCATCAGCATGCATTGATTAATCCCATGGCATGTATAAAAAAAAAAAGTTAGTCTGCAAACCCCCCCCCCCCCCCCCCCCGGTATGCAGGTATGAACTTCTGTTGACCTCATCTACAAGCAAGGACAAAAAAAAAGCAATTGAATTTGAATTAATATTGATTCTAGAATATTTTATTTTAGAATGGTAAAAAAAATGTTTTGTGATAGCTAGGTGAATCGATTTTTTTCTCTCAACCTTAATCCCTAGTAAGAATATAGTAATCCCTATAAGAATATAGGCACAGGCTTCCCTTGAGGAGTTCTATTGTGAACATAGATGCCCAAAACCATTCCTCATTAATCATTATGGTTTGTAAACTTATGTTCTGTTTATTTCTTTCCTTACAGGCTACATCAAAAATAAATTCAATATTGAAGCAAGTATAATTAAGAAGGCCATCTCCCAGAAATGTGCAGATGAATGCAAGATGTCAAAAAGGCGCCACAATGATTGTGTGTGAGTTTGTGTGAATCAGACTGATTTGTTCAGGATGTTTAATACTGTATCTCACAGTTGGGGTGTGTGTGTGTGTGTGTGTGTGTGTGTGTGTGTGTGTGTGTGTGTGTGTGTGTGTGTGTGTGTGTGTGTGTGTGTGAGTGAGTGAGTGAGTGAGTGAGTGTGTGTGTGTGTGTGTGTGTGTGTGTTTGTGTGAATCAGACTGATTTGTTCAGGATGTTTAATACTGTATCTCACAGTTGGTGTGTGTGTGTGTGTGTGTGTGTGTGTGTGAGTGAGTGTGTGTGTGTGTTTGTGTGAATCAGACTGATTTGTTCAGGATGTTTAATACTGTATCTCACAGTTGGTGTGTGAGTGAGTGTGTGTGTGTGTGTGTGTGTGTGTGTGTGTTTGTCAGGGTTCGTACGGGTGCTTGAAATCCTTGAAAGTGCTTGAATTTTGATGTTGTGTTTTCAAGGTTTGAAAAGTGCTTGAATTTTAGATAAAATGCTTGAAAATGCTTGAATTTGTAACTGTATTTCTTTCACAAGAAATATCTTTCTGACGAAATAGTTCTTTATTAAATGGAGAAAAAAATGTAGCCCTTCAGAATCAGATACAGATTGATTTGCGTTACGCTGGCCAGAACAAAAGTAGGCGGAGTTTTCATTTTGATTTCCGCGGTTGTTTGGATGCACCGTTTTTATTGGCCACGCAGCGGCAACAGTTGAACTATTTTAAACTTTGACCGCGGCGTGCGCGCGAGCTCGCTGAGCTCCGCTTTGGTCCGAGTTGCGCGGCGCAAGCCATTGAAATATATCAGTTTCATTTCATAGCGCAGCGCGGTCCGCGTCCTAAAGGGCCATTAGTGACTGAGAGTACTTGGTGTGATAATGTAATATAAGTATTGCATGTCCGTTATGTCACGTTCATTTGTGGAATATGCAGTGAACATTGCCAAAATTACAGAACTGTAACGTGCAAATTAACCTGCAAACGTTAGCCCAGTGCATAACAACAGTCGTTGATTGCTGAACTGAAATCAGTCAGTGTCATAAGAAGTATACTGTTACTGTAAGGTTTAGGATGGCCCTATGCAATATTTACACTGCTCTATTCCAGTAAATGTATTAGCTAACGTTATGTCTTGGCCCAAGACATCTTGGCAATGAAATACATTTATCAGGCAGGTGCCTGTGCACTCAGATATTGTTCAAACCTTGTCTATATCAAGAATGTGTCCCAAAACGGG